>NC_091822.1:157508949-157808949 GCF_038994185.2 Dermacentor albipictus
TACTGTCCAGAAGTCCGAACTCTGAAAGCTTGGCAAGGCATTCAGCAACTCCGCAAAACTACCAACCAGATTTTCCTTGCCTCTTCCGCTTGGGCTTGCTGTGAAAGCATTATTGCTTTTTGCGAAGATGCGGCTTCCAAGCGCGCTCTTTTGGCACGTGGCACTTCTCGAACGCAGGCTTGCAGGCGCGATCAATAGGCAGGGCAAACTGGGAAACGAGCTCCGAACTGCAGTTTACTTGAGACGAAAGCTTTTCAATGTATCTTCGACCACTTTTCCTGTCTTGTCGTCCATGTACGATGTCGTCTTCAAGTAACAGGATGGCAAGAAATCCCTTTCACAAAGGTGGAATAAAAAAAGCCCTTGCAAATCTGAAGCTCGACCAAAATGTAGAATTTACAAGCGCGTCGACATGTGCATAGACCCATCTAATGTGCACGCGTGCACGGATGCACTGCGCACCATGCTGACGAAACCTATTCGTCTGCAAACCCGGAAATACAACAGAGACAAGAAATGCGGACCCCACTGTGCACTTCGTTGGCGAGAAGTTCTTCCTAGAAACAGCTCTGCCCCATGCTGCCCATATCGCTGGGGTCAGATGGAACTTGTGCACTCAGACACTTGGTCCTGCGTCATAACTGGACATGCAATTTGGCGCGCAACAAAAGCCAGGAGTCGTTGCACTTCCATGTACGAAGAACCACGCACAACCATTGAAAAGCAATCGCGTTTACGGTGCACCATGCTCCACAAAAAAAACCAAGAAAAAGCTCCAGGCGATGCCGCTTTAGCGTTGCAGCAACGGAGTAAATTTGTTTTCACGAGAGCCGCGTTGTGAAATTGCAGCGCTCCCCCATACGCCGTGACCATCCGACTCTCGTGACGTATAAACAAGAAGCGGAGGTGATGCGGTGGCCTTGTTTCTTTTTTTATATACGTAGCATTCGCCAGGCAAGAGCTGAACAAATCCAAAAAAAGGTGCGGGCTTGTTGTGCCCAGGATCACTCCAGAAGAGGAAGACGAGGAGGAAGGGATAACTCTATGGTGGGAATAGTACTATTACCAAATTGCTTGAAATAATAGACTGTGCATTTCCTTACAGTTCCTCACCATCCTTCATGATGGCACTTTACAATTTATAAAAAATCGAAAAACGGTAATGAAACGTATAACATAAAAATAAGCCTTGAAAAAGAAACGACTCACTCAGACACAATAAAAGTATTTTTAAAGCATTTTACACGCAATGCACAAAAAGGGAATAGATCCAATATGCTCGCGCGTAACCCGCTTTCACGATGTCAAACGCCAATGTAGCTATACGCTTCATATTGTTGTACACCCGATGACAAGTCCTCACAATAAAACAAGTCATGGTTTTCTTCAATAAAACCTGGCAGACATAACGCCCTGTGGAATTCGATGTTATGCGAAGGAGTGTTCGGGGGGCCTATAGAGTTAACAAAACGACCATGGACCCACCAAGACGCAGGCGGCTGTTTTATGACCTATATGACCCGCATGTCATGACATTCATGTGATGACCTACAATTTTTATTCGTCATCCACTCTTGTCATACTATTTCCTACATATTTGTACTGTTTTGGTACATACCAAGACATAGGTGACTGTTTCATGACCTACATGACACGCATGTCATGACATTCATGTGATGTCATGTCTCATGGTAGTTTCATTAACTTGGTAAATACCAAAATTGACATAGTACGACACGAGTGTATGACGAACACAAATGATAGGTCTTGACATGGTCGCCTTAGTCAACAGCTGATGGTCATATGTACAGTGTGAGTGAGTGACATAAATATAGACCATGACACGAATGTCATGAACTATCATTTATGTTCATCATTCACTCTTGTCATACGATGCCAATTTTGGTACATGCCAAGTTAACGGAATGACCATGAGAGCACCAAGATGTAGACAGACAGACAGACAGACAGACAGACAGACAGACAGACAGACAGACAGACAGACAGACAGACAGACAGACAGACAGACAGACAGACAGACAGACAGACAGACAGACAGACAGACAGACAGACAGACAGACAGACAGACAGACAGACAGACAGACAGACAGACAGACAGACAGACAGACAGACAGACAGACAGACAGACAGACAGACAGACAGACAGACAGACAGACAGACAGACAGACAGACAGACAGACAGACAGACAGACAGACAGACAGACAGATAGACAGATAGATAGATAGATAGATAGATAGATAGATAGATAGATAGATAGATAGATAGATAGATAGATAGATAGATAGATAGATAGATAGATAGATGGTGTCAGAGTAGCAAATGTTCGCCAAGAAACGCTTCGCATTTATTGAAGGCAAAAGAACTCTTTACATGCTGTTTCACTCCGAAATTAACCATTTTGACAGAAGGAATGGCGTTAGCCAGGCGCGTCTTATTATTTATTTCTTTATTGTAGCTTCAAGGCCCCAAGGCATTACAGAAGTGATTAACAGATTAACAATGCAAATGCAGATTAACAAAAGTATTGTTCAAAAGTAGTCCTAAAAGCCGACGTATCGGTTATGTTAACAATTGAGGCCGGTAGATGATTTGATTCTTTGGTAATTTTAGGAATAAATTAATAAAAAGAAAGGTTCATGTGACAATGTGGAACGCTCAATTTATGGCGATGGTCAGTACGAGATAATATGTAGGCAGGTTCAGAAAAAAGTTCACTTTTTATTTGTGCTAACTTCCTACGGGATGGGAGGAGAGGGATATTTTAAGTAGCCTTCATAGATGTTACGTTTGATGGCCGAGAATAGTTAGTAAGTATGAAACGTGCGCTACGATTTTGTATAGATTCTATTGCATTTGTTAAGTAATCTAGGCCAGGGTCCCAGACATGAGAGGCATATTCAAGCTTAGGACGTATTAGTGCTTTGTAAAGAAGCAGCTTCAAATTAGCGGGGACCATAAAAAAGTTGCAACGATGGTAAGCAAGCGTGCGGTTAGCCCTGTTAATCGTTTGATTTATGTATGTTTGCCAGAAAAAATTGGATGTTATGTGGATGCCTACGTATTTATAGGAAGTGTCTTCTCCGAGTACAGAGCTCATAAAGTGATAATTGGATAGTTTAGACGAATCAATATTGCGGGAATCCTCATTAGTTAGCACTTTTGGCTGTTAAGTCGCATTTTCCAAGTGGTGCAGCAGTTAGATACCTTGGCTAAATCCGATTGTCATTTTCTAATGTCAGAATTCGATTACATTACCCTGTACATGACACAATCGTCTGCAAATAACCTGATGGAGGACGCTACACGTACCAATCAATAATATAAATCAGAAGAATCAAGGGTCTGACAAACAGAAGCTTGCGGAACCCCGAAACTGACAGGACAAAGCGAAGAGTCAAATTGTTAGCAGAGACAAATTGTGTTCTCTTGAATAAGAAGTTTTCAATCCATGAGATAATATTACTGTCAATGTTGAGGGTATTTAATTTTATACAAACTATATCGTGAGAGACGAGATCAAATGCTTTAGATAAAATCTAAGATGATGGTGTCGATTGGAAATCTATTATCTAACGCGGCGCAGATGTCATGGGTAAATTAAATAACATGAGTACCCCAGGAAAACGATTTACGGGACCGATGCTGACAAGATGAAAAGAAGCAATTTGTTTCTAGGAAGTTAATGAGAATAGAGTACATTAGGTGCTCTAGAATTTTGCATGGCTATCTTGATAGAGAAATTGGCCTGTAATTTAAAGGTCAATGCACGTCGCCAGAAATACATAATGGAACCACCTTGCCGATCTTAATATTCTTTGGTAATTAGCACGACAGAATAGTCTGCGAAAAGATGTTGCAAGAGATTATAGCTGAGTACAGTTCCTTATTACTCAATAACTTGGAGTTAATGTCATCTATTCCTGACGACGACGAAATTTTTAATTTAGGAATCAAGTTCTGACACCATCGTTATCGAATAACAAGGGCTCCATCTGAGGAAAAGTCATCTTGACAACTTTAGATGAAGAATTACAGGGCTACACGTTATTCAAAAATGATTTAGAAAACACTTCATTGAGTACAGAACAATATTCTTCCTGCGGAACAACAGCATCACCTACATCAGTTAAAGTTCTTGTGTTACATTCGGCACCCTTGACAAATTTCGAAAATATTGTAGTTTTTTTGAGTCAGCAGAGTTGCACGTATATTATAAAAGAAGACACGTTTAGTTTCTTTGACTGCGTTTTAAAGCAGGGGAGCAGCCTGCTAATACGCACATCAGATATCAGTTGTATTACGTTTTTTAGCTTGGCGAAAGAGCCGCTTCTTCCTGTTCATGACGCGTTTTAGAGATGCATTAAACCGCGCAGGGGTATGTATTTTCTACTAATTCATTACCTTTATTTTTAAAAGCGACCAGTTCTGTTCAACGCCCCTAGTGGAAATGTGCGGCATATATTCTTCTGTTGTGCTTTCATTGATGTGTAGACGGCATTACTGTAGTCTCGAATGTACTTTTGTTTGCTGTTATGAGTGTTGACGTTTTCTTTAAGCTGGAAATCAATAAAACAATCATCAGTAAGCCCTGGCAAAAACCCTTAAATAATTAACAAGATCCGGAGCGGTAGTGAAAACTAATTCGAGGATGTTAGCACTGGTTGCTGCAGTCCGAGTTGGGAGAGTAATCAGCTGAGTAAGATGGAAATCGAAACACAAATCGAGAAATGCCTTGCTATCACTGGGTGAGTCGGATACAGTAGGTACAGGTAGGACCGGTTTATGCTGGGGTAATTGAAATCTCCCATTAAGAAAACTGGTGAGTGTCGAAACAATGTTACGATGGTATTAAGCAGGTTATGACCATCAGCGCTGATCGTAACGTAGAGGAAGCGCTCGGTGGCCTATAACATACGGAAAAAATAACATCGCGGTGGTTGGTACCAATTCCTGCACCGACTGCTTCTAAACCGGAAGAAAGAGGAATGTGATACGAATTGAGCCTGTCAGCCACTGCGATAAGCACGCCGCCACTTAGTCTAATACAACGGTCACACTGATTGGTGCACAAATGTTGTTGGGCTTCGAATACTTCTTTGTTGGATGTTTGTGACGATAGCCAGGTCTGTGTTAGTGTCCTGACTCTCCGTGAATGATGCCCAATCCGAAATTACCATACACCGGCTTTTTCATGCATACAACAGCGCACCAGCGCCAGATTTGCTTCTAGGTAGTATATAGAGGTTCTTATACTTCGTGCCGCACATTCGTCGCTGATATCAGTAGGCGCTATAGAACGGCGATGGTGCAAATGAGTCTTGAGTATCCGCACAATTGGCAGTGGCAATAAAAGAAAACCGTCTTCATGACGCTGCAATTGCCGTCCGTTGTCACAAAGTAGATTGCGCAAAACACAATATTGGGACAAAGCTGTTCCATAGTTATACTGGTTAACATTACATTATGCATGGTTTGGACGCCGGCCTGCTGCGCCTGCGGTGTTATGAGGGGTTTGACCCAGAGCGTAGGCGGCAAGAAGGGACAACTGACAATGGAGCCGAACAATACATGCGAAAGCCTAGTTGTCATTGCTTGTGACCATGTCAGTGACTCCGAGAATCTTTGCAGGATTCTGAGAAATACACCTAACAACATCTTAATAACAGAAAAAGCGGTGAGTCCTGACAAACAGCTTCGCTAGCCACGAAAGCCTCTTAATCAACATCTCTCATGCAAAGCCCTTAAACAGCACAAACCAAAAGTTTTACGTCGTTTTTGGCAAGAACGCGGTTTATGAGCTCGTCCACATTCCCTTCCTTTGATCGATTATAAACATTGTTTTGTGCCCGGCACGACAACATGCGGACACTTATTGAGTGTTACAACTACGACAGTCTGCGGCGACGACGCAGTGAGTGCTGCTGGAGAGTGTGCAAAAAAATGTATGAGAAAGAAACAAAAAAAAAACCCTTCCCCAACAAAAGCGAGCAGCAAAACGATCTCTCACACCGTTCTCCGGAAATTCTCCGTTGATGTGCACTACACTCTTTAATATTCAACTCTCTGTCTCTTTATTATCCTTCATAATATGCTTTTGCACTAAATTCCTTCGTAATTTCTGTCGAGTTTGTCTCTGGTAACGTTAGCCAAGTTGTTCGAAGAAAAGAAAATAGATTTAAAAAACTCGGTTCTAGATACAATTTCGACCCTAGGGACTTGACGACTGAACACTGTAGCTCTTGGAACTGCATGTTGCACCAATATTATTCTTTTTTTTTTGAACAGCTTAGATAACGTTAGCTGGAACGCGCGGTCTGTTGACGGCGATGTGTTAACTCCTGCCTTATCGCGATTGCTGGGGCCTATGTCAAGCTGCCTAATGCAAGCCTGTCGCTGTAGCGTCCATTTCCAAACTGTAGTTCACATAGAAGTGATTAAGTAAGTAAAAGTGACCTGATTTGATCGGTCTTGATTTCATTGCTGTACAACTGTTGGAAATCTACTCGACACCACAAATGCTTTGCTGCGTGAAGCGCGATTCTCTCGCAATACTCTAGCTTTATTATATGGGGGCGTTGAGTAGTCGCCAAGCGTCTTCGCTTTGAAAAACATAAAAGAAAAATTTAGTATTTGTTGATTTCTCAACCGAATTAGTTTACCGCAGAAGCTCCGGCTACCGGGGGTCATATATAGAAACAGTGAACGCAATGCATGCCTCCTATGGAAAAAAAATATATTTGTGCAAATGAAAAAAATGATGATATAGTGCTGACGAATGCGTCAGAATCACTTTGCAGCTGCAGGCTACACAGCAGCGCTGTGCTTCTGACGACATTGTGGAACGTGCCGCCCACGTTCCGAAAGTCGCGAAAGAAGCTGCGGTTGTACGACGGCTTCGATTCACGCGAAGTGTGTGCACATAGAACCCGGTTAATTTTTTTATTCCTTTATTTGCGTTTAATCTCTTCGTCGCGAAGCCAACGCAGAACATGTTACACGACGAGGCCCACTCCAGCCGCTAGCGTGGGTAACGGTGCCGAAGAATTGCAAAGAGTGCGGGGAAGTGTCATCGACAGGCGAAAGGAGAAAGAGGGAACTAGAACTTCGAATTTTTCGGGGGATGAAAGAGAGAAGGAGAAAAAATTTTGACTGTAGGTGGGAGTTGTGAAACTTCAACCCACTTGTCAACTGCAAGCGCGTTCTGACAAAAGTCCTCGGCTGGGTTATATAAGCAATGCACCTCCCCCCCCCCCCTCCTTTTGTATACGATTCGCCAGAAATTCTTTTAGGCTTCATATTTCGACGGATAACCGCTGTTGCTCAGCGACAGCTGTTAGCTCGGGAAAGCAGCGTCAACCCTCGCCCTCCCTGCGTCTCCGAACATTTGCTCGAGTGCTTGGCAGTTATGTACACACGAGTCAAACTAAACTGTCAGTTTGTATTGCCTAACCTTTCTTTTTAGCAACATGAGATATACATGATCATTTCAGCGCTCTAAAAACAATGCACTACCGGCAATTTGCGGCAAATGCCTAAGCACTTCTACAGTTACTCAACGAGAAAACCGTCCGTCCGTCACACCTTAGCTTAAGACGATCGCTTTCGAGACAGAGACAGCCAGCTGTGGAAGACGATGACGAGGACGATCGCGCGAGCGGTGGCACTGGCGCGTCTCCGCGGCCCCGTCGGGCACTCACCAGAACTCTGTGCGAGAACTGCGGAGCAGCCGTGGCTTCGTATCGGAACGTCCTCAGCCGCCACCGGCAGTGGTTTGTTTGTCTCGTCAATTCATGTTGCGGCGCCTTCCGCAGAAGTTCGTTTCGCCGCAGCGCTGTCGCATTTACCGGTAACGACGCCAAACACGACCGCAGCGGCTTAGCGAAGAAGAACGGAAACGCAGGAACGCAGGGCATCAGCGTGAATACAGATTACACCCCAGACAAATGAACGACGCTGCGCAAAGCGGGGACACTACAGCAACGCGCTGCCGAACCGCAACAAACAAGAGGAACGACGCCGTGCCGACGCCGCCCGATGCCGACGTTCCAGGGAAGGCTGCACACGTTTACTTCTTTTCGTACATGTCCCTCGTCATCATTTCACCCGACTTCCACATCCGCTGCGGGCTCTCTATAACGCGAGTGAACATTGCTCCTATACTCGCCTCTTCTGCGTCGTCTCGTGCAGGTCTAGCTTAACAGTTCGGTGTTGAAGCCGCGCGTCTCCGTTTCCCGACACTTTCGCGGTCGTTCTCGCAAACTCACCGGCGCACGATCACTCAACACCACGTCGTTACTACGAAATGCTTATGCATATCATTCAGATAACTCCCTGAGCAGATTCTACGTATCATTTACTTTTTGTTGTTATAGATCTAAAGCTGCCATGTCGTGTTCCTCTTTTTTTATCGCACCCAAATCCAAACCTGATCCATGGCGGTAACCTCAAACCCCTGAGAGACAAGAACTTGCCAAAGCTTTTCAAAAACTGGACAATCGGCCGCTTTCTGTGCAGGTGCTGTTGGAACACCGCCCCCATAGCCCGTCGGCCCATAAAGCGGTGAAGGCACTTTTGTGCTACTTAAGGACGACGGGCTTGTGCGACCATCTGTGACTATTAATGCAATTTCTGCACGGCCACACACGTCAGCGAACTCACCGCAATTTCCTTCTTTCCTTCCCTCCTCTCTTTCCCTGTTATCTTTGTTTTCCCCTTTCCCATTCGCCCGGTGTAGGGTAGCAAACCGGACGTTATTCTAGTTAACCTCCCTGCCTTCTCCTTATCTCTTTCCCTCCCCCTTCAAAGACGAGGTTGTAGTGCTGCAAAGCCAGCGGTAAACTCGCTATGGATGGCATTACGATGTTTCGCTGTCAAGCTATCAATTGTGCAACAAAAACTGCCAACAGTAGTACTATTGATATTACCAACGATAGCGTTACGACAGTGCGCCATAGTGGGTGTTATGAATATGTTTGAGATTCTCGGCAAAGGATATTGCCGGAAATTTTTGCGATAGCTTGCAACCACTTACGTTCGCTAAATGCAGTTGCGTGCACAGAAACGTCGCCAACTTCATAATGAATTCTTTGCGTGTGATAGTGCGAGTGATTTGAGAGAATCCAAGATGAGTGCGAGAATCCCAGATGGTCCAAATTTCCGGAGTCCCCCCACTACGGCGTGCCTCATAATCAGATCGTGGTTTTGGCACGTAATACCCCAAATCAAATTTTTTTAATTGATATAGTGAGCTCGACAATACTATTGATGCTAACGGTCGCTATTGATAGTACTATCGGTGATCGACTATCGACAGTACAATCAGAATCGCATCATTCTATCGTGGTCAGTCGCCCGATTTGATCGCCATCTTATCGCAAAATAGAAATAAGCGCAGTCCGACGCCTGTTAATGCCACATGCTATAGGCCCATGCGCCTAAAGTACAAATATATGCAGATGTCACGGCTTGTCACCCGTTCGCCGTCGGCGCGAAGTCGTCGACGGGGTATACAAGCCGGTTGGTCGTTCCGTACTCAAGCGAACACAGCGAAGGAGTCAGAGTCGGGAAAAAGACAGAAAAAAAAATATTTATCGACTGACAATGACACAAAGATTTAAATAAAAACAAGAACACTAATACATACGCACTGAATTTAGGTCAATGATGAATACAAAAGATATACAACGAACAGTTAACAGCAACAGCAGAAATTAACACTACACAAAACACACTTAACGGTGGTCCACCAACCAGAGTCCAAAAGAACACAAATGATGGCATACGCAAGACCTGGCAGCAGCAGCGGGCCCATCAAACGTGGAGTCGACGGCAGAGCTTTCCCGAAGAACGCTGGCAAGCCGATCTCGTTGCGGTGATGCGATTCCAGGGCAGGGTTTCCCGGGAGTCTAGGTCTGACGTCTTCCCTCGACCAGGTTGAGCTAACTTGAGCGGAACTGCCGTGAGCTTTGTTGCAGACGTTGGTTCGTCGTCGCTTACGCCAACTAGTAACTCGCAGTTCAGACCCGGCTAGGCGGCCCAGGTGACACTGGACGGCACTAGCTCCTTGACAATTTTCAGTAGATTGCAGGCTCAGCTCCCAGACTCTGGACTGCCTAGCTCGCCCTCCCCCCTGCCTAAAGTTTGCGCTTAAATAATTTCTCCTTTCCTTATCATAAGAAGCCAACAAACACAGACACCAAGGACAACACAGAGGAAATTACTTGTGCTTAATAAATGCAATAAAGAAACGATGAATTCATGGAAATGAAAGTCGACGAAAAAACAACTTGCTGCAGGTGGGGAACGATCCCACAACCTTCGCATTTCGCGTGTGATGCTCTACCAATTGAGCTACCGCGGCGCCTTTTCCCCATCCACTTTCTTGGGTATTTATGTTTCCTAGTAGAACCCTGGGAGTGTTAGCCAGCGCCACCACTCGGAGACCTTGGTGGCGGATGTGGCACATCCTTTCTGCCGCAGGCGTCACGAGAACGTGATCTTTTTTTGGGTGTGAAGGCCACCGGTCAATAAGCCCACACATGCGACCTGAAGGCATCAATGATGCCGGATTTGAGACCCTCGTTATGTAATGTGGGAGGGGGAAAGAGAAAAGTAGAAGGCAGGGAGGTTAACCAGAATAACGTCCAGTTGGCTACCCTACACCGGGGGAATGGGAAAGGGGAAAACAAAGATCATAGGGAGAATGTAACGTTATGTAACCAAGGGGCCAGATTTTTATTAGTCATATCATTAGAAGCCAACAAACACTGACACCAGGGACAACATAGGGGGAATTACTTGGGCTTAATAAATGAATATAAAGAAACGATCAATTAATGGAAATGAAAGTGGATGAAAAAAAAAACAAGTTGCCGCAGGTCGGGACACTGCCAGACGCCACATACACTGTTCCACTTCGTGGATACAGTCTTGCACAGACACACCTCATATTTCGGAGTATTCACACCCCCACCTTCTTAGTAAGCTTCTCAATGCACCCGCGGGGGAGAGAATAGACAGGGGCTCTAACGAGAAGCTGTTGGTGCGGGACGGCCGCGCCGACGAAGAAAATACAGTAATCCCTAAACCTGCTTTCGACCCAGTTCGGCCGCTTTCCCGAGTGGCCGGCACTGACCGTCTTGCTCGTCGGTTCCTATTACTACTGCCCTTTGGCGCCCGTTGATCGGTGCTTCGCCGAATCGAATAATGCCGCACCGTGACCGTAGAGCAAAGCCGTTACCGCGAGGTTGCAGCTGCAGACACTGGCGCAGTAGGCAGCTGCCACTCTAAACAGTACAGTCTGAATGACTGTACTGTCGATAACTCGATAATGACTCAACTATCGAAAGTATAGCGGTAATATAGATAGTATTGCTTCACTCCCTTGCAGGCATCGTAAGTATGTCCTTGAGAAGATCCCGTGTGTCTGGGCCAATCTCAAGCACAGTGTAAACAAGAGTGCAACACGAACGAAGATACAAAAGCAAAGATGTTAACCAGAACGGAAAACCCGGTTTGCTACCCTGCACCGGTGGATAGGGAACGGAGAGGTGGAAATTCAACATGGTTATTAGGAGAGAGAAAGAGAGAGAGGCAGCACAGTCACGAGGTCACAGCCGGTCAAAATCGCCGCCCACTCTACTAGAGTGCAGGGTGACATGCAGCACAAACAACACCAAACAAATCCGACCCCGTTCTTGCAGGTTTGTTTGCTCTCAAGAGGAAACTGTAGCTCGGGGCCAGCTCCGCAGCCGCGCCTATTCAGATATGCGTAAAACGAAGAAATGATTTCTTCATACAACGGCTGGGCTTACTTGAACGAAATTTGTTTCATTTTGAGAGGGAAAGGGAAATTGACTGCAGAAATCAGAACTTTGGTTTAGGAACTGGGAAAGTTGCCGAAAGTTGGAAATAAAAAAGGTGAAGCACAAAGTTGATAACATTGTAACTCAGCACCAAAGATAGGTATTGCAGTCTTGTAAATTGCATCTATTAGAACAGACAAAGTGGATAAACTTGTTCATATAAGTTTACAATCTAAGTGAATTTGTTACAGTGCTTGGAAGCGGTTTTCAAGAGCACTACTCACAATTTAGTAGTATGTTTCGTAGCTGTCTACAATGCATCAAATTGGATGCTTAAGATGTATTATTAGGTTCAGTTTACACAAATGTTATATTGATCTTTTTGTTGCTCGATAACATAGTCGTAAACTTCATACTTTCGTATCTTTCTCTGCCCGGTCTGCCCACGATGACATCCAGAAGCATCCAACACCTTTGGCGAGGTCGGACGCTGCGTCTCTCTGTCTCTCTCTCTCTCTGCGTGTCTCTCTCGTTTCTCTAAAATGTTATATTTTCAACAATTGTTATTTAAAATAAACAGCCTACATGGAAAATCACTGCCTGCCGTCACTAGATTATAACTTTCTTTTTATGTTACAAACCCCATGAACAACAGTGCAGTGGGAACCCAGAAAAAGTGATTTCTGCGTTCCCATAAATTGATATGGAAGCTACCGAGCTAAAGCTTTCTCTTGAGAAGTGTAACCAGTCGCTATCAAAATGTAATGAAAGAATGTCATTTCATGGGCCAACCCTAATACTAGCAAACGATGTGCTTCTTCCCAAGGGTTATATTGCGGCTTGCAACTCGCGCGGCCACTGGACGCAGTGTGACGTCACAGAAGTCACACGCCCACAAGCCATATACCAATATATATAGTTAAACAATAAGTGCACCAGCAGCATGCGTCAGCAAGTGCTCGTAGCGTGACAACACCGAGGACAAACAAGCAGCGAAATGATAGTACACAGGCGGCTGTCATCGGGCAATGCAATGTCGCGCATGCGCGAACATCTCCACACTTGGGTGGCACTGGCGTTTTGTCGCGACATAACCAACAAACAAGAAAGGTTGTAGAATTATTTCGTGCTAACAAATTAAATGAAATTTGTATTAGACAGGCGTCAATAGGTCTTTCAACATAATAGCAATAGCTTAAAACTTTCTGCGTACGTTGATTCTGTAAATTATACAAACTTTCTCGCTTCTTTTGCCACATTTTCCTGCTTTAATTATTGTCACTGGGTTTTGATATTGCCTTTGCCAGTTTCCGTTGCATAGCGAAGATTTTCATTGCCGAGAAAAAGTGGCAGTTCTTCCCGAAAGGCCAGGTACCGCTTGTGATAGCAAATCAGTAGACAGCTTTATGAAGCAAGGATAGTAGTTTTATCGACCGCATAAACCAGTGTAAACTTGGGAACGTTCGCTTACTAACTGAATTAACAAGCATGGTGTCAGCGCGCACGAGCAAACAAGAACACATCGCACTCGATGAGCGCGAACACTCGCTGTCAAAACGCTGGTACGAACAAGCACGGCAGCAGCAGAGAGCGAAGTGACGTAAGTGCGGTCTATCGGTTCAACGCAAGAGCGCTGAGAAGACAGCGCGCACAACGGTATTTGCCGTCTGCAGATATCTCTTTCAAGATACGGCGTACGCGACCGTGCAAAGTACACACTTGTTGGCGGAGTCGGAGCCACCACCCCCTCCCTCCCGCGCTGCCTCCCCGTATTCCTCGGCGCACGAGTTTGAGCCGCGATCGTCAGTTCCTCTTGAGCCCGGTCGCGAAATGCGCAGTTGCTGCGGCAGCATACGCCGCCCTCCCTCCCTCCCCCCAACGGCCTTTCGCGCGACAGAAGACTGCGCGTTGTTAGGTATGGCTGGACGCCCAGGGCCGTACGTCATCCCCTTCCCCTCTCATGGTCGGGCACCGTAGGTGCTACGTCATCCCCTTACCCTCTCATGGCCGGACCCCACGGCGCCGGAGAGGTCACTCACCCGACCCTCTCCCCGGATTCGTCGATAAGAGGATCGACTTCTCCTTCCCGTGCTCGGTATTGCAGGAGGAGGGGCCTTCTCTCTGTGCCTGTCACGTGTCATCGACGGAAGCAAGATCCCGCTCACGTGAATGTAGAGAGCCTATTTAAGGGGCTCTGAAATATACTTCATACTTGATACATCATGCTGTACCTATTTTATTTCAACTACCTTTGAATAAACAGTGCAAGTTTCGCACTAGCGAATCGTCGTCTCGCCCTTGCTCGGTCGCCATGGTCTACCTGATGCCTGCAGCTCGCCGACAATGCCACGCTACCCAATAAGGAAAGGTCGGTCGAGCTTCGATAGGCAGGCGCCGCTACTTCTCGGCAGCAGTACGGTACGCTACCCTGGAGTACGCAAGAGACAGGTCGCTAGCAGTGGGATTGCCTACAAACGCAACAAACTGGTTGTAACGGTGGCCCCTGAGGTGAAACAGCATTTGCTCTCCGCTTTCTTCCTTTGCGCGGGCCAGATTGAGCCGCGATCGTCGACTACCCTCGCGTGATTCCACTTGCGCATACAGCATACGACGTGCGGCGACGGTGTTATCGCCCTTGGTGTTTATTGACCCTTTTCACGGCGATACCGTGGGCGCTGCCATGTTTGATCACGTGGTGGCGCGCGATTGATTGCGTCAGCCGACTCCGTTGCCTCTGTGTCTTCAATGGGTCTACGTGACGTCGGTGCGGCTCTGAGAGCCTCTGTTTCGGCGGATGTCCTAGACGGTGACTGGGCGAATGACACGCGAAGCTTTGGCAACTGCTTCAAGCAACATGCAAGCGCTTTCGGAGCTCATTACGCTTGCTCCTAACAGCGCGAGCAGCGTATACGGTGCCTGTAATAAAAACAGGGCTGAAAATGTTTTCCAAACAATCGTATCTTCTCGCTTATGAAGCGAATAACCATCACTGCGTTTAGTCTTCTTTCTTCGTTCAGCAAATACCTTTAAGCAGCGGCTTGTCACGCTTCTGACTCAACAAAGTTCCCCGTGTGGCCAATATCTTATTGTTTATTTTCTGCTTATCGCTCGCGGTTGTGTTCAGTTGCGATAGACTTGTTCTTTCTGGGCACTAAGCTTGTAGCGCAGATATTCTGCACGTTAAAAGCTTGTAACAAACACGTGTTAGCGCCACTCGCTCACTTACTAAGTGCATTGTTACAAAGCGTTCACTCTCGAACATTATATAGTGCGTTGTCGGTGTAGTCGCCGTCACCCACGTTTCGGGGCATTGATTAAAATATGCGCCCGTTCACGTATTCTTGATACACTGGCCATATATGGTGGGGATTAGCTTGCGTGTAAGTTGGGGTGGATGTGCTTTGATAACGTGCGAGAAACTTAGCATATGCCAAGAATCAGCGCTACTCCCCTTATCGGCGCATAACAAGCTGTACTCAGTCGTACAGGCGTTCCGGGAGCGAAGTCTTTCCTTTGGAGGTTAGCGCTACAACCCTGGCGGATGAGTAAATTTTGTTTATTTTATCCTCGAGAGAAGCCATGCATCGGGAAGAGCCGGCAACACAGGCAGCCCTTGTGTAACAGCGGTTCGTGAACTTGCACGCACAGCTTAATTTCATTCCGTTTACTGTGAGTCACAATTATTGCAGCCGACTACTGCACACATCTTCAATCCACCGCTCCATGTTTTGCAGCATGAATGGAGCAGAGTGCGTTATAGAAAGCCCATGTCCGTTTCCGACAGCTGATCGCACAGAAGCAGGGCAGAAGAGCTAACGGTTTCATATTCGTGCGCTTTCGCTGAGGCAACGTGCGGAGCGCCGCCGAAAGCGCCATCTCGTTTCTCTGGAGCAAACTGCTTCGCGAGAAGGGTCGATATGGAACATCGCAGCGACGCAGACGCTTACGGGTATGGCGGAAATGTGTCTGGTGTGTCCGTATAATTGCTATCGCAATAAAAAGAGGTCAGTAGTGACAACAGCGCATGTCTTGTTGGTTCACTGTATCTTCTCGCATTGTCGCGCTATCAGGAACAACTATGTATCCCCTGCACTGTAGCCTGTCTTTCAGTCCTCTTGCATAAAAAAAAAGGAGGACACTTGAGCTTCGCGTTTAAGAGTGGAACACATAGCGTTCAAAGGCCCCTGACAGCTCCTCACGCTTCAAGACAACTGCAGCTTATGTAACCGTAACCTTTACCGGGAAACGCTGGTTGCGAATGCCGTGCACGAAGGCGAGCATTATGGTAGAAATGCGGCCTCTTGTGTGGGCCGTGACGTGGCGGAGGCGATCGCCGTCTGGAGGTGTTCCAAGGAACCACGCGCGCCGCTCCGTGGCCTCCGAGATTAGCGCATGCCGGCGCGCGCAAATCTTGGACGCTGTGGCCGGTCTATGGATGGTAAACTCAAAAAAGGATCTTAGTTTGAGTCTCCGCGTGATAGCATTATGCTTGATAGTATATTCAAATTACAATCCAACGCTATCATTCTGTAGGTTATGTGTAAGTCGTACTTTATAATTGTTAGGTCGTATTTTAATTTGAGAAATTCATTTAGTGGAATAACTTCTTTGCGTTACATGGAGGGTCTGCATGGTAGAGTATGCAGGGTTGGGTTTGCATAGTTCAGAACGACTTTTCCCGGAACGACGGCCGACGTGGGACCCTTAACGTTATTGTGTTATTGCATCAGCAAGTGCACTGGAAAGCCGTCGCTTTGCTTTGACAGTCACTATCATGCGAGACACAGAAAACGGCCCGGAGCGCGACAGCACAGTTCCTTGTAGACTCCAAGCTAACAAGATAAATTAAGCAAGTAGTAATTGGGGTTTTCCGTGCCAAAATCGCCATTTAATTAATGAAGCACGTGTAGTGGGCCACCATGAATTGATTTTAACCACCTGGGGTTCTTTAACATGCACCCAAAGCACGGTACACGAGCATTTAAGCATTTCACCCTCCCATCGGAATACCGTGACCTGGACCCGGATCCAACTCGCTACCTCGACCTCAGCAACACAATAGAGACGTTTAGCGTGTCCGGTATTCGGGCAAGCGCGGGCGGTTTTCCGGTTTAGCGGGGGCGCCAACCTGAGCGGCCCGATTGGTGGCGCCAGCTGGTGGCGCAAAGCTCAACCACACAAACACAGAGCTAATTACTATATTCTGCTTAGCTGCTGGCGTAAATTTTCGACAGTGGCGTAATCGTGCTCACAATTACGCCGCTGCCAAAAATTTGCACGGTTGGCGAAGCAGGATATGGTTAGTTACTGCAGTTTTAGCTATGCGTTTGTCTGGTTGAGCTCTACAACACCAGGCGGCTTCAGCGCTCACTTTAACGCCCCGGCCATCCGGTAATCCGCCCAAACCGCTCCCGTTTACCGGAATAGCGTACAAGCTAAGTCTCTAATGACACACAAATTGGGCTACCGTGGCCTGTGAAACACGCGAAGTTGTGAGCCATCCATACGTGGTGATGAGGCAGGTGTGGAACGGTACCGTGTCGTTTACGAGTGCCAAAAAACACTTTTGGGAAATACTTCGCGCAGTGCCAATTCGATTCTTTGTGTATAGTGCGCACGATAGACCCTGGTTTCCGACTGACGTGTCTGCGGGGTTGGAGCTCCACAAGGTTATATCGAGCAAGGCCGTCTCCCTCGTTCAATTTGTGTGTCCACCTCGGTCATGTGCGCTGCACTTGCAAATGGTTGGTAATCGAAAAACGGCGTACTTCGCTGAAACACCAAATACAGGTTAGCTCAAACCATTTCGCGCAGCGCCTGGGCCACGCTTGCCATGTCTCACGTACTTAAATATTGTTCCGGTTGTATATGTCTGTGGAAGAATTAATGTTCAGAAGAATCAATGCTGGTATGTGGAAATTTTCTTTCCAGATAACAGTGGGCATTTCATGGAAACAGTTCTGCATATGTATTGTTACGCCAAATTAAAACGAAAAAGAAAAGTTGAAACATATCAAACGCCATTCCCGATTTCTTTCGTGGGAACGCCGCTTCTGTTTCGGTAAGTAGAAAATATTTGTCAGTGTTTCTTGCTTATAAGTGGAACCTAACCTCAAGGAGGTTGAAAGCTATAGTGAACGTACACCACAAAGAAGGAAACAAAGGAAGAACGAAAGGCCGGAAAGGAGAAGAGAAAGGATACAGTGATTTTGCGTCTCCTCTTTCAAGGATAACAGTAAAGTGCTGTGTACGACAGGAAAGAAAAGAAAAAGGACGTTTTCATAGCGGCGCCGTATGGCAGTGGCACTTCTTCGCTAGGGCCGCCGCCACTGCAGTAAACGCTAGCAGCTGTAGCCAATTGCGGGGAAGGGAAGAGAGAGAGAGAGCAAGCTCTAGTGAGAGAGAGAGAGAGATGTTGCTGCCGCGCGCCACGGGAATCAGAGCTGCTGCTGCGCGCTCTGGATGTCGCGGGAAAGTGGGGCAGCGATGGATGGGAGTCCTGAGAATCAACAGTTGGTCGCGGCACCTCATCGACCCGCCGTGCTCAGACGCGGAAGAGCGCGCAAGCTCACCGCGCATCTCCTGTATCTGAGCGCGGGTGTTTGCTGCGAGGAAACTGTTCGCAGCACGTGGGCGACCGTGGATGTGCGGCGAGATTCAGCAACCGCGAAGAGAGAGAGAGAGAGAGAGAGGGCTGGGCCTGGTTGGGAAGAAGAACGCGACTCAGTTCGCTCAGCTGAGCCGGAAGCGGTTCGGGAATACGTGGGTCCTATTTGACAGTGTGTGTCTGTAGAAACACGGCTTACTGCCCTCTTTCTTTCCATTACCTGCCTCCCCCCCCCCCCCCCACCTCTCTGGTTGTACCACATGTACGAAGCATCGGGTCCGCACCGCGGCTCCCATCGTGGTGCACAGAACTTGCGTTTAGAACATGAAGAGTAACGTGTTTTAGAGCGCAGCTCTTTGGCGTCCGTTCCTGGGTTTCGCGTCGTCGTCGGCGTTGTCGTCGGCCTCGTAACCAGCTCCGCCCCCCCTTTCATCCCCCCAGCGCTAGCAGCGACCGACTGATACCGCTGGATGCCGCTGACGCCGCTAGAGAGTCAAGATAACGTGACTGCATAGAACACCGTCGCCGCCATGCAGAAAGAGGAGGAAAGGGTCCCCCTCCCCCCCCCCCTTTTCTTGTGTGGCGGATAGGGTGCTCTTCAGTTGCCGACGCGCCGGTTATTTCACGTAGGCCCCGGCACGTCGACGAATACGTGACTACCTTCCCACGGCTAGACCTGGTTCTTAGCGCTGCGGAAGCGAGGGTATCATTGTTTGTGTCGGCATCGGCGGCGTTGTCCCTGAAACCAACTCCGCAGCTGGGGTTGACTCACTATCGGCGTCAGCGGCATCAGTCAGTCGCTGCTATCTCTTCCCTCCTCCCTTTATCGTGTTGTCCGCTTGCTGCGCGCGCTTCTGCCCCCATCATTTGCCGCTGGGTGTACACGCCGCCCCCCTCCCCCCTCTTCCTGCGAGTCTCCGGTTTTCAAAGCGCCGGCTCGAACTTAATTCCTTTCTTCACTCCTCCTCCAATGCAACCCCTGTGCGGTGGCAATCAGAGAGCCAGATCGGTGGCGGCGGATTTCCGTGTGAAAAATTTAAAAAAAATTCTGTGATAGCGCATACATGTGTTGCTCGATTTCTTTGCCTCAATCTATCGAAAAGGTGAAACAGCTTATTTGCTGCGCTCAAATTTCGCATTAGGAAGTAACGTAATCGTCGGTAATTTTTTATCTTGTCTTCATACATGCAGTGACCTGCGTTCCTTCCCTTAAAAACATTGCTAAAGATGTTTGGGCTTGCCTCTACTGCTATTGCTCCCCAGCGAGTAATGGAATCCAATTGTGAAGGCCGAGGCCTTGCAGTAGTACATACACCAGAAGCAAACAGATTACGTCGTAGCCATCATGTGTAGGACTTCTCACATTGCGAGTGGCGCATACCTACGAAGCGAATTTTCATTCTCTTTTTCTTTACAAACCATGCAAGCTAAGGTGTCACCGGACACCGTGTGCATGGGGGTAAGTCCCGCTTTTCAATCATAAAAAAAATCTTTTAAGATTTCCCCCGTGTTGGACGGAATGGAACCCGCGTCGTATATGTTCAGACAATCTTGCTCGACTATAGACTCACACAGGCGCCGTGCGCGGACTTCCCACCGGTGGCGCCAGATGGCGCAGCGTGTCCAGAGGGAAGCGAGAGAGAGGAGCCCGGATGCAGTGCGCGCCTCACACGTGACGCGTTTCGGTGGTGGCAGTATCGCGTGCGGCTGCAGTGCATCCATGGTAATCGCATTACATTCGACAGTAATGCTGAAATTGTTTCTGTCACAATTTTTCTGGTGAGAGAAATGTCGATTTCTGTTGGCTGTAAAAAGAAAGAAAACAGTATAAAGAAAATAGAAGCACGAAGTTGTCTCTCGGTTGCTGCGAGACACTTAGCACCTAATGTTGGAGCGTGCCGCATTCAGTGCGCACCGCCCGTCGCTAGTGAGGGACTATAACCTCCTTGGTTTACTGCGGTGTGCGACACTCGACGAATGTCTGTACACAAGTGGTTGTGCGTCTCGACATGATCAGGCTAATCGGGCTCTCCTTACTTTCCTAGATGCAACAAACTCAGGTTCGCGTTTTTAGCTTATCTCTGCCTTTAAAATTACAAGAAGATAGGTCCACCTATCGAAACGTTGGCCAGCCTGTCTGAGGTACTTCAACCCTGTTTAAAAAGTTTATACCACAGTGTGCCATTCCATCTGCCAGCCCCTTTCTTGTTTTTAGACCCCAGACACTATTTCTTCTAATTTAATATTATTTAGTAGCGTCACCTGCAGTGACCGGGACCCACTGTGCGTCGCCTGTAGTGTGCTTGTGTGCTGCTTTATTCTTTGAGATTCCTCATCTTGCTCTTTGTTTTCTCTTTCCTCCCCCTCTTCCTATCTTCGTTTTCTATGTTTGTCTCCTCCTTTCTGAAGGGTAAGCACACGTTGTGCCAATTCCGGTGGCTGTTGCCAGTCTGCTCCTCCCATTCCCTTTCCTGTGAAGTGTATATACGTTTTGAAATCTACTATTACTACTACTACTACGACTACTACTACTAATAATAATATTTTTTATTGCCATCTTGAGTATGCATGTTGAAATATCTGGTCTGTCAAAGCCATAGGGAGGCTTGCGTAACAGGACCCTGCAAACATCGGCAAGCGAAAAATTGTAAAAGACATTGGACAGGCCTGTGATCACTCATCATTACGTAGTGAATGAGAGAGATACAGAAAAGTAGGTGATAACATAACAGAAAAATGATATAACAGTGGAGAATAAGAAGACAGCATTGCACGAGTGAAGGATTATTCGACATATTCCGGAGGGTGTGCTTCGAGGTCGCAGTGAGTATATCGTCTGGGTGTTCAGCGAAAATTTGGGGAACATAAACCCTCCTTCTAGCTTTGCCATATCTTGTGCTTTTAATAATAATAACAATAGGACAAACTAAGAAAATAATTTACAGCCTAAGGAATTTTTTTACAATGTTAACCAGGGTTTAGCAAAAGTTCTACTGGCCAATATGCTTTTATGTCAGAGGTGGGCACAATACATCACCTTTGTAGACTTTAGATTTGTTGTTGACGCAGTTTACAGAATCGTAGTGTCGTTTTTTACTCCTGAGTTGCACAGTTGTAAATTTAGTACTAATGTTTCTTGAAATTTGAAAATTATAAAGTACTTTGCTGAAAAATGTTGATGGCGTAAATTGGAAATCCCTTGCTCCAGTTACTCACATTCAATACTTTCTTGGAAATACGGCAAACCCAATTAAATCCGATGGATCGATTGCCGAACAATACAATTTCTTCGTTCCCCTGCACTTATTTGGAGCTTCCGAGCTGAAACTTCCATTTCAAAATCGAGAGCAAGGACATTACCGGCGATTGAATTGTTCATATAACGCCGCAGTCTTTATTTTTTCACCGCAGCACCAATCATCCGTCGTTACGGACAGGTACTTACTACTCGTCAAACCCGTCCGTTCATAAAAAAACTTGGAATTGAAATTGCAAAGCAGTACTTTACAGCGCCAATTCGAGTGCCTACATTTTACTATAGGCAGTGGAGCCGAGTCCCTTGTGCTGCACCGAAGAAAAAAACTTGAGCAGCGCAATGTTTCGAAGCATTTTTTTTTTAAGTCTGAACAGAATTGTTCACTTCGTCAGCCCGTGAAGCATCCCTGCATAAAGAAGACCCCACAATCCTCTTTGAATGCACTTGCTGTTGGACACCTCAGTTAATAATAATGATTTCAATGTGCCCCGAACAACTAATGAGGCTTCGACTTCTCTTGGGCCACAACCTCACAATCTCAGACGCATTTGTAGCCTAAAAAAGTTCACCCGAGCAGCTGTCAGATTTCCACAACGAGTGTGTCATAACTGTTCCCAAAGGAACATAAACTTTTAAATTACTGAGCTCTAGTGAACGTTTAGCATTAAAAAAGAATAAGTACAAGCGAAGGCTTCTGCACATACTAGCAAGAACTGACAGTCTCAACTCGTCTCGTTTTAATTAGTGCCTCTTTTACACGGCGTCAAAACAAACTATGTTTAATAAGTAGTTCACTGAGCAAATGGCACCCGCAAAATCTTGATTTAAGTGTTAGTTCAGTCCTCATGCTGCTGCCGGATGTTTCAGTACTGCTAGTCGTGCGAAAACAAATTACGACAGATTAAAACCAAGTTAAACGTCGTAGAAGTTATGTGAAGCAAGCATATGTTACGTGCTCATTGTACCGTAACAAATATGGCTGTTATCTCTTACTGAGATGTTCCATACCATTTTTCACGTCTGCTCTATGATTATCCGTCTGAACTGCCGCTCTAACGGTTAAAGCGCGCATGAATTGCGTGCAAC
Organism: Dermacentor albipictus; assembly: GCF_038994185.2. Taxonomy (NCBI): domain Eukaryota; kingdom Metazoa; phylum Arthropoda; class Arachnida; order Ixodida; family Ixodidae; genus Dermacentor; species Dermacentor albipictus. The sequence goes on from NC_091822.1 coordinate 157,531,725, forward strand.
GCATTGGAGCGAGCTCCATAGCCCAGTGCTGTAAACGCTTCCTTTAAGAAATAGATTGTGGAGCCGTGTGTACAATTTTTCAAGCCGAAGCTTTGCTAACCGCGTCGAGCCGAGTTTAGCCGTCGCCAGCAAGTTGACCTTCATTTGACCTGAGCTACTCCGTAGCCTTGGCAACGCATCACGTGACTCGCTGCGCCGACCTCCGCCACAAGCTTGGCGCATGCGCTCTCCGCAGCTGGGTCGCCGGCTGATCACGCGACTCACCACTCGCCTGGCTAAGAGGAGCGCAGTTGTGACCTTTGTTGCGGGTAAGCATAAGACGAGTTTACAAGCTGTACAGAATTAATTGTACGTACCATTACGTTCACGGTATTCCATTAAACACTTCCCTACAGCTCCGCTTCACGTAGATTCCAACATCTGCGTTGGAACTACATGGTTTTTCATTTTTTTCGTGGCGACTTGACACATTCTACTAAGTGGTTGACGTAAAGGGTCGTCAGTATGCAGCGGATAAGAAGCTGCGTTTTTTTTTCTCTTCTTGAACGAACAACCACGCAACACAAGAGTGTTCCTAACGTGCTGTCACTTCAATTGTCACACATTGTCACTGCAAACTTTTTCACAACCGTCCACGCTTCTGGTTACCCGACATTCCTAAAATGGCAATACCATTTTAGACACAACTAAAGCTATTAAATCTCTATACGAAGTATTTTGCGCAGCACCTCTTAACATGGACTTGAGGGACCCAATTCTATAAGCTTTTCGTCCGTAAGCACACTTTCCCACTGGCCAGCAGCCTTCTGAAATGTACTTAAGGGTGTTTGAATGGTGAAAATTTCAAATGGAATTGAATAATTGAGAAATATTGCTTGCGAATATAGAAGCGAGTAGTCATTTCTGCTATAAGAAAAGGAAAAGCCTTCACCAAGGGTGACTACATTTCTTGCTTTTATTTTAACTTCAATGAAAAATTAATACTTTTAATTTCTAAACAATGTTGCTGTAAACTTTGCGTGGAGTTTGCTTGGCAAAGACAGATACCTAATTGCATGCTTTGATACATGTATACATGCAATGTCTTTCGCAACTGGACGTGCAATCAGCTGAAGAGCTTAATTAGAAACAACAGACAACTGCTTTATTTTTTCTGTTGGACCATGAAATTTACAGTAATGGAACAAAAGAAAAAACAGCACGTCGCAAAATGCGTGTGGTATTGCCTTTGTTAAAAGAGAACGGTTGCGACAGAACACCGCACGCTACTTTAAAGGAGCCCACCCGCCGTGGTTGCTCAGTGGCTATGGTGTTAGGCTGCTGAGCACGAGGTCGCGGGATCGAATCCCGGCCACGGCGGCCGCATTTCGATGGGGGCGAAATGCGAAAACACCCGTGTACTTAGATTTAGGTGCACGTTAAAGAACCCCAGGTGGTCAAAATTTCCGGAGACCCCCACTACGGCGTGCCTCATAATCAGAAAGTGGTTTTGGCACGTAAAACCCCATATATTATATTATTACTTTAAAGGAGCCCAAGTACGAGACACAATTGCGTCATCTAGTTGGATACATTAAATTCACATAAAGGCTATCTCAAAGCAACGTCATTCTTACCCAATCCCTACAAATTCTGGGCAGGACTTCTCTGCTTCGTGAATTCACTAAAAAAAAAGTGGTGCCTCTGCGCATCAAACGCGCTTCTCTGGCAGCAGAGACATTAGGAACAGTCCCCAGATACATCAAAATCTGTATTTCGGGGCTCCGATAAGTGTCGTTATACATTTATGTTCGAACAGAAACGAATATTCCGCAATATCGAAGAGCAAATTTTCAAATCGAATACCAAACACTATTCGATCCATAATGAAATATTCAGTGCTCGCTCGTCTACTAATAACATGTCTAACATAACAAATGGCTGGCATCTCCTCTTAGGAATAGTTATAGGGTACGATTTTATTATTACTATTTCTTTTTTGGCTCTGTCTGAACACGGCCTCTGGTTTTTCCAGCGGCTCCCATGAAACCATCGCTCACTTTCACCGTTCGAATTTTCTATAACGTCGACGCTCTCTCATCGTTTCGCGTTCTTCCTGTATGGAAGAGATTTCGTTCTGGGAAAATTGAGCTCTGCCTCTGGGGACGTAATAAAAAAAGAAACGACGGAAAGTACAAGACTTGCATCATGCACCCACACCCGACACCACACGATTCAACAAACAAGTTTGCTGCTCTCGGAAAGCGTATAGCGCTCCCGTGTACACCCTTGGGAATCACTGAAGCTCTTGGCCAGAGTTATTCAGAGCGTGCCTACCAGTGATATCAATGCACAGTTCGGTGGTTTTGCTTCGCCCCATTTCGGCAGAGGGATGAACTTCCGTCGATCAACACCGGTGCCTCCGTAAAACCGCGCAGCATTGGCAGAGCTACAGACACTGTCGGTCTTGCAAATAACATGCCGAATCGCCAAACATTGTAAAAAAAATATTCCTGTGGAATCCATCTCACGGTGAATGTCGACGTTAATGCCACTAGCATTGGAGCAATGCAGCGGCGCATCGTAATGCCACCACTGACGCGCCTCATGTATGACAAATGTATGCAGTCGGGCTCCGCTCTCGCGATTCCCTGTGGAGACGCTACGCCATCTGGTGGCTCCGCCGCAAAGTTGTGTCACGTGTTTTATTATATCGTCACACGAGGTCGTCTGAATATGTATGACGCGGGTTCGATTCCGACCGGCTGCAGATCAATTCTCAGGGATATCTTTTTTTGAAGAGCTGCACGTACCCAGTCGCACATACAGTGACCCACGCAGACGTCAAAGAGGGTCACTCAAAAGTGGCAAATACCTAGCGTCACAAACGTAGTGTCGCATACACAGGGACCCAACTTGCCCGGACGGTTGGTTTCGCGCCTGGTTTTCTCAGCACAGGAGCCCGGTGCTCTACCTGTTAAAATATACACTAACAGTGACCATAGCTAGTAGCGAAGGGCTAGAGATGCAGGTTGATAGGCAGACAGACACCGGAAAGTGTGTGAAGTATCCGAAGAACACTAAGTACGTTAAAGTAGGAAAAGTTCGGCAGTTCCAGCACTTTCTCATAGGCCTTTACACTGCATAGACTGCTCTGTCTTCATTATGACGGACACACAGGCAGATGGAGAGAGAGAGAGAGAAACTTCATTTCTGAACTATCCTTAGCCCAAGTCATCGTTGTCGCAGTCCGGCTGGGTCGTGATCCATTTGTTTGTACCCGTTCACGAGTTTCATGTTGTCCACAAGTAGCAACCATAGTATACGGCGTAGCTCTTGCGGTGGAGTGGTCCAGCTCTTCCAAGTGCAAGGTGGGGTGTCTGAGCGACTCAAAGTGTGGGGGGAAGGGAGGGCTCCGGGGCATTCCCGATAAATATGAAGTGCGTCGCCCTATTTTCCACATACTTAACGCAGCGGAAAACAAATGCAAATTTAGAAAACACGGAAAAAGCGTTGTATTAGTGATTAGGGTAAATTCGAGGATATCAGTGTCATATGTGTGGTAGACAAGATATTGTACAGATGGTAAGTTAGATGTTTAAGTATTCGCTTGACTGAACGCATAAATTCTTTAAAGTGTTCATCATTCAAGGAATGAAGTGTCACAATTTTTGAAGTGTGAAGCAGCGCTTCAAGTAATACATGCAAATTTCTCTTTTTCTTTATTCGTAGACTTCGCAGGCTCAATCGGAGTATCACATCAGGTGCAAAAAAACAGGGTATGATTAGAATAGATGCAGTAGTCACAACACAAAACGAATTACATGCGCGTAACAATTGGATCATCGAGAAAATGTGGAAAATAACACTTTTACAATGGTTTAGCAAGGGCTAGATTAGTGTAAACGAGTTGATTAAAAAACAAAATCCTGAAAATGTAGCTGTGATCTCTGATGGAAATGTCACCGGGTCGTGGATTTCGACAGTTAGCCTTGGTGAACTTTGCGCCCAAATCGAGGTGGCCTTAATGTCACATTTACTACGTCAAGATTTTCGAGTCGCTTTCGCGTCGTTTGATACTTTCCACTCAGGGAAAATCCTAAAAACAAGAAATGAGAATGAACTATTAGGCTTCTCTTCAAATGAAGTGTATTCGTTTGTACTTTTGAGACTTTTATCTACATAAGTGTGGAGACATTTACTTTGTATATTGCATATACCATGTGCTCCTTACGTCATAGTCTTCCTGTGGAAACGTTGCCTGATAAGTACTGGTGCTTGTGTGAAAAGAGTATTTGATATGTAATATTGAACCCTGTATGATGTGTGACGGAACCACTCAAGAGATAAGGAGTAGCCGGCGCCTAAATTGTGCGCCAACATCTCCTTATATCATATCAATAAAAAAAAAGTTAACGGTGTAACATTATTACAGGGCTTTCTTGCACACAAAGGGTTCGACAGGATTTGCATGGCACGGTCTTCTTCCCCAGTACAGTTCCCCTCAAAGAAAGCCAACTGCCGAGCCCGGGGGTGCCGTAGCATATATGGGTAACTGGTGGGTAAACTGCAGTGACAGCATGGTTTGAAACCCACGTCCACGGCAGGGTGCTTATTAAAATCTATTACTTACGAGGTATCCATGGTCCGAGCCCGCGCTTGCTGGTCCCAGCTAGACCTTGACCTGCGCTTCGGGCTCTTTCTGGGCTACCAGATCACCGCGGTTGTCTTCTAGCATGGCTCACGGCACCAGTTCTCACAGACGTCAGAAGGGGCTAGTGGCGGCATAGCAAAGTTGCGTCGCTAGCAGGCTTAAACTTTCGTTCTTTTTTCTGGTATTTCCTGACTCGCAATCGCGCTAGGAGCGTACTATTGATAGAGAGAGATGAATGAGATAGGAAAAGCAGGAAGGTTAACAGGAATATAGTTCACCAGTTTGCTACCCTGCACTGGGGAAGGGGTGAGGGTAGACAGAAAGACAAAGAAAAATGCACATACATAGAGAGAAAGGAAAAGACTACAGAAAAAAAGAAAACAACACACACACGATGGAACTCAGGAGTACCACAGTCGTTCAAACAGGTCACTTGGCTGGATGAACTTCAGTAGCATGCTCTCACCGCCTTCTGGTGTGAATATCGCATCAGCCGGCATTCTAAGATCGTCTGCTCAGAAAGCGGCCGGTCATCGAGGCGTGCCAATTCCGTAACGCGCAACCGCCCCTAGGAGCTGTAGTGGGGACAATGACAAAGGATATAGTCAACTGTTTGGTGAGAAGGTTTAAACTGGATGGCCACGGCTTTTCCGGGGAAGATCACACCTCCTGTAGATGCGTCAACAGTCGTCCAGCCATCGTTGTAAATGTGGAGTTGATCCCTGCATGTTTCGTGCAGAATTAGTAGAGATGGCTGCTTGAGAGCTTTCGTTCGGATCCCTGGTACCGAGAGTCGAACTCGTGGGTGACACAGACACCAAGGAGGCGATAGCAGCCTCTCGGCAAGTGTATAATCTCGAGGGAGGCAGTCACGGTACGCCGAATATCTCCTGGCAAAAGGACAATTGCGATAGCTCAAGATTACCCAGTCACAACTCATATCACATTGCAAGTGCTCACAGTGCACGTCAGGCACATTACCCCTGCCCCTTTTAACCACTTTGTCGAACTGTCCAAATACCGGCCCAGTACTATTGACAGTTACAGAAGTGCCAATCTCCCGATATATACTTGCTCCACTCGCTATGGTCTCTTAATGTACACCAGAGGGCAACACTATTTGCAAGCTCTATTTGCAAGCATCTTGCGGGAAAACATTGATTCTTAGTGAATAAAGTCAAGGCAAAATGTTCCTTTTTCTAGAATTCTGCGCCGAAATATCAGTGCTTATAGGTCAGCGAGACGCCTCGAGTTTCAACGACATTGCTTTCTCATAACCGGGCCGTTTCGGCGCAGGACAGGTTCTCGAAACTTGCTGCATAGGCTGACTCTTCAGTTAGAACGCAAAGCGCTCATTTCTTACCAATTATTAAATAACTAGCCCCGAGTAGATGCTGTATAAATGAGTGACGTCACGGCGAGTTGGTGAGGGAACTCCATGGTGACGTCAGCACTCGTCTTTCGCGTTTGCGTCTTGATCATGATAAATTATGATGACATATCTAAATCGCACATTTCGCATGTGCCAAATCGAATGGCATATTGCCTTTAAAGCAGGGCAGCTGCAAGTCGCCACCTAGACTGCGTCAGCCAATCAGCTTTTGCTATTTGTTTTTTCGGGTTACCGAGCTCCTATGGAAGCGTTTGTTACTAATACAGCTTATCATTAACGTTTAGGGTGCCTTTAAAATGGGAAAACGATGCTGCTGCGACAAATTGTCCGAGTACAGCTGACAGATGAAGCAAGTTTCAGGCGTACCGTTTCACTCCGTAAACAAATGTTTCACTCTGAACTATGGTGGAACAGAGAGGACGCATCCTCATACGGGGGCTATGCGGCGCGGACAGTGAATTTCTCGCTATTCTTAGACGCCGAGCAATCCTAGCCCGCGCGCATGTTGGCGCTGCCCTCATTGCGTGTCCTGACCTGATCCCGAGGGACCCCAGTTATTCCCTGCCTCGAGTACGCATTTAGAGGACGAAGCTGGCCGCATCCCACATCCCGGCATGCACTCGCACCCACGCAGACAAACACGGTGCGTTAAGCTATTGGGACACCGGGCCCGAAAAAATTGTTTCAGCGCAAGAGTTCAGTCAGCCGGCTTCCCCAGCTCCGGTGCGTCGTTTTGAACATCGAACTCGCCGCCCAGAGACGGTCTGCCGACCATCCGCTTGACGGACGGTGGCTGTTGTGAGCAAACATAGCGTGCCTTTGCAATCACACGCATGCGCGGGCGTTATTAGTTCGTCGCGTTGTTTGACGAGCACGCCGCTGTGTGACTGCTTTAGCAGGGTTTTTGGAACAACCCACGCCCGAATCGGTGGGCGTGCGAGTAATTTGCGACCGCGAGACTGTTTGCGCGGCAATACAAAGCGCCACTTTGTCCACCGACCCCCGATGTAACCCTTTTCTACGCGTCGCTTCCATATTGCCTGCCTGGCCACCGTCCTTCGCCTTTTCACCGAAATGTATGCGTCGGCGTCTCTGTGCGAGCTCCCTGCACCCATTCAATGGGGACTGTCCTCCGCCGTCCCCGTTATAACCACACGCAATCGGGCTCCCCAGTGTTCCAATCTCTCCATCAACATTCGTGCATTCATCGCAGCAACGCCTGTTCCTATGAGCAACATACCCGCCGTGATGGCGCAATGGCTACTGCCATTTGGCTGCCTAGCGCGAGGTTGTGGCTTCGATTCCTCATCGGCGGCGGCGGCGGCCGAATCTCCATGGGGGCGAAGGGCAAAAGCACTCGTGCACTTACACTGAAGTGCGCGGTGGAAGAACGTCAAGTGCACGTGCTTCAAATTAATCCGGAGCCCTCATCTAGCGCCTTGCGTAGCCCCAGAGTTGCTTTAAGACGTTAAACCTCGTCAATCAATCAATCAATCAATCAATCAATCAATCAATCAATCAATCAATCAATCAATCAATCAATCAATCAATCAATCAATTGGTCAACCAATCAAATCGTTTCATAAACATACTTTGGAATCACGCTCTAGTACAGTTGCGCAACGACAGGTTTTTTTTCGGACGGTTACAGACGGACCGTGCGTCTCTGTGCGCCTTAAGTTTTTTATTCGACGCATAACGCGAAAATGGTGGTGGGTAACGATATGGGCAGATGAATCGATCCATTCGCTAGGCAAGGCTGAACGCAGAACGTACTGCATCGACCAAGACTATCAGTCGACGTGCGTATAATCCTCGCGCTAACGTACTCGTACTTACTGCGTGACCTATACGCTCTTGCCTGGCGCGCTTAAGCACATCAGCCTCGCTAAGAGCCAGCTGTAGCTGTTTGTTTCCACGGCACAGTCGGGCGTACGGCAGTTTCGTAAAGGTAAATCGAGAGTTCTAATTTGCGTAGGCACCAAATTTTTTGGCATTCTACGCTGCTTTTATTACAATAACCCATTTCACAATAATGCGACATTACAGTTGAAGCCATACGGCTGGAATTCATCCAATCGCCAGCGCTGTCTTCGCATCAATCAGTTCCTCTATCCGTCTGCTTTATGTTCATATGAATGACTAGGTGAGGCAAGGGAGAGATCCTAAATATACTTTAGCTCAAGCTTTAGGCCGTACAGCGCACAAGCGAAGTTACGTGAGCTCTCGTAGAACCCCATAAAGTTCTCAAGTAAAGGATTTCTTCCATTGGTGTGCTAACAGGACGACAGAATTCCGAACATTTCCCCTCTGTATAAAAAAAAAGAACAAAAAGCCTTCTTACTTCAGAGCATCATATTTTTTTCCAATTTCTTTCAAAATGCGTCTGAATGAGCTGATTAGATTTCGCTGTCTCTATTTTATTATCGTTTTGTTACTCCTGCACTGGAAGCTCCATAAGAGCTAGGAAGTGTTTGGTAGGTAATACAGAACTTTCTGAAGCACTCGTTCCTTTATTTTTTTAATTTTTTTTTGTGCCGCACGAAGAGTGCTCTAACTAGCTTTCCTTTAATACTTCACGTGGCTGTTTCGTAACAGATTCAAGAACTTCTCGAGCTCTCACAAGCAAAAGGGCGTCGCGCAGAGGGCCAGAGCTTGTTATCTTCCCGCCAAAGGCGCCTTTATAATGACAATTTCTCCCCCACGCAAAATGTCACGTACCTGCGCGCTGCACCTCCTCCCGACCTGAAATTTCAAGGGGGACCCTTAGGGTATCGTGCCTCAGAAGGGCTGCTCAGACTTGACACAGGAAGGAGGCGGTAGCTATAGCTCAGGTGCGATGGAAAAAAAAAAAACTACGAGACTACCCGTATGCGGAGCGGGAAAGTTGCGCATTTGTCAATGTATCGAATTAGATTACACAGTTGCCGCTACCAAGTGTGCGTAAGAAGTTACGCCTAAGGCCGACACTGTATCAGGGAAGGGACGAAGGTGAATCGGTACGAAACATTGCCTTAGATGCAGTGTAAGCGCAAACGATGCCGCGCTGAAACTAACCTGAACAGTGCAGCGAGTTCGTTTGTGTGTGTGTTATATGTTTCGTTATCTAATAATAATTTATTTTTTTTTATTTACAGAGTACCTACATCGCCATGAAGGCATAACGTAGGGGGGAACAAAATATAACCAGTAATACAGAAAAGCTTTTGGACAGATATACACAAACAGAATCACTACAATAGCTGTTAGGGAAAGGCTTACAAGTAATGTGAAACAAACAAGTTTCAAGATATATAACACATACATTCGTTTTACAAGAGCGCCGTCACAGCATGGAATAGAATAGTTCGTTATTTGACACATTTACTATATCATTTGATGAACTATTCCATTGTCTAATTGATTTCGGGAAAAAAAAGAGTAGTAAAAAGTGTTTGTTCTGCAGTTATAGGCTGAGATCTTTTTGTTGTTATCACGGCGAGTCGATATGTAATCTGGTTCCAGGAGATAGCTATAGCGATTAATACCTGTCTGATTATTATATATTCGGTGCAGTAGTTTAAGCCTCAACTTCTGCCTACGCAAATATAGTAGATCCCATCCTAAAGTGGCCTTCATTTCGGAAACGCTAGAGTACGGGCTGTAATTATTGCAAACAAACCTTACGGCTTGGTTCTGTAGTTCTTCCAGTCTATTAATGAGGTAATCTTCATAGGGATACCATATTACACAAGCATAATCAAGTATTGTTCTACCATGTAAGAAGTATAATGTTTCTTTAACTTCGCCTGTTGCCCGTTTAAAATTGCTGCGAATAAAATGTAACATCCAACTAGCTTTTGCTATGACAGTGTCAATCTGTTTATGCCAGGCGAGTGAATCGGTAGAATAGACTCATTAATACTTGTATTCCGACTGTATGTCGATAAGCGTGCCATTGATGTTATATCGGTGCTGAAATTTGGATAATTTTCTGGAAAAACTTACGCAACAGCACCTTTTTCTATTGAAATTCATTTTCATTTTTCATTTTCATTTCCGATTCATTCCGTGTTCCATTTTTTACACCAGATCGCTACCTTATGTAAACCTGTTTGCAATGTATCTATGTCATCTTCAGTGGTGATTTCTCTGTAAATCACACTATCATCAGCAAATAGTTTTATGGGTGATGTAATTAGTTCGACAATGTCATTTATGTAGATTAAAAATAACAAGGGGCCCAGTACGATTCCCTGAGGAACGCCCGAAGAAACATTTATTGGTGAAGATGCAGCGTTGTTTAGGACGACAGACTGGGTTCTTCCGTTTTGGTAGTTTCGTATACAATTTTGAATGTTTTCGTTTATATTTAATGCAGCAAGCTTTACATCTAGATGCTTATGGGACACAATATCGAAAGCTTTTTGAAAATCAATAAAAACCGCGTCTTCCTGACTATTTTTATCAATGGTTTTAGATAAGAAGTGCTGGAATTTTATTAGTTGTGTGTTGCAGGAATAACCTTTTCGGAATCCGTGCTGGGAAGTTGTAAAGAAAGCGTTTGGGTCAAGGAATGCAGATATTTGCTATATAAAATGTGTTTAATATCGTGCAACATATTGACGTTAGTGAAATCGGCCTATAGTTTTCTCTGAGTTTTTTATCGCCCGGTTTAAAGACGGGTGCCACGCTTGCCCTTTTCCAATCTTGGGGAATGAGGCCTGTTTCAAGGGAAAGCTTATAAATGATCGTTAAATACGGAGAAATGATGCTATGACACTCTTTAAGGACCACTGGGGATATTCCATCAGGTCCAATTGCTTTTGTGTCATCTAAATGCCGTAAGAAAGAATCGACCCCACTAACATCAAATTCAATGCCTGGCATCATATCGCCTTGATTGGTGTTGTTCAAAAGCGAAGTCTTCCCAGCAGATACTAGCGAAAACACAGATTGTAAGTACTGGTTGAAGCATTCCGCCCTCTGATAATCTGACATCACGGTTTTGCCGTCAATAGTTCAAGATGGTATTGATATGTCTTCGTTTCGATCTTATTTTACATACTTCCAAAAAGATTTTGGGTTTTTTCTCAAGTCTTTGTTTATTTAACAAAGAATTAAGGTATCTCTGGCGGATTTAATTGTTGCTTTCAATAGCTTATTTATCTCTTGCAAGCCTTTCTTATTTCTCAAACTGGTGTTGGCAGAAAACATTTTATATGTTAGTCTTGCTTTCCTTATATGTTTACGTATTTCTACGTTAAACCAAGGTTTTTGTTTTTTTCGTTGCCGCAGGTACCTACATGGAACATGAATTTCGACTAGTATAAGTATTTTGTCCCGAAATGCTGACCACAAAGTTAATGGACAGCGTGCGTTTCACATATATTGGAAAGTAGGAAAGAAATTTTAAAGTTCGATCCTGATAGCAGCATAGTCTCCTCTGTCGTAGCTGTACACTTTTCTTCGCGCAATTTGCGCCATCCGTAGTTCCGTAAGTTCTATGACAACTGCCCTGTGGTCACTAATACCTGGGCAAACAGTAACTTTTGATATTATGTTCGGTTCATTGTAAAGTACTAAGTCTAAAATTGCATTTTCTCGCGTAGGTTCCAGTACGTACTGCTGCAATCCATTTATTCCGAGCAGTTCTTCGAACTCTGTGTAAATACGGGACCTATTACCAGCCACACATCCGGCATTCCAGTTGCAGTCTGGCAAATTGATATCCTCCCCCCCCCCCCCCTAGATATACGCTATTAGGCAGAAGAGATAACATCACAGACGGCAATCCGAATGAGTCGCTGCTGCCGGGTGGGCGGTAGGATGTCCCGTACACTACATTGTTTCCGTTAGTTAATTTCACAAGGCACCCTACCGACTCAGAATCGTTTTCAAATAAAATTTGTGTACTTGACAATGCATTTGATATCAAAATGAATGCTCCCCCGCCATGTCCGTGCCTATCTTTCCGATAAACAGTAAAACCAGGCGGAAAGATTTCTACATTTAGGTATGGTCTTGTCTAACCATGATTCGGTGCCCATCACAATCTGAGGTTTAACAGTGGCTACTAAAGACATGAAGTTATCGACTTTGTTCTCTATGCTGCGACAATTTACAAGCAGGACAGAGGGCCGTTTAGGCTGCGAGCAACGTGCTGAGTTATTTTTCCGAGGAACGGAATTCGGAATGCGTCATTAGCCTCTGTCCAGTCACGCAGGCGCCTGAAGTGGAACGGGCATGCGCATATCGCTATCCCAGAAAACGTTTGCCCATGGATGATCAATTTATCATAACTCAAGCGAACACGATTTTCTTTGTTCTCTCTTTCTTTTTGCATAATTCCAAAGCTGACGTCTTTTTTCTTGTACGGCTCGGCTTGAATCTTCAGAGATGCTGTACGAAGTGCCTTTTAGTCTGTAAGTGTTTTTAAAGACGTTTTCTCTAGCCTTCCACTTTGAGAAGCATGCTACTATGGGCCGGTTTTTGCCTTCTCTGAAAACGCCTACGCGATGAGCCCGTTCAACCAAAATATCATCAACTTTCTTAACATCTTTGCATATTCCACTAATTAGTTTTTCAGACGCCTCCCACGACTCGTTATGCTCCCTGTCAGGCAACCCGAAAAAGACCAGATTCTGCCTACGGCTTCTATTTTCCAAGTCATCTAGTTTAGCCGTGAATTTATCTTCCATTTTTTCCACCCGAGCAATACGACTTTCTACATTGTTTGTCTTCTCTATTAAGCCCATAATTTTGGATTCTAATTCAAGTTGCCTTGTTGTAATTTCCGTTAACTTCGCAAGCACAGTTTCCTGGCCTGTTTTCATTTCTAAGAGAATCCTTTCCATGTTTGTCATTTGGTCACGTTCAACTACATTCATGGGCCCTGGATTTAGTTCTACATCCCCCGATTGGAGCAGTAAGATTTGGGAAAGCGTCAGACAGCCGTCGTAGAGAGAGAATAGTATAGCATCAACGAAGCACAGGCTGGCAGGTCCAAGGCATTCAATCATTTGTCGCTTGCTAATAATAATAATAATAATAATAATAATAATAATAATAATAATAATAATAATAATAATAATAATAATACCACGATGACTGTAGTTGTCGTTATTGTCATTAATATTGGGCTGATGACAGTACTGATAATAATAACTCGCACTCGCTAGTAGGTATAGCTAGGGTGCGAGACAAAAAATGCAGGACTAAGAGTATGTATAGGACTAAGCTAGAGTATGTGCTATCGGTGGACGCGCTCGCCGCATGCCATCGCTGAACAGACGACGGCGCGCTACTCTGGCGCCATCTCGTAGCGGGCGTCACCGCAGAGCCCGTCTTGAGCGGTACTACGCTTTTCTTCTCACGCTTTCGCCATAGACTCCTCCTCCTCCTCCGCTTTCCTTCTCGCACTCTTGTCGCTATCGCCGTCTTTCATCCCCCGTTACGCCGTGTTCGCTCTTTCATTCTTCGCTGTACTCGTTCACTCGGTTACGCCGAGGGACAACGTCGACGCGAAACACAAGAACGGGCGCTTAAAAGCTGCGCTCTCAAAAAAAAAAAAAAATGCAGGCCTAAGAGTACGTGGAGCGAGAAATTGGTGTAGTTATCGCTGCATCGAAATATGTTGCAAAACAGTCTAATTGTGGCGTAGATAAGAAGCTGGAACGATAAGGTTAACGACGTACTGGGTAAGAAATTGGCGCGGCTTAACCAGTGCGAAATGAGCCCCGCATAAATCGTAAGCGCGAATGATTCCGCGCTAAATATAATAGGAAAACTGACGCGAGACCGCGCGCTGCTATTACACAGCACTTGTTGTCGTTATTGTCATTACTACAAGTCTAATGATGTTGTTAATTGCAATAATTCGTCCTCAAAAGAATTCTGCTACGGATTTATTTCTACCGTCCTGGTGGTTCCGTTAGTTTTCATCTCAGCTCCGTCGCACTTTGCACGGTGTACTGAGCTTCGTCCCGAATATCTTATTTACTACCCATTTTAAGCTCTCAGGTTAGTATATTAGGAGAACGCGTCGATAAAGTACGTTTTCTTTGCCTGATTATATATGTATGCACACTTTTATGGAGCAGCGTAGAAAGCCGGCCACCTTCCCGCCTCGTCTCTCTCGTCTTTCACCATGTTACACTTCCGGTGTAACAGGCTGCCGAGCGTATAGACTTCCATTCTGCAGAAAAACGTATTCGCAAACGCCCGACGCAAAACGATGTTATCATTGGGCTCCATTATAATACGTTATTATTATTATTTGTTTTGAACACATATACACAGTTAACAGGAAAGGAAAAGCGAGGGGCAGGCTGGCAAAAAACACATGGAAAGCAAAATTAGCTAGCCCGGCGCCAAACAAAGATGTAATGCAATACGAACTTAAGAGAGGCACAAGAGGGCTGTCAACCTACCGTGAAAGCAGGAAGAAGTGAAAAACTTGTTTACGCATGTCCTCGGGCAGATGCCGAAGATGTTTCCACAAAGCAGGGAAAACGTAAACGGATCAAAACTTTTCATAACGTTCCCAGTAACTTTGTAGCTTCACTGCACCACCGTGACATTAGTCAAGACTACGACGTTGCAGACAAGCCGAATAAACAAAAGCGTTATACAACAAGACCATATCATGCCGTGTGTCGCATCTTACTTTTGCTTCTTTCGTAGTATCGTATGTGCACCAGCGAACAATGCGGCCGGGTTACTATGTATGTTACGCGTAATGTATCTCCCTCGCGAACCACAATTTGCATCGATGTTTGTCTTGCTTTTTTTTTGCCGGTCTCTTTTCGACTTGCTTGTGGCTAGTTCTCGTTATGACATTTTCTGTTAGTAGCAGTAGTTCCTTTTACGAATGGTGCGATGGTTTACATTAGTTTTACTCGCTCTCCGAGTTGAGCTTAGGGAATTATATAATTTTTGTCACCTCGTTATAGATAGCCTCGTCGGCGCTTTCTTTTTCTTCTTTTTTTCGTGCCCGTTCCACATCCCTCACTCTTCCCCCATTTGCTACTTTTTGTGGCGACGGGGGTCTATGTACTAGTCATGAGCATTCTGGGAACTTGTGTGGTGTTATAAGGGCAATCCTAGGCCTCATTACAGATTTCCTATATATACCTATAGAAAGCAGGTCTTGCGACGAGTGTTCGAATAAAGACGTTCATTCAGCCACCACCGCAGACCCTGCGGACATATCTCTCGAATACTCTTGCGCCACTAAACCACATTTTACTAACTTGTTCTGGAATTTCGTGCACAGGACCGAATTTCCGTATAATACAGCTGCTGATTTCATGGATTATCATGTAATATCATCCATTAACTAATCGGCTCCAATCCGCAAATTGGGACGTGCGCACAATAGTTAAGAAATTAAAAAGAAACATAAAACGCTAATTAGTGAAGTTTTCTTAATTAGCGAAGGTCACACTGTGACTTGCCCTGCAGACGCCTTTCTTAAGCTAATCCATTTGGGGGATATATAATTACGCTACCTGCAACAGGATATCTTTAATAAGTCTGCGCCCTCGAAGATATGCGGGTTACCCGGAGAGAGAATGGGCGACAGGCTCTTTAATGAATTAAAAATTACCGAGTATGCGCTTTCAAGTCATCGACACGGGTATTAGTTTCATAGGGGTCAAGGAGAGAAAGAGGGCGGGTAAAACCTCAAAGCGGGGGAAAGAGGAGGGAAGAGACAGTCGTAAGAGGTAACCTAAGACCTCGCTACTGCTTCACGACACATAGAGTGGGCTAACTCTCTCGCGCGCCGAAAAGCCTTACGGGTGCCACGGACGCTCTCCTCTACGAATGAAGAGTGTGAAAAAAAAATATCTGGCGGTCGCTCGCGCGGGCTAGCTCTTTGGGAGTTTATTAGCTGCGCTAATACTCCGGGAGGGCAACTCGAGGTGCATCTTCGGGGGACGGCCACCAACGAACGTAAGTTGATTCCTCCCAGGAGGCCTGCATTCACCCCTCCCCCCGTCCCTCCCCCTTCTCTAACGCGGGAGCAGCTCAGGTGACTGAACCCATTGCCCTCCCATGAACAGCCCCCGTTAGAGGCGATCGTTAGCACACCGCTCCAAACTAAAGCCGACAGCCGATGGACAGGGCTCGAAATTCGCGACGCCGTCTGGGTGAACGGAGTAAACCGTCGTCCTTCTGGCTTCAGACCCCAGCGCAGCCAGTCTAGCAGTTCACCCACACGCACGCACACACACGCACGCACGCACGCACGCACTGTAGAAGGGAGCGAAGTAGGATCGATCGAAACGAGGCCCGGGTTCCAGTCCGGATAGTACGAACTGAACAGAAAAAGAGGGGGAGAGAGAGGGAGGGATAGAAGGAACGGAGCGATCGGGGGGAGAGAGAGAGCGTAGAAGAAAGAGAAGTACCACCCCCCGAAAAAATCCTTGCACATCCGAGAGGGCCGTAGCAAAGCGCGCGCGGCGCGCGAAGCGATGCTCCTCCGCACAACGCCGGTGCGCGACGGAAAAAGCATCGCGCAGAGAGAGCGCGCGGAGCGCGACCGTGTTTGCCGGCTGCTGCTGTTCACTCCTGCTCTGTGCGTGGTCGTTGCCGTAGTAATCTTAAACGTCGTCGTTCGCCCGACCATTGTCAGTGCCCAGATCCTCCGACCAACGGGCAAAGTCGATGCCGAACGCGAACGGTTTTGTGACTAACTTTTTCAGCGCCGACACAGCGTCAACTGGAACGCTGGTGCATCGTTAGCGAGACGAGACCGTAATTGAAACAAAGCGTGCTCGAAAGCGCCTGACGACCTGTAGGGGAAGGAAAGAGTCACTGACGTGTGTGTGGACATTGTTGACTGTTCGAGTTAGCGACAGAAGCAACTGCCGCCGAAGGAAGCAGAGGTGTCACTTTCGAGAGCACGCCGGCGGATCACTCGAGTCGACTCCACGTTTGCAAGAAAGACTGCGGCGTTACTCCAACTAGCGAACGTCTAATGTAAGTTGCCTGGTTTTGGTGTACTCTAAGAAGTAGAGAATGTCCAGTGTTGTCACGGCGTTGTGCAGACATCGTACTGACTATACGTTTCGCCTTAACGACTATACTAATTTGTTTATATCGTGTACATTGCTGCTAGTTTATCATAATGACAACGACGGGATCACTGGTTACAACGGACATAAGTACGGGTTAGTTTCTTGCATTTCGACGTTAGCGCTATTCCACTTTTTCTTAACAGTGGTAGCTTTCTCTCAAGGCGAAGCGCCATCGAATGTGGCGCGTCACCTGTTGAGCGTAGCTGGTCACATCGGGTTTTCTGTGAGAGCAGTAATTTGTAAGCCGCCTCGAACACAGCAGAAGTGCCGAGCGAGACTTCGTGGCTGGTAAATGATAAGGCGAAACGGCGTTGCATGCAAGATAGTATTGCAGTATAGACGAGCAGACGGCACGGGAGCGTCTCTGTCGTCTGCTCCTCTTCATTCGCATGTAACACCGCTTCGCGATCATCTTTCGCGACAGCTTTGAGCGACGATAGATTGCTTGCGAGACAGAGCCCAAAGCTTCGCGGCGGAGTCAGTACTCAAAGACGTTTTCTTCAATTGTGCAAGATGAACAGGCCGGTCAGGCAACTCATCAATGATACTGGGCAGGAGGTCGCATAGCTCGTAACGGACTATTCAGCGTGGACCAATGCAAGAATATCGCAGTCACAACAGTAAGTCACTTACAGAAGGTGTGAATGGGAACGTGACATATGTAGGATGCATGTAGTGCTTCTGCACATGTAGACTTAGAACGCGAACGTTAAGCTTTGGTCACGTGCTCGGTCTCTGCTGCATTCGACAAGTCTATGAAAGAGCTAAGTATCAATAGCGCAATCGTTTCTGACCTTTAGAGCTGGAGCGATAATGTCAGACCTGATTTTCCTAAATTTATTGCTGCTTTAGTGTACTTACACAAAATAATGGAAAGCTGTCTAGCCCATAATGTCGACCATATATGTATACGTCTTAGCTGACGTAGATCTCAAGTTCAGCTAAGCGCGACACCAATGGTCGCTAAAGGCGTGCACTAGAGGACAGATTTTTATGCATAGCCGCTAGTTTATCTTGGAATACCCAAACGTAAAAGAAAGTCCGGTAAGCGATTTGCGCTAATACCTATTGAAGAGTAGAACATCACCTCAGGTTCTCGGACGGCAACTAAGACAGTTGTCCTTTCTGTAAGCACCACGGTGGGCACCGTATCAGCAGCTGACTCGATAGAGGCAAAATGACGTAACCACCAGAATGTTTTCCTTGTGAAATTTTTACGATGCAAGCTCTACTAACTGATGGACCCAACGTTCGGCTCGCGTTGTAACAGGATGGTGTGTCGCCCCTTTTGGGCGCCGCACCGCTTAGTACGTATACAAGTGCGCATTGTTCACTTCGAATGTCTCGATGTGCCGTCGCCAGAGATTTGACGTACCCTACGTTGAAACTGAGAACGCCACGGCGCCTTCCCTGCTCCGACGCAACTCCCGCGGCCTGTGTCTGGGATTAGCGTTTTACGAAAGGTTACCCCTTCCTCGGTGGAATATGGCAGGCAGCCAGGCCGAAATGTGAAAATCGCTCGGCCGTGAAGAGGCAGTCCAACACGCGTCTCGCGTTTGTTCTCCTCGTTACGACGACTAGCGCAACCTTCTTCGCACTGTGTTAAAGCGAACTGGATTCCAGCCGATTTTTGGAGACATTAGATTCTGTAGAATCGGTGGCCTCGTTCGACGCAGGCCCAGGAATTGCTACGATTTGTGACATCAACTGGCTTTGAAATGGATAGGGGTTACGGGCAGCAGGTGCAGCCCCGCGTGCTAGTGCCTCGCTCCCGCTCTCTTTCTTTATCTTGCTCCTCGGGACTCCTTTCCCTCCTCGTAGGGTAGCAAACCGAAAACGCGTCTGGTTGACCTTCCTGTATCCTTCCCTCCTCTCTCTTCTGTCTCTATCCTTATAAGAAGTCGTACAAAGAACACTTTCCCTACGAAGTACAAAAGTTCTACTGCCTTGGGGGGGAGGAAGGGGGGTGGAAGGGAGGGGCACTAGCGAAGTGCTTCTGTTAAGAGGGAACGACCCTGTGCATACATTACAGATTGCTGGGAGCCATCCTTATACAATACAGGAACGGCTCCTTAGGCTTCTTTTTTTTTATTGCTATGCTCAATTTCACAAAACCCACATCGGCTTAGTAATACCGGACTGTTTACACCCTGTAGATTTCGGCTCGTTGTTTGCAAATAGTCAAGCGCTGGAATAAACGCTCGTGCCATCGAAATCGACTCAGAGACGTGCTGCGGATCTTGCATCCTAATTAAATATATGTTTACGGGTAAGCGCAACCCATGACTATAGCTTCTACACATGGAAGCGAGGTGTCCAGACGTTGTGGGTGCCTGTCGGCCGAACAGCAGGAAGAGCTAAGGACTATACAGGCAGCGTCGTAGACTCAAGGTCGAGCAAGTTAGCAATCAGTGTGGTTGGGGGAACCGAACCTTGAAATCAATAGGGTGTAAAACTGGTCGAGATAGTTGATGTTCATTATAATGGCAGCGCAAATGGTACGGTGACACAGAGAACAGAGACACGCAGCACAAGTGATAAAATCAAGTCACTGATGGTTCGATACAGGCCCTGCGGTAGACCATATGCTGGTGGGCAGCAGTATTTTGGTGGAGCGGACAGCGGCCAATGACTGTGACTTATCACGACGGGAAAGCTTGCGTAGGTTCGTCTCGCTAATACCTAAAGTACATGTTGCTGGGCTAGTCGGTTCATATTGATGAATAGACCTGTTTAACCGACAGCAGTCGTGGATTCACTATACGTTTACTATTCGGGAGAATACCGCAAGGCACAGTTCACTATATGGCAATATTTGTTCTTACTATAATTATTTCGTTCCTCGCTGCTATTTGATTACCGACAGTGCTAATTAAGGCGATATTGACTCCAAAAATGACGCCGGCTATTCCTTTGCAGATGACAAGCGCCTTAAATATGTCGCATCACCAACTCACAAGAAGCATGTCTAGCAATAATGCAGACACAACAAGTAGCAAGGACACAAAATGCTGCAATTTAGAGGAAGAAACACCGCCATGAATGTAACAAGGGCAATGGACACTTAAAACACACAATGTCACACGAGGGAAAATTTCACACATACCACTGCTTCAAGCCGACACATGAAGCAAAGGAAGCAGGTTCGGTAGAAGAAAAAGCAGAGATGGTGGCCGAAAATGCACGCCACGGGCCTGTTGCTCCACACTGGGGTATAGAATGAAGCGGATAATCGAAGCATTATCCACACACGATAGTCGAAGGAAATTGGGAGTGATGATCGCAACATAAAATGTAATACAAGCTACATGTTGGTTCTGACCACAAGAACTAACTTATATATATATATATATATATATATATATATATATATATTCCACATCATAGTCTTGGTCCAAAACATTAGTGGCCACCAAAGACTGTTTCTTCAAATCTAACCTCCTGGCAAAGAGTCGGAACACGTTCCTTGTGCTCGCCGCACTTCAATCAATTCCAATTTATTTGTTTATTCGCAGGCCTTAGATATCCGTTCAAATAGGAGTCTCAGATCAAAGAGAGGAGGATGGGGCCTAGGTGCGATCACACGAGAAGAAACAGTCATTATACAAAAAGAAAAAAAAAGCTATAGTAGCTATACGAAATGGCCTTTAAAAAAATTCCCATTAATTTACATGCCAGTGGGCTTCCCGTTTAAAAGTGTTTGCGGTATTCCTCCGGATAACAGTAACTGAATAGGTTATCTCTGAAATTAACTGTCATCAACGTTTCATTACTGTTAACATAAAGCAATAGATGTTCTTCGCTCAGCGTGCCCCTCCCTACCTGGCCAAAAAAAAATTAAAATAAAGATACATCTCGGCTTTTAGCGCGGGGCCTCTCTCTCGGATGCGTCCCTTCATGCGGGCGCCTTAAGCAAGGTGTGAATTTCACTTGAGGCCCCCAAAAGCCCCCCCGAAGACGACTCCGCGCGAAAACAGCTTCGCAGTCTCGCAGCGGCTTCTCCAAAACTTCCTGCTTGCGCTTCTGAGCTCTTTCGAGAGCGCCACCTAGGCTTAAATATATTGTGCGGTTTCCGCGACCGCGACCTAATAAATTCTTTATAGTGACTGACGACGCCTAATCTTCATTGCACGCCCCGAAAAATAAGTATGAAGAATGTTAAGGCTAGGGGAGGGGGGGGGGGGGGCATTTTTAGGGTGTAACTAAGACAGAAACAAAAAGAAGACACAAGAACAGTGGCCAATCCATCCGTACTGCGAAGAAAAGAAACTACCGCTTGAAGGAAAGAGCTGCATAGAAACGACGTATTTCGCTTTAGTGCCACTTGTTCACTATAAGATGTGCGGGCTATACAAAGAAGAGATCTCAAGTATGCAAGGCGGCATCGCCCTATCCGTAACACACGCACGTACACACTACCTCTGTCTGAACGCGCGTATACAACAACAAATACGCAAAGGCAAATATTCAGAGACGAGCATGCATATTAATACGCTCGTGTGCACTCTATTGACGTCAAGCAGACCGGAATGCGGGACGGGATGCGATGCATAACAAGCGCACAGTCGTCGAGCCTTCTATGAAATGCTTGAATCCCGCGGAGGAGCCCGGGTCTATTACTTTTGTACGCTTTGTTGTGGCCGCTCGTCCTAACCCGTAATAACTACTGAGCGCACACTAACGTCTACACAATTTCGAGTAGACCAAACTGAAGCCTTAATTAGTGTACATGCTAACCATCCACGCTTTACCTTCGTACGCAAATATGAGACGGACTATGCAAATGCTGGCGTGCTTGAACAGCAGGCCCTGACCTAGTCGATAGCAACCTGCAGAAGTTTTGCGCAAACAGTATGACGAAAATACTACTGGGATGATATTTACGTTTAGACAAGCGTATAGGTTGACAAGGGCTAATATTTACCTTCAAGTAGGAGACGTGCATGGCCAGTCGCACGTGTAGGCCCGCGGCATTACTCAGCTCCGTGCTCTTTATCGAATTCTTTACGGTAAGACATGCGATTTACTGCACCGTCGTGCCTGTCATACGTCTCTTTTTTTTTCTCTTAAAGCAGGCTCCGGGCAGTCATAAAGCCGTGCGACAGAGGCTTATCAATAAAAGGAAACAGTATATTCCTAGCGAGAGGGCTCCAAGGAACGATAGGAAGTAGCGCATCATATTCAGGTTATTTAGGTTATACGTTTTCACTCGTTCAGGAAGTGAATACCGAATTTAAAGAGACGAAAAGAGGATACCAGCAAAAGGTCAAAAACTTGCATCGCTATTTTTTCTTTGGCTTCAGAGCAATGCACGAACAGTTATAATGCTGAAAGGAATAATTGGTACTGCGCGCCTCCTAGAAACAAAACCGCCTGCGTCGTTTGCATTACTTCGTGCGGTTCAGCGGTCGTATTCACAGTTGAAACATTTATAACGCCACAGAACGTTGCCCTAACAACTCCTCACGGCATCGCATAGTGGCGGCTAATGAAGTGAACTTACCAGTTATCCGAAGGCACAGGGAAGAGAATGTTGTTACATTTCGCAAACATCGGTGGCACACTGTGTCTGCCCATCGAAGTATTGCTTCCCCGCGTTGCTCGCATGAACTGCTGTAACTTAGTTCAAGGCCATCAGACGCTTACTTCACAAGAGAGACTCTTGTTTGAGCTCGTAGGAGCAGTAGCGTATGACCTCGTGAGACAAAGTCACACAGCTTGCAAAGCTGCAGTGTGTACAGTCGCGTTCTATGACCACCGCAACATGGTGCTCGTGGTCGAAGGGTTCCCAAGACTTTACGGCGGCGGCGACATGCAAAAACAAAAAAGTTGTATAACTAAGCATCATACTAATTAACGGTAATTAGTAATGCAAGCTTTAGTGTGCTTGCACCGTGGGGCCATATTGAAGCACACTCGACCACAGGTAGCGTGTTGCAGCTCATACTGAACGCGACTATACTTAACTGAACGACATCATTGTTTACGGCTCCATAAATAAATAAATAAATAAATAAATAAATAAATAAATAAATAAATAAATAAATAAATAAATAAATAAATAAATAAACATACGACACGTCAGAACAAGATGCAACAAACACGACAGAAAATGTGACAGCGCTGAACAAAGCGCTACTGACTACGCGAGAAGGCATTAAGACATACAAAAAGTAACGCTCTAAGAAAGGCCTTTGTTGATATCTTGATTTATTGGGACACCGTAGCACAATGTCCTTCCGAGCACTACTGCAACGTTCGTAAAAAAATGTTACGTGAGCTAGTGCACTGTGCAACAGCGAATGGTAAATGTCGTGATACCTATCGTAATATAATCGAATACAATAAAATATAGTGCCGTATGAGAATCCTACGACAAGGTAGAATAATTGTGAAAATCGGCCGTAGCACGTGGCACGCGAAGCATAGAACGAAATGAGAATTGTACGCATGGTAATCTAAGATAAGCGTGGTGAGATCTGGTATAGTATAATCGAACGAGAAGAAATTACACAGCGGAACAAGAACCTTATGCCAAGAAAGAATGGGATTCTATAATGTTCAAACGGGAACCAGCTACAAAGAACGTCGGTCTTATTGCGTCTGAGTTATTTTTCATTCCTTTCGTCGCATTGCTTTTCTGACATTTGACGACGGCTCCGCCTCTGAACGTTCGTAATTCCTGACCACGCTAGTATTCTGTCTAGCACTCCACCAATAGAAACTAGGTAGATGGAACAAGCCAGCGAATTAGGTGACCGTTTCATCGCAGAAACTCCGACAAACGTTTTCGTTTACTGTGTCTGCTATTCCTGCACCAAATAAATTTGTGTAATATTGGTCCTAAGATAATCTTTACCATCGACCTATGGACTTTACATGGGACACCGCGAAATAATAGGACCAAATAGGAACCTACGACAAGGATAGGGTAATTCTCGTGAGATCTCTCATGAGATGACCGTGCACGAACAAATTACATATCAAAATAAGAAGAGCGCGGTACGTTAACATTATCGCCGCCAGACGTACCTTAATATAACCGAGCACAGATACATTGCAGATCACAATTAAGAACCGTAGGGCGTGGTAACACACTCATCGTAAGATCTGACGCAAGATGGCCGAACACAAGGAAGTTAGAGATTGGTAAACAAAAACTTGCACAACGCAGCAGGACAACTAAAGACAAGAACTGCGGTTTTGTTTGACTACTTGTTTTTTGGTCGCATTGCTTACTCTCACGTTTTTCAGTGACTCGCATGTCTGTTAACACTGATCACACCATACCAGACTGTACATACAGTTCTCCATCGAACGCTCGTCCAAAAGTAAGAAAGAGAAAAAAATGTGCATTTGGGCACACGCCCCATCGCTCAGTCTTCCCCAGAAACTCCGACAAGTACCTCCTGCCTTTCCTGTCTTCTATTTCAGTCTCTCTCTCTCTCTCTCTCTCTCTCTCTCACCGACAAAATACCTTCGTTCCGTACACCTGGTTTCTCTGCACTGTTGGCAATTTCGCTAATAAGCGGCAAGACGCTAATAACCCACAATTCGCGTATGCGCCGACGCGTGCCTGATTCCTTGTTAGCGATAGAATGCTCGCCCCTCTACTATACTCCTCCAGTCGACATCAGGGGGGGAAGCAATAGAGCTGGGCAGGTCATGTATAATTCGTAGCGGAGATACCCGGTGGTCCGTCAATGTTACAGAATGGGTGCCAAGAGAAGGGAAGTGCGATCGAGGGCGGCAGAGAGCTAAGTGGTGTGAAGAGGTTAGGAAAGTTGCAGGCACAAGTTGAAAGCAGCTAGCGCGAGACATGGGTGATTGGAGATCGCTGGGAAAGGCCTTCATCCTGCAATGGGCATAAAACTGGGCTGATGATAGTAGCAGTGGGGAAAAAAGCTACACCGAAGAAAAAAGAGCCGACGCTCAAGTACACTCACACGACACATAGGTTCCGCTTAGACCTTAGTGGAACATTTTAGCAAGCACGTTCCATCTAAGGGAACTTGGGTGGTACGTGATTGACAGGTAACCTGTTTGCGATATGCCGACTGCCTCCACTACTAACGATATTCAATTAACGCAGGCATTTACAGGAACAACGGATATGTGAGACTATCAAAAATAAAGCGAATAAGTGTTTAACCTTAATTAACACTTATACTAGTGGCTTTGTGGCACATGTTGTAGTTCACGAATTGTAGCCGGTGTTTTCGCAAGGCGTGTCAACTTGGAAACAAGTCATGAGAATGAGGCCAGTTTAGAACAAGGCGTTATCGAAATGAGGGAGATCCACACCGGCATCCCACTTATTTTTGCACTTCAGTGCGTAGAAAGGCACTTTGTCTAAAACAAATGAAAGTGGAACATGAGGGCAGTTCTAGCGCTAGTTTAACGACCCTCGTTTCGAAACTTGCACTAGTTCAAAAATTATTTCCAAACGTCTGCGCCCCGAGAACTCACTGGCTTGAAATCGCAAATTGAAGTACGAGCCCTAAAGTAATAGTGTAAAAGTTCGTTACTGGCAGTTTCATTAATTTGTCAATCACGTGGTTTCAATTCTCGGTGCGAATAATCTCCACCTCGTTGCTTAAACTCGTTCAATGAGTAGACTTGTACTTATTTCTCGAAAGCGATATTAAGAATATGGTTAGCAAAAATAAAAGAAAATAAAGAAAGACGGCATCAACATGAGCCGTCCAGGTGGACATCACTTATCTGAACGCCTACCCCACCCCTCCCCTTTTCCTCGTGGTCTCTCAATCTCCTAGTATTGTGGACTATCACGTTCCTCCCTGTGTAACGGATCGTGGCAGCCTTTCGCTTTGGCCAGTGAAGCTCGCTTGTGCTTACCCGCAACGTTCGCAGCAAAACCACAGAAGGGGCTCTCCAGTGACGAGAGCACCCCATCGAGACGCCCATTGTCAAGCACTACAACGGTCAGTCCCCAAAATTACTCAACCGCGCTAATATTTCGACACTCCCGGAGGTGTCAGTGTGACGTAAGAGGGAGAGATGCTGATATCGGCGCTCCGATGTCCGATCTTCACTGCGACTCGACGACGATGATATAAGTCTGCCCGTTGTCAGGATTGGGGGCTCAATCCCATCGTCCGTGGTCCTTTGCAAAGATTGGAGTGCGGCATGAATTCGAAGGTAGCAGGCCCATGCCGTCGTCCAACTTATTTACGCTGAGATCGTTGATGAAGTGAAGAACTGCTTCTCATCGAGAACGAGGAAAAGGGTTTATTTACAGAAAATAAATCAGTCTAACATGACTACTTGAGAAAAAGAGTATCAGTCCAACATGACTGCATGAGAGAAGTGACTCAGTCTAACATGACTGCTCAAGAGAAGTGTTCTCAGCATTCGCACAACCACAGTTTTTATACACTCGATCCGCCGGTCCTACGACGCGGCGACTGTTCGTTTACTCATCACCAACTCGCCGCGGCTCTGCAGATCAGTTTACAGACACAAAGGCAACCGCGCTCTGATGCCCGACGACGGCGTTGGCGGGGTGCCGAAGCGTGAGACGCACCAAAATACGTCGTCCCCACGGCAGCTTGTCCATGCGTGTCAAATCAGCTCCGCGTTGGGGAACTCCGGAATCATTGTTCACACACGCCGAACTAGTTCCGTCACAATGTCGATGGGGCGGGTGGAAGGCGGCGGATTCCAGCGCAAAGGCCGCTTCTTTGAACGCCTCCCAGCTGCAGCGACGGAGAGGGAGAGGTGCGCGTCGTGTCGCCCTGTCGTAACTGTGTGGCAATCTTGTTTCGCAGCTCGCCATTCTTGACACCGTGGAGTCATTGCGGTAGGATGACAGCAGAATAGACACGCATGCTATCTCTCTCTCTTTCTACCTCTCTCTTTCTACCTCTCTCTTTCAGAGTGTGTATATATATATAAGGCACTGGTAGCGGGCTGTGAGCGTCTCGGGTGTTCTCGAGCGGTAGCGTTAACTGCGGTATATATAGTGTCCAGTATGTAGTTTACACTATACAGTCTGCAGTGTGACTTTCTGCATGGTCGACTATTAAACGAATGCTGAAGCTAAACACTACAAACAACGATTAGTTTGAATCTCCTTGGTCGTTAATTTTTTGGTAACCGTTTCATTAGGAGAAAATAAAACGAATGCCCATGTTCAATTTCACCAATTTTCGCGCTTACGCCCCCAGGGCCGGCGCGTCAGTTTGACGAAACTGGTTTCAAAGTATTTTCCTCGTATTTCGACCATTGGGGCTTTGTAAAAGTTTTTAAAGACATGCTACGTTTAGTATTTGGTTCCTCTAGGATACATTTATGGCCCATGGTTACAGATATGAAGAAACTAGCCGGGCCGGAGTAGACACTCGTCAGATTTAGTGACGTCATGACGACGTGGTGAGGGAACTTCGAGGAGGCGTTCAAGCAACATATCGCAAGCAGTTCTGAAAACTGCATTTCTTAGAGCATCGAAAGCGGACAAATGTGGTGTACGAATTTAGATGTCACGTGAAATTATTACAATGCTTACGAGGAATTGCGAAACTCGCAATAAAAGAAATGGTGGTAGAATTCCGGGCGGTTTGTATTACACGAATCGCATCCTGTTTAGGTGCCTCAAGCGGTGAGTTTGCGTCATTGTGATACCGTTCTTGGCTGCTTATTTACACAGCTGTTAGCTTTCGTGCTACAGCTATCTTAAAATTAGCGATTTCCTACAATTTGCGTGAAAGAAAATTATCGACCTAAGTAAAGAATACTGGCGGTGCGTTATCACTTCTTCAAATGCTGCAAATTTCAGCAAATACACCATAGCTCCAATATTTATTCGACTTTGTCGGGAATGAGAGAACGAGACGATGCATTAGGTGGACATTCCTGCGCTGTAAAAGAAATAGTAACCTACAGTCCTTCATTGCATACCTTAAGTGCAATTAATATCGGAGTACCAATTAGGTGTTACCTTTATAAGAGTTGACAATAAACTGTACAAATACCTGTAAAACGCGAAAGTATCTCAGTTAAAAGCAGCACAGCTCACTTAAATGAACCCTGTCGCACTTTACAAGAAAAAACAACAGCAAAGAAAATAAAGCTATTTTGTAGTGGCTGCAGTCATCGCATCTACGACATCATATATATATATATATATATATATATATATATATATATATATATATATATAGAGAGAGAGAGAGAGAGAGAGGAGGAAGCTATTGCAGTTTAAGAACGGTAAAGCGCCGATAGTACCCGAAAAACCGAATAAATGTTCACTTTGTAAAGAAGTAACGTAAAAGGCACTCCACAAATTCATACACCCCAGGGGCCTCACTACTCACATTTAAGGCAAGCCGTCAACGAAGTGACAAAAATGAAAGAGAGTGAAGCTCATGCTATGCAGAAAAGAATATATGCGTCCATTTGAATAATTAAGAATGCCATAAACCACGTTGAGAGCGCTCCGTCTCCGATACTTGCGCATATAATCAAACCTCGTTTATGAAAAATGCGGCATATTTAACAGCTAGCTGCATCGATCCGCTGCGTGCATATATTCGTTGAAAAAGAAAAATTGATCGTGTTTTAATCTTGAATGAATTATGCAAACGCGTTGCCTCACCAAAACGTCGTATCTGAGATCAATCTTAAGTTTGCCGCGCCACTTTTGCGCAATCAGTATATTTTTCCCCTCACTTATCCAGCATCACGTAATGTTTCTTGAAGCTCCCTGGTGATTATCACAGTAGCGACACTGCGCGGTACGTTTATTTGATAAAATAAAAGGTGCAAGATACGAACGTTCATTAGGCATGCGTTTGAAAAATTACGCTTCTGTGACAGTAAATTGTCCACTCTTGCCTGGAAGGAGGTTTTGTAAGCCCGAAAAGTCAGAAAGCGAAAACAATTGCGCGCCGACATTACCCAAGATATGTCCAAACCGCACGCCTTGAGGTCACTGACTTTAACAGCGTATATTCAGGTCTCTAGATCATAATTCATCCGTAGACATTTTACTGTGCATTGCTCCATAAAACATTATAAAACAAGCAAGTGTTTAAAGTGGCAAGTTCAGAGAACTTTCCCATGCGTCGAAAAGGGGCCCGAGTGCAAGAAAAATTCTTCGAAAGGCGCGTCGTCAAACACACACGACAGTGCTGAGATTATGCGGCGCGGTAGTCCCGAGAGGAAGGAGGGAAAGAGATAAGAAGAAGGCAGGGAGGTTAACCAGAATCACGTCCGGTTGGCTACCCTACACCAGGGGAATGGGAAAGGGGGAAAACAAGGATAACAGGGAGAGAGAGGAAGGAAGGAAATTGCAGGGAGTTCGATGGCCTGTGTGGCCTTACATAAATTGCATTAATAGTCACAAATGGTTAATAGCACAAAAGTGCCTTCACCGCTTTATGGGCCGACGGGCGATGGGGGTGGTGTTCTAGCAGCACCTGCACAGAAAGCGGCCGAGAAGTTTCACGCTCATCTAATACGAAAGCATTATAAGCCGAGTACAACCACTTTCTAGGTAGTCTCTCAAGGAACAAAAAAAAAAATTGGAGGACGCTTAAGCTTCGCCTTCAAGAGTGGAACGCGACAGCGTTCCCGTCGACCCGCCAAGGGGTGTAAGACAGTGGGCTACGGCGCAGCGACTACGCGTCCCGCATCGGACGCGGTGAGCGTCGAGCAGCGCCGCGTTCGGCGCGGCAACGAAATGTGCGCCTGAGCAAGCGACGCACGCCTGAGCCTTAGAGCTCGTTTCTAAGCCAACACCGCATTCACTAGAGACGCTTTTGTACCGCTTTGAAGCATCGAACTCGTGGCTGAGTGGTAGAGTCTCCGTCTCACACTCCGGAGACCCTGGTTCGATTCCCACCCAGCCCATGTTGCAAGTTGTTTTTTTATTCATGAAGTGCCTGCTGGGATTTATCGTTCACGGCCAACGCCGACGCCGCCGACGCCGACGACACCGGCTTTTCTGCGACACGAGCTCCTTAACGCTGTCGCGTTAAAAGTGTGGTTCGTTCCCGAAGGCACTGTTCGGTCTAAACGCAGCGTCTCAAAGCGCCAGCTGCCACGAGGGAAGAATGCGAGAAACTGTCACGTGACGCACTCGCCGGCCGTTTCAATGAGCGTCTTTAGCACGAGAGAAGCACGCTTGCGATCACGGACTAGCGGTTAGAGCCTTGCGTGCTAGGTGCCCCTGAAAGACGATAGGTTGGATAGCACCGTCGTCACGCATTTCGTTGTGGCGGTACAGGCGGATCGACTCCCCCCCCCCACCTCTTATCTATGTTATCTAAGAGAAAGCCAGACGTGCGTTGGACACACGCGCCTGCGTCGTGGTATGCGTTAAATAGCAACATTGTAATGAGTACGAGGCACCGAGAGAGAGAGAGAGAGAGCAAATGATAAATGAAAAGTAAGGAGGTTAACCAGGACTTAGCCCGGTTGGCTACCCTACACCGGGGAAAGGAAAGAGGGGACGGAAAGATTAGAAGAAGAAGAGAAAGTCCACGGGGGATATCATTCGGTCACTCAGTCCGGATCACAGACGCTGACTCCATCCGGTGGCTTTCAGATATCGCAGGAGCGCTTTTGTGGCCTTTTGTAGCTACCATATGCCAGGCTATGGTCCCAAGATCTTGTGCAAGGTGAACGGTTTTTATGCGAAGCATACTAGCCTCACAACCACGCTCTTCCTTGCTGCGCCACGCACGGCCGCGTAGCTACCATTGAGGGTATGAGCCACTGTTCATTGCTGCGCGTCTCATATATGGGTCTATACTCTTTTAAGTTGGCTGTGTTTGTTTTTAAGTTGCCTCCATTATGCGAAGCATACTAGCCGCACAACCACGCTCTTCCTTGCTGCGCCACGCACGGACGCGTAGCTACCATTGAGGGTATGAGCCACTGTTCATTGCTGCGCGTCTCATATGTGGGTCTATACTCTTTTAAGTTGGCTGTGTTTGCTTTTAAGTTGCCTCCATTATGCGAAGCATACTAGCCGCACAACCACGCTCTTCCTTGCTGCGCCACGCACGGACGCGTAGCTACCATTGAGGGTATGAGCCACTGTTCATTGCTGCGCGTCTCATATGTGGGTCTATACTCTTTTAAGTTGGCTGTGTTTGTTTTTAAGTTGCCTCCATTATGCGAAGCATACTAGCCGCACAACCACGCTCTTCCTTGCTGCGCCACGCACGGACGCGTAGCTACCATTGAGGGTATGAGCCACTGTTCATTGCTGCGCGTCTCATATGTGGGTCTATACTCTTTTAAGTTGGCTGTGTTTGTTTTTAGGTTGCCTCCATTATGCGAAGCATACTAGCCGCACAACCACGCTCTTCCTTGCTGCGCCACGCACGGACGCGTAGCTACCATTGAGGGTATGAGCCACTGTTCATTGCTGCGCGTCTCATATGTGGGTCTATACTCTTTTAAGTTGGCTGTGTTTGTTTTTAAGTTGCCTCCATTATGCGAAGCATACTAGCCGCACAACCACGCTCTTCCTTGCTGCGCCACGCACGGACGCGTAGCTACCATTGAGGATACGTATGAGCCACTGTTCATTGCTGCGCGTCTCATATGTGGGTCTATACTCTTTTAAGTTGGCTGTGTTTGTTTTTAAGTTGCCTCCATTATGCGAAGCATACTAGCCGCACAACCACGCTCTTCCTTGCTGCGCCACGCACGGACGCGTAGCTACCATTGAGGGTATGAGCCACTGTTC
This sequence comes from Dermacentor albipictus, assembly GCF_038994185.2. Lineage (NCBI taxonomy): Eukaryota > Metazoa > Arthropoda > Arachnida > Ixodida > Ixodidae > Dermacentor > Dermacentor albipictus. The sequence continues at coordinate 157,563,536 of NC_091822.1, forward strand.
ATTGCTGCGCGTCTCATATGTGGGTCTATACTCTTTTAAGTTGGCTGTGTTTGTTTTTAAGTTGCCTCCATTATGCGAAGCATACTAGCCGCACAACCACGCTCTTCCTTGCTGCGCCACACACGGACGCGTAGCTACCATTGAGGGTATGAGCCACTGTTCATTGCTGCGCGTCTCATATGTGGGTCTATACTCTTTTAAGTTGGCTGTGTTTGTTTTTAAGTTGCCTCCATTATGCGAAGCATACTAGCCGCACAACCACGCTCTTCCTTGCTGCGCCGCGCGCGGCCGCGTAGCTACCATATGACGTCATAACAGCTGCAAAAGCGGAGGCTCAACTCGTGCGCTCGCTTGCGGCCGCGTAGCTACATAGCCGGGTCTCAGCTCGTGCGCTCGCCTGCATGAGTTGTTTCTTCGTCTAGCCGAACCAAATATAGCCAAGCAACAGCAGTTCACCAGGCTAAACAGTGGTTCAACAACTAAAATAAAGGCTAGTATGCTTCGCATCCTGGGCTTAACCTTAGCTAAGCCACAGCCATTTCTATCTAACTGATTGAGAGCTGTGCAGAGGTACCGAAACGTCGCTTCGATAAATGAGGGCCCAAACGTCACCCGTGACGCAAGCGCTCACAGGCGTCGAGACGTCACTGCCTCACTATGCCATTGCATACTTAAGAGAGCGAGTGGTGATGAGTTGTGGCATAGTCCTTTCCTTCTTTATTTTTCAGTAATACTAGCGAAAGCATTTTATACCAGCCTAAGCTGATTTAGTGTTGCTTTAAATCAAAATTAAGTAAGTTCTGGTGTGTTACATGCTGGACCCACGATCTGGTTATCAGGCACGCTGCAGTGGTTAATTTTGACCAGCTGAGGCTCTTCATTGTGGGCCCAATGCACAACGGATTGGCATTGCTTTATCGTGCGCCTTTAAAATGAAGCTTTAGTTCGGGTACTCCTATCTGAATGCACGTAAAAAGAGAATTCGTCTTTCTCAACAACCACTGCAACAAATATTACCAGGTTTGTTGCATTTAAAAGAAAAAGTTGAAATCTGCGGGTTTCGAATTTTTGATTTAGGTTGTAATTCTTTCATTAAGAAATTGGCAAAAATCGCAAATTTTCACAAAACGAAACTATCTAGTTTACAGCTCTGTAACTCTACAATAAAAAAGGATATCGTAATTCTGGTTATTGCACATATTAGCGCATCCAAAGCGGACGAAACTGATATGTTACACATTATTCTCAAAAAAGTTTGGCAATATGGAAATACAGCCTTTGCAGAACCCTTGTACACACATAATCAATTGATGTAAGAGATAAACTCACATATCGAATTTGTGCACTTTGAAGGATCTAATGGATGCCGTTTACAGAACTACGATTTGTTCCTGATGTAGAGCTAATAATTTGTAATCTTCGCACTTGTACTTTCTCGAACTTTCAAAATTTTCAGCGATTTCAGCGAAACTCAGGCCGTAAATGGAAATTCCGCTTGAAACAGTCACCAGAATTTAACTTTCTCTCTCAGATGCTACAAATTTCATTAAAATCTGTCCAAGAGTTATTTCAGAAAAGTGTTTCTGTGTTTCACATGCATTAGAATAGGCCGCTTCGGAGTTGGGCCCGAGCTAAAGCTTCCTCTTAACCATCAAGATGTATTTACTTTAGGGTTCCGTATGGTTGTAAGTAAAGAAATCTTTAGCAACAAGTCCCGAGGCATGCTGAAAATTATGGCTCCGGCTGCTATACCACTGTTGTCCATCCAGTAGCGGATAACGTATTGCGCTTCCCGACTGAAACAATAACGGCTTGTGCGTTACGAGAGGGCAACGTTTGACCTTAGCATTTTTCTTTTGTTTCTCAGAGTACACCATTCCATAATTTCAGCTGAAGTACACATAGAAGCGTCGTAAATATGTGCCGCCAATCTACCGCATTTTCCCGGCTCTAGTTCGCACCCGGTGTATTCTGCAGAGACAAAATTGGGCTTAAAATAGCAGGTGCTTACTTAGGTACACTGTAAAGTGGTTTGCATCCTTAAAAGTGAATAAGGGCGTAAATACATCTTTAACTCACACATTTACACCCTTTCCGGGTGTAACGGTGTGAGTTATGGACCAATTTATACCAGTATTCGCTTTTAAGGGGGCAAATTATTTTACAGTGTAGGCCGTACCCACTGTATAGCCCGCAGGTACAGCTTGGAATAGGCATTTCTTGTTTTATCGTACCCCCGCAGCATCCAGTCATTAAGCAGAAATTTTACTGCCACTTCTTCACGTATATGTTCACGTATGCCTTAATTTACTTTCAATAAACGCGACATTGGCAATGTGTTCCCAATATTACCAATGCTTCTGACGTTGCTTAAGTTTATTACATTACTTGAAGTTCATGTTTGGCACAACATGCCACGTTCATGTTGTCCATGGCTGATCTCTAATACTGTGCTTCTGTTCAAGTTTGACTTAAGTTTAAATTTTACGTTTAAATGACTCAAGTTTAAGGTTCGGGTACCAGTTGTGCCGTGATGTCAAGCTCTGCGTCTGTGTCTGTGGTTCGCGGTCCTGTGCCAAGCTAAAAACCGCAGCTTTTAGACCAGAAAACAATGCCAAGATTGTTTAGAAACAAGGAATCGAATGGAATCGCTCACAAGTGAAAGCGCGGAAAAGCGTCCGCTTTCGTGCATCTTTGAGCAGTATGCACCTACGTATTGAGAAGCGTCCGTAACTGCTGGAAATGTTGCTCTCCGGCTTCACTGCGGAGCTGATTTAGATATGTGATTTGGCACGTTATAAAAGTGACAAGCGTGTTCAAGCCTCATTGCATTCTCTCTCCCTCTTTTTTTCTTTTTCTTTCAAGTCGGCCTAAGATCGCCAGTATCTAAATCATTTATAGCCTGCACCACGCGATATTTCAACATTTGGGCGTCTGCAGCCTTTTCAGAGGTCGATATAATTACGTCCACTCAAAATTGAGTTTTACCATATTCCTTCGCTGAAAACTTTTTCGTTTCCTCAAAATATTTTTCATGGAGTTGTAGGGATGGGTAACAGTAGCTGTACTCCCGTGGAAACTAACTGTAGCGATTTTCCGCGGTTTGAATTTGCAGAAAAAGGGTGTGTTGCGTTATTTGCTACAACGTGCAAATAAAGAAGAAGCTAAAGGTGAAAGATAGACTTAGTGCGATTCATACTCGGATGTTTATTCGCACGTGAGAGTCGTTTGTGCACCTATGGTTTAGTGTGGAACAAAAAGAAGCGATTCTACTCGCTTGTGCACCACAGGTGGTTCCCACGCTTCGTGCAGCACGTGGTGCAGATTCCCGTGCAGCCAGGAGGCAATGCAGTGTTTCAGCGTCATTGTCAAAATTTAGAACATAGAAGCACAGACGTAAGGCTGTGCCCGTGACGACGCTACAGGGCAGCGTGCGGATGCACCGCATGCTTCTGGAAAAGAAAAATATATCGACCAGAAAACACTTTGCACACATATTGAATCGAAACTGATTCACACTCGTGGTTGTCGTCACTCCGGGAAAGGTCGCTGCGTTCACTATCAGGAGGAATTGCACGGCCATAAACGCGTTCGGGAGCCATTTCACTTTTCCGAAGAAAAAAAAAAGCCATGTACACGTTATTGCATTTGCGCAATATAGATATGTTCCGTCGCCAGGAACAAGATATTTCAAGATAACAATGTTTCTTTTTTTTTTAATCTACAGAGTCAGGAGGATGTGGAGCTTAGCGTAAGAAATTTGGGAGGGGGGGGGGGGGGGGGGGGCTTTGTCTTATGGAGAAATGCATTTACAATTGGCAAAACTTATCCGTATCACTGCTCGCGGGCTCGCGCAGCCTCCTCCACGTTTGATTTGGTAGAAGATGCGAAGGATGAGCACAGATGGCAGCAAAAAGGGGCGCGTCTTTTAGACGAATGTTGCGGAAATGCAACAACGTATACAGGCAGCTTTAAACGGGCTTTGCTTCTGTGTTTAACGCCGTTCATCGGAATGTTGCGTAAATGCAACAAGGTGCAGTAAAGGGATATTTTTTCCATCTTCACGAATCACGAAACGCGTACCGTTGCAGGAAGGTTAAAAAATTCGCTATTCTTGAGTGAGTGTCGTTACCACGTTCACAGAATGCGGACTCCAAGCCAGAGTTCTCTATGGGAGCATCAGATGTAAAAATATCCCCAATCTGTTTCATAACCGTCATACTTTAACAGCGCCCAGCTATTCAGGCAATTGAAGAATATGTTTGATGTGAAACATCCCGAAAAATGATAAAAATGCATCCGCAACACCTTACTGGCGCCGAGAGCCATGACACCCAGATATCTGTACCTTCCAGTTCGTTTTATTAAACACTTTGTATTAATTGTTCAATATTGCAGTGCAGATGCAATCAGAAATGTTTGAGGATGCATGTGACATGCTTCGAATACCAATATTTCTGTCGGTGATCTCGATTTCGATGCATTCTCTTGGCGTGTACCATAGTGATCTCAACGCCTGAAGGGAATAGCCTGGAAAGCACGGTACTTGACAAGGAAATTGCCTGTCGATTCGTATATTTCTTACTTTCTTCCACTATACGAGGCCATTGCCGCTTTATCCCGCATCGTAGCCTGAATTTTTCGCATCAAAGTGGATTTTCGTTATTTTTTCGACCTCTAGTCAAGGTGAATGTTGTTTCTTTTAAAAAACTCTCAACTAATACTTACGTCTTTGAGCAGTGATGAAACGCTTACAGCGATAAACAAGGCTTTTTCTCTCTCTCTCTCTTTTTCTTTAGACCTATGCCAGCATTCTAGAAGGTTCGCGCGATGCGTATAATGAAAGGAATTTTAGGGCCAGCGCCACAACCTCTTTCCCAGCCGCCACTTTCAAGAAAGCATATACGGTGGCCCCTGTTAACGTCAACCTGACCCGTGACATTTTAACGCAGGAATGTCGAGAAAAACGTGGTGAGTTACTGTTTTTTTTTTTTCAATAAACTACGAGCTCTGTTGAGTTTCGGTTTCCTCCCTGACTTTTTCTCTCTCTCTCTCTCTGCATTCCAATATAATAAGTTTTTGTTTTTTCTCTCCCCTTAAACACCTCGATTAGATAGATAGATAGATAGATAGATAGATAGATAGATAGATAGATAGATAGATAGATAGATAGATAGATAGATAGATAGATAGATAGATAGATAGATAGATAGATAGATAGATAGATAGATAGATAGATAGATAGATAGATAGATAGATAGATAGATAGATAGATAGATAGATAGATAGATAGATAGATAGATAGATAGATAGATAGATAGATAGATAGATAGATAGATAGATAGATAGATAGAGAGAGAGAGAGAGAGAGATGCAAATGAGAAAAAGGCAGGGAGGTTAGCCAGACTTGCTTGCAGCCTCCAGTTAGACGGATTGAAACGCCTTTGAGCTTGCCGTATGTATAGGACTCATCAATCCGTGTCTGCAGCCCGTGCGCGTCTTGTTCTTATCGGTTGAATTGCTTTACCCTTGCTGTTAGGTACCCTTCCCATTTATTTATCACCTTCGCTGCTTCGAAGCGGCAATACGTTTCGCGTCCCACAAGCTCGTCAACAAAACTAAGTTTTCTCCTATCACGTACGTGCGTTCGTCCAGGCCTTACACACGCGGAGTTTATCAGTTCTTTGCTTGTCTTTGCAAGTTTTTCTTTGGACCAAGGAAGGGGGAGGCGTCATTTAATTCCCAGCTCCTTGTCATCGAAAGAAGAATGGCCTTCCGATGGGTTTTAGCATTATCTAAACTACAACGATGGACTTTCCTTTCCTTGTCTATTTGCGTATCATACGTATTTTTCTGTGTTTCGCTTACTTCTCCGTCCTTGTTCATCTAATGGATTATGCGAATCAACGCGCCACATGACGGCGGCGTGCCGCCGAGTCTTTCGCATTGCACTCGCGGTTCGCGAGAATAATAACGCACCGCAACACAGAGAAGCACTCCGCCTACACATAATGCAACGCTATGTCGCCCGGGTTTATATTTCCTTTCTTTTTTCTTTTTTGGCCACGCACGAACAACTGCTGCCGAAATTCGCGCGACTAAAGTGCCCAACACGCGCAGAAACACGTAAACGGCATCACCAACGTCGACCGCAACAACAACAACGAGGACAAGGAGATTAACAGCAGTAAAAGGCCCCATATAAAGACGAGAACCTCAGCGTGTCACAAGTCACTCAGCATGGGGGAGCGAGCTTTTCCTCGTACAGCTCCCCGACGAAGTGCGTACATGCTCCGGGCTGCACGGAAGCGTTGCCGCGACCTCGCGCGGCGGTTTAATAAATCACGCTACGTACCGAAACACTGCCACCGACCAACGTGTCTCGGGTATAACTCGAACACACACCCGCGCAGTCAGGCGGTCGCGGGGCACACGCCGCTCCATCTTCTTTATGCCGCGAAGGGGGGACAGACTGCAGCTGCCCGTCATCGTTGAATTATTGATTATGGACGCTTCTTAAGTGCACTCCACTGCCGGCCGTCTCGTGCCCGCGAAGCTTCGCCGCCGAGCACACACGCTCAGACACAAACATACACTAACTCGCGCACACGGTCCGCGCACACACACGCGCGAACAAACACAAACACGTGACCTCGCAAAGACGCACGTGTATATATATACCCCTCAAAACGCAGCCCTCCACACACACACACACACACACACACACAGACACACACAGACACAAGAATGTACGCGCTAAATTTGTCCAGCCGTCCTAGCGATATAGAACCACACGCAACCGAGGACACGCAAGAACACGCGTGTATACAGACATACGTGAAACCGCCCGAGTCTTCACGTATCTGCTCGCACGCGTGCAACAAATACCTATGCAGCTCTAACGCTGTACGCTCAGCGTAAGCTGAGCGAGAGTTCGTGTTTTTGCGCGTGTGCACCCCGTGTCTCCAACGCGTGCACGTAAGTTCGCTTACTTCTGTTCAGGTGCTCGTATGAGCGTACAGCTTAAAGCTACAGGCATACAAGCGCACGAACACAAATTAGGAAACATACGCGCGCTCACAGAGATACGGGAAAACGCGTCCAAAAACGCTCGCGATCTCTCAAGGAACACACGCACATACGCACGTTCGTACAGAGCCCCTGCAAGACGTAGACGCACGCACAAACATGCATGCTCGCTGAGAACCACACGCACGAACGCTCCCATAGCACTACAGACGCTAAACAAAGACAAAAACACCTTCGAACACAAAACGGTGCCTCTACACACCACACGGCAACCGGACACGATTACCGAACACGGTAACCCTGCTCGCACGAACACAGTAACACGGTAACGAACGGACACGGTAACAGGTAACACGGTAACAGGAACGAACACGGTAACCCTGCTCGCAAGAGGCAACTTTGTATCAACTACGGCTGCGGTGTTCTTCCATTAACGGCACACCTGCAGCATCTAGCCGGCGTCCAGTCTCACAGATCGTGAATTGCGACAGCGAAAGTTTTTATACACAAAGTATTCGCAAAGGCTCTCGAGTTTCTAATACCACCCGCACGAGGTGCAGCTGCGTGCGAGGGATGGTAAATCTCCCCCGCTCTGAATGCGGTGAGCGTTGCGAAATAGCAGAGGTGGCACCGACGCCGCGATTATGCGTTACGCTGCAACCATGTAGGTGTACGACACCGAATTTCGACGATATACTCTGGCACTGCGTGTATAGGACAGTTGCAGCGCTCGCCGTTACCTTCGCGGTAATTATGGTTAAACAGATAAGCGCGCATAAATTCCAAGCGCTTTAAGTAACTAAATTTAATTTGAAGTAGTCACTTAGCGCGAATGAAACCGCGGGAACAAGAAAGACAGACAAGGACAAGCGCTGTCATTCTTGCTTCCGTGGTTTTATATACGCGCTAAGTTACTACTTCAAATATGGACGGCCAACTAGACCAACAGTCAACTCTTCTAAATTTAATTTGGACAGTCTCTATAAAAGGACGCATTCAGACATTTATTCGGAGACGTTGAAAAGATGTCTATACCGGAATGCCAGTAGACCTATGGCATTACGTTTTTTTTTTTTTTTGCCGGTGAATGTCTGTAGACCTTTGGCTATCAGCCCGCTTGGTTCTCTGTGAATCTGCATTCGAGCAACAGAAGTGTACCAACTGGCACAGACGTTAGTTCTGTGGACAGACATACATTTTATGTAGCCAAAGGATTCATATAAGAAGTTATTATGGTCTACGAGAACCTAATACGAAATTTATAAAGTATCTGAACTTGTCCTTGCTTACGAATTGAAGAGTCCGTGTGAGAAATATCATATTCGTGTACATAAACTGCGTAGTAAGCACACATTCTAGTACCATACCAGAAGTATGACAATGTTGCTGAGCCAGGCAAAACTTATTGACCACCGTCACCACACTTGTTCTATGATTATACTGCACTGAAGTTTGAGATTCAGTCATCTATCTGACCGCTACAACAAGTGCCAATGTAAAAAAAAAATTATGGGGTTTTACGTGCCAAAACCACCTTTTGATTATGAGGCACGCCGTAGTGGAGGACTCCGGAAATTTCGACCACCTGGGGTTCTTTAACGTGCACCTAAATCTACGTAGACGGGTGTTTTAATATTTCGCCCCCATCGAAATGCGGCCGCCGTGGCCGGGATTCGGTCCCGCGACCTCGTGCTCAGGAGCCCAACACCATAGCCACTAAGCAACCACGGCGAGTGCTGCCAATGTACTTTCGGCATCACATCAGCACCGACGCTGTTCCTAAAGGCAGGATCCTCGAAGTTGTTTCCAGCTTTGAGGTGCACTACGAGCTTGTGCTTCAGAAAGCGCCATCCGCAATTCAAGTGCATGTGAGACGCACAAATTCTTGTAATACGCACCCGCTGAGTCAAATTGAGCGATATTCACCGTAATTAGTAATAATAATTGTAGAATGCAAGTTATAAACAGGGATAAAGGCTGGCCATCGTTACTATATAAGTGGGCCTATATTTGTCAAGGGAGGCCTTGTCATTCTCGGCAGGCTAGTTTCCACCGTTTAGTAGGGTGACGTCACGCACGGTTATTGTCGGCGACGGCTGGATGTAAAGGAAGAAACCGAAAGGGAACTGAGCGCTGTCATTTGGAGTTTCTAGACATGATTTCTAAAACGAGGTGAAAGAAGCGGGGGAGCGGGGAGGAGGCAGGAAATTATTTCTATTGATATCCGTTGTCTCATTTCAATTATTAAATGCGAAGCAATTCTTGGCGAACAGTTGCCACTTTGACAGCATATATATCTAGCCACCTGCGTCTTGGTCATCTCATGGCCGTTTCGTTAACTTGGTATGTACCACAATTGGCATCGTATGAACAGAACGTATGACGAACGTAAATGATCGATCATGACATGTGTGTCATGTAGGTCAGGAAACAGCCGCCGACGTCTTCGTGTTCTCATGATCGTTTCGTTAACTTAGTATGTACTACAATTGAAACATGTTAAGAGTGTATAACGAATATAAATAATAGCTAATTACATGAATTTCATGACACGCGTGTCATGTGGGTCATGAAACAGCCACCTGCGTCTTGGTATGTACCAAAATTGGCGTAGTATGACAGGAGGGTGTGACGTAGATAAATGATTGCTCATGACATGAAGTGCACCAGGAGATACCGTCGACAAAGCACATCCCCGCTATTTTTAGCGGAGTCATCAGCGTCGGCTTTGCTCTGATAATGTATCTGTAGAAAACCTTCATTAGTTATAGTCGACAGGTGCACCCTTCTACAAGGTCTCTGAGAGCTAAGGGGGCCCGGACCTTGGACCCTTGACCTGGACTACAAACCACCACCTTTGTTATAAATAAGCGATTTGATGGCCCTTAAAGAGCTTACCGACGCTCGATCGAGTCACAGCCAGCTGCATGGAACGTATTTGTTTAATTCAATATAGATAGACACAGTTTCTGTCCGGCATTGGAGATTTTTTTTTTACAAAAACATTATAGGTACGGTAAGCTATGACTTAGCGAATTTTTCTTCGACGTACACGCTTAAAGCAACAAGAGCGATAATTATACAATGTTGTCGAGGTGGAACGTGCGCATTGAAGCTGTGGGATAGCGTTGATGGAAGCAACGAGGGCAATGACCACGATGAGGTGTGCAACGTATGAACAGACATTTCTGATCGAGGAGGAGAAGATCGCGCTGTATCACTGTAACAAGAGACACGCTCGATGGAAACACGATCCCACACTCATTGCGATTTCTTCGCGCGTGCCTTCGAACAGCTGTTCAGCGCTACTCCGCATTCATGATCGAGAACCGACGAGCCTATGCGCCACGGTTTATCGCACAGTGCTGAACAGGCAGAACGACCAAAACTGCGTTCACTACCCGCTGCAATAGGAAGAAGAAGAAAAAAGGAAACGTACAGGACGTTGCGCTTCTTCTATGTGGCAGAGATCACCGCCATCTGCCAATTTTATGTCCACTGCAGGACGAAGGCCTCTCCCTGCGATGACAGAAATATGATAGCGTTATGAGATCTTATATTACGACGATTATCTATCGACAACCGGATTACTCCTTCATGGCCTTATTTACTCTATTACCATGACCATAGACCATGATTACTCTATCATGGTCTTATGCAAGTCATTTTGACATTATGATCTGTTACTGCTGCGTTCTTGATGCTGTCCACGAGTCTAAATTGTCGATCAAGATTAACCGAAATGTAACAGCCAAATTACTGGTTTCTGTTTGTAAATCTTCGACCCGATGAATGGAGTCCACAGCTATCACTGTAAAGCTTTCGCTTGTCCCGAATCCCGAAGCTATCACTAAAGAGCTCCCTACGCACAGCCACGTATATTTATTTATTTATTTATTTATTTATTTATTTATTTATTCGCAAATACTCTCGGCCAGAATCAGGACCAAGACGGGCGTCGGAAAGCAATGCTTGCTCAACAAACTATATCATCACGTATACCTTGAAAGGTGATGCTGGCTGTGTTTATATGTTGAGAACAGCTGGCTGCAGAAACGTGTGGGTTGGACCTGGGTCACGCGCACTCCTTCCTTCTTGTCCTCTCGCCTGCCTCTTGTGTTCCACACAACCCAATGCTGTAGATGACGGTACAGAGCAAACACAACAAAAAATAAGAGCAATCGTAATTGTCCGTTAGACTGTGGCAAATGTACCGGAAAAAAAGCACGTGATTGCCCGTCTTTAGGATGTGTCCTGGAACGCAATTCCAGTAGCACGTTTGTGAAATAAAAAGAAAAAGGAATATAGTAGTAATCTTTATGTAAACTTTCCTTTCTTATACGTTTACATTAAGTAGTATTATGCATTACGCCTTACTCAGGGCAGCTTGTTCACTAAGTGTAGCTTGGTAAGGACTATATATATATACATATATATATATATATATATATATATATATATATATATATATATATATATATATATATATATATATATATATATATACGCTGCGGTGTGTATAAACACCGCAGCGTATATATGGACGCAGCACGTCTGAGTCTACTCCATTTCACTTTGATGCACAATATACAACACATTGTCATTAATGTAAATAACTTAATTAACCAAATAATTTCATAAATATAACATGCTAGGACGCGCGTACCCTCCCACATACAAGAGTGCAGAAAAGACAACAAGACGCAGTCAATACATTAACAACGAAAGTGAGTCTCTGAACCAAAGCGTCCCTTTATAGTTTTCGGTAAAATGCCTGTACTTATAAAAAGAAAGTGTTTCAGTGAATTGAAATTGGTTATTTCAAGACCGATAACTTACCATACTGTAAGTTTAAGTTGTCCCAGGGGATAATGCACGATCACCCACGAGCTCAAAGTTTGAAGCGCCTACAGTTGTATACGAGCACGTGGACTATGTCGCCGTCCGCCACTTCATGCACACGAACACGCCGCGGGAGACTGCACGAAAATTTTAGAACTAGAAAACACATTGTGTATGCCACACCCGGGCACAAGCGGCGAAGCAACGTCTGCGCAGTTCATGGTGTCCTTCCCGCATGCACTGAATTTCAGCCCAGGATCTACAACGTACAAAATCGAATATCCTTTGGGCTCTTCATCTAGCTACGCTGCAGAAGATCTTCGCGCAGAGAATTTTCGCAGTTCGCTTCTGACCTCGTTGGGCGGACTTCGGGAACGGCTTGTTCTTCTCCACGTTCGCGTGCGCTTTTCGTTTTAACGCGACAGCGTTAAGGAGCCCGTGTCGCAGAGAAGCCGATGTCGTCGGCGTCGGTGTCGGCGTCAGCGGCGTTGGCCGTGAGCGATAAATCCCAGAAGGCACTTCATAAATAAAAACACCTTTCAAGATGGGCTGGCGAGAATCGAACCAGGCTCCCCGGAGGGAGACGGAGACGCTACCACTCAGCCACGAGTCCGTTCCTTCAAAACGGGACAAAATCACCTCTAGTGAATGCGGTGTTTCCTTAGAAACGTACCGTAGAACGTTATACTGCGGTGTATATCGGTAATTATGACCATGTCGCTTTTTTGGCCTACTCGTGCGCTGGCGTTCGTTCCCCATTATGCCGCCGCTATGACTGGGAACGCGCCGAAACGCAATTTCGCGACCGCTATTTGTTAAGCGTCCACCGGGCCGCACCGCCTCCGTTCGCTCGCAAGCAAACAAACGAGCGCGCGTTGTTTTCTCTGAGGACGCGCGGTGCGAGCGTCGCGCTGGGAGTCGTGGTCGACGCGCTGACGCGAGAGGGGGACGCCATGGGCGACGCTCGAACTACAGCAGCACCGAGGCTTAACACGCAATCACGCGGCTTTAATTGAAATACCGCGCCGCGGGGGGCCGCTCTCCTTCGGGCGCTCTGCCTTCACGTACACACGCTCTCATCACGGGGGCCCGTATGCACTACCCCTCCCCCCCCACCCCCAAGTTAGCGCCACCTGCCGGACGATGTTATTTCAATCTACTTGCCCATCAAAGCTCGCTCGCGTCCAAACGGGGAAGTACATACATTACCTCGTTCCTCGGCGCGAGTTATGGATTACTCGGTTAGCAATAAATCAATCCTTCTTCTCTCCCCCTCTCTTTCCCCCTCTCATTTCGTTTCTCTTTCCCTCAGTTTCTCACTCCCCGCTCCTTCTTCCATCTACCCCCTCTCTCCCATCTCTCTCACTCTCATTTCGTTTGCCTCTCCCTTCGTTTCTCACTCCCCGCTCCTTCTCTCCGTGGTGTGGACCCGCGGTGCCATTTGCGGGAACGATAATTCCTTTCCTAAGGGGGGACTCTGATGAGGAAAACCCGTTCCTGCAAATACCCCCCGCGCGCGCCCGGGTTGTTGTCGGCGCGGGAGGCATTATTAGGAGCCCGAAATGGGGCGCCCGGCTTACGTACCTGCTTCGCGCGTAAACACGTGCACACGGAGGCGTCAAACTCTAATGCGATGCCCCCCCCCCTTCCTTCCTTGTGAGCTTCGTTCGGGCTTTGCATATTAATAACGTCGCCCGCGAATGGCGATGATGACAGGCGGCTGGGTTATACGTGCAAAGTTTTGACGTGCGCTATGTTCGGAGACTGTGCGCGATTAACGCCGGCGGAGGAAATTGTCCTGATTCATGATACTGATAACGCAGGGATTTCGTATCGCACGATGTACCATTAGCACGAGGTGATGATTTTACCAGAGCGGATATGGAAACGTGGCACTATATCGCCTCCCACAAACAAAGGAGGAAGGAGAAAAGTAGAAGGCAGGGAGGTTAACCAGAATAACGTCCGGTTGGCTACCCTATACCGGGGGTATGGGAAAAGGGAAAAAAAAAGATCACAGGGAGAGAGAGGGGGAAGGAAAAAAGGAAATTGCAAACAAAAGTACTTATGAGAAAATCCGGCTCTGTGATCCTGCAGGTGCCATTGGAACGATGCGGAGCTGTACATAGGTGGATTTGTCTAATCTTTGGGCTTTTATGACTTCATGAATTCTTGTCAGGTTACTTACCACGCTTTATTAATCTCACCTAAAATTTTGGTTGTTATAGTTTTCTAAACATCACAAGGCAATCGGTTTTGTTTATATATACGCACATAATGTTTGCGAACTGTTGGACATGTGACTCGACATTTCGTTGAATATGATCAAATTAACAATGCCACAAAGACATTACAAGGCAGCAGGGGTTTTTTAGGCGCATTCATGAGCTATGACCATCGTTCCTACGCCGGCTGAAAACACGACAAATGCTAGCGCCCGACTGTGCAGAGTCCTTTTTATGTAATTCCTGCGGTACAGCCTACCGGCCATCTCCAAACTGGCCTACGCGAACATCAGCGCGATTCGCTATGAAGGCGTTGCTGCGATAGTTGAAAGACACGGGACTTTCTGACAAATTGTGACTGTACACTGTGTGACGTAGGATTGTACGGTAACAATGTGTAAGACTAGGAACGCCTTTGCGGGTTGCGTGACAGCAGTGCCCACAGAAACAGTTCGTGTCTACGGCCATGTGTGTGTTTAGCTTTTTTTCCTTTCTTTTTAATCCTTCTCTCTCTCACCTATCGCATCCCCTTGCCCCTCCCCCAGTACAGGGTAGCCAACCGGAGATTATCTCTTGTTAACTTCCCTGTCTTTCCTTTGCCTTCCTCTCTCTCTCTCTCTCTCTTGAAACTGTTCTTTTGTTAAAATGATGTGTCGAGGAAGAGAGATGCAAGAAGATAATTTCTTCCCTTCTAACCACCGTCTTAAACGGCCCGTTCAGAGCGAAAAAATTGATAAGGCCACTAACGAGCACGAATGGTTTACACGTATCGTCGTGGAGAGCTTGCCGAATGTCGCAATCATGCCGCGAACGTACTAACCTTTTCCAATATCCAACCACAGCTTGTCCGCTTGCTTCTTTTGTTGAACCCCCTGTTGCGTGCGAAAGCCTAAAGCCAATTAACGAACACGAACGTTTTGGCCGTGTCTTCGCGGACAGCACGCAATAGGCTTCCGTCTCAACGAAGCTGTACGACAGATCGCGAAGCAAAAGAAACCGTGGACGTTGTATACTGTGCGCTTGCAGGCTTTCCTGCCGTCGCCCGACACATTTGGAAACAGCTATACAATCTTGCTTTCAGCCTCTGGCACGCCTCCTTCTTTAATATTTGGTCCTTAGGTCCGTGTGTCTGCACGTGTGTGCGCTCACTCCACGGTACGTCACGCGCGCGTACGTTGAACTCGGCATCGTCAGGCTTCCCGACGCAGCGAGAGGTTTTAGTGTCTGAGTTTGATGGACTGCGCTCTGGTTGCGACGGGCGCAGAGCACGAAGACGCAAGGAGCCTGTCGAAAACATCGCACGATTTACGTATTGCTTAAAGTAGCGCTTTCGGAAAGCTTATGATGCATTCGCGCAGCGTACGACAACCTCTGGTGGACCTAACTCGCAGTTTTGGGCGTAGTCAGAGAACGAAGAAAGAACAAAGATGCTAAGGAAGCTCGTGTAGTGTTGTTTAGAAGTGTATACCCTTCTCCCCTCTTTTTTTTTATCTTCTCTCCTAAGGTCCTTCTGACCGTCTTAGGGTAGCAAACCTGTGAAAATCTGATTTATTGATCGACCCATTGATTTGATCATACACCAATTGGTAGAAACTTCCCTCGCCGGATTTTTTAGATACATTTAGATGAAGGGTTGACAGAAGAAAATGAGCAAACACACACGCAGACACATGCACCGACGAGCAATTAACACAAATGGGTTTGACCCTGTGAGCAATGTGAAACATTTCGTTCCTTGCAAAAAAAAAAAAAAAAGAAAGAAAGAGAAAGCATAAGTAGGCTGCATTTTTGAACATCAAAATAATCTTTCAACTTACTTTAGTGTTCTGTTACACTTGCGGTACTGTTAAACTTCGTTATGTTGTATGCAACTTTTGTACAGCACATATGCAGCCAAGCGCGCAATCTGCAGGCAATATGAATTGTGTCGCAGTCGTCGTGTCCCTGGCAGATATGTATTCTTTCTTAACAGCTGTTGTATGCAAACACATTCGAATGTAGTGTTTATTTTCCCGCTCTCTATATCTCGTTAAAGGTTACAACAGTGGTGTACCTTGTCTTACTTATCGGATGCCTAGGCCTAGTCAGGTTGTGATGTTGCAGCTTTCTTTTGGCCACCATTTTTCGCTGTTACATTTTGTGAAAATAAAGTGATTTGATTGATTGATTGATTGATTGATTGATTGATTGATTGATTGATTGATTGATTGATTGATTGATTGATTGATTGATTGATTGATTGATTGATTGATTGATTGATTGATTGATTATGGTGTTCGTGACAGCATACTTGGTACTATCGGTACATAAACATATACGTGGAGCAAAAGTACGAGAAGCAAAGCGCGCCTCATATAGTCACATCGTTGCTTCGGCACGTATTACTCCCGAATGTAATTCATTTTGTACGACGCGCAATTGAGGAAAATGATGGAATATACAACATAAGTACCAGTCACATATGCAGTGATGCATTTACTCTTGCACAAATGAGGACTATAGATTTCTACGTTCACTCTAGCTTTCCATTCACCTTTTTTCTCCAGAAACCTTGTGTTTTATGCAGATTGCATGTGTTTTGTGCGTAGACTACGCGCCACAGTTGCGAATACGAGATGGATCTTTCTTATTCGACTTCATTCTCTTCATTATTCCGCTTATCTTACAGCGATGATTCCGCGTTTATGCAGTGCTGCGAGTCGTAAGGATCATTCGGTTAGCTGATGGGCCGATCACGCGGTAGTAACGGATTCCTAAAGCAAATATGCCTCATCTCCTCCTTCGGGAGGTGCGCATACCGATATCACGGATCAGGAGTGGGGCATACCAGTAGGCGATCATCGACCTCGTATAGCAATGAACCACCGAGTGCAATTCATCACAGCGCCGGGGGAGATATGTCATGCTGATTAGCTATCACTCCGCGAGTTGCACCGACACCTGGCGCGAGGGAAGTAGCGTTCTCGTGCATCGTCAGACTTGGCCAAACGGCATCAGCACAGTTGCGGGTTCAGATAACCCGAAAGGCTTTATCGATTCGTCGACATAGCCATCTGTGAGCTATACGCGTAGAGTTCGTTGTATTCGGAAAACCCTATGAAGCAGGAAGACGTTTATATAGGAGCATGAATGATTGCGTGTTCTTGTTATCCGACACTTCAAGGCGCCATTTAACGTTAATCGAACAACTACTGCGGCGACTGGCAGTGTAGCCATGGCGTCATACTAAATGCTAACCACGACGTTTAAATCGCCGCTCAGAAAGAGGCCTGTGACGTGATAAGTTTCGTTGAATGACTCAACGTTTCACGCTTCGAGCAGGGTTTTTTTTTTTCTCTTGCACTTACGCCTACCTGAAGAAGCGTTAGATCATTTAAGCTCGCTATTTAAAGCGTGACCTTCTTCTTTTTTGTACTTTATTTGACGACACATCTGTCATCGAGCACACACTGCATGTTGATGAGTCACGCGTTGCGTCCCACTCTGTTTTCTGAGCCCTCTTTAAACGAAATTTTCGGTGCTTGTTGGTGTCATTCAAGAAACTGAAATTGGCGTTGGTTGTCATGACCGTTGGGTCTGACGATATCGCTTCGTCTCTCGTAACGTTTATAGTACCGCCGGATGATTCCTCTAACCAACGACCGTGGAAATTTAAACTCATCGCCTCTGCCAACGAAGCAGTGCTTCCGACATATGCACAAATAGGCATTCCTTTGCAGATAGTTTATACAGCTGGCGAGACGACGGTAATAGTAAGTAGTTGGGCGTATACTCCTTACTATTACTAACCATGACAGCAGTTAACATCCAGCAGTACAGATAGAGAAGCAGTCATACGGACAAATAGGCATCCCTGTGCAGATAGGCGAGACGACGGTAATAGTAAGCAGTTCTGCGTATATTCCTTACTATTACTAACTATGACAGCAGTTAACATCCAGCAGTACAGACGGCGAAGCAGTCGGCAGCCAGCAGCACTGAGGTCCTCAGTCCTAAATCATAAACAGAGTAATAATGGCAGTTCGTAATCGTCCGCCCTTATTACCGGGAATATTCCGAGCGCCGTAAAGGGCAGCAGCTAACACGGGTAAGGAATTCTCGCGCGCGGAGGCACGTGAACAATGCGCCGCTCCGTCAGCGGAGTGCTTGATCGCGCTGCTTCACCGCATCTCCTCTGGAATTCGTAATCAGCGCGCGGAGGGGGAAGGGGGGGGGGGGGGGGGGAGGGAGTCGAGCTTCGTATAATGGGCAGTTATACAGACGCGTCGCTTGGAGAGCGAGGACCAGCGAACGAGCGAATTTCGCGCGGGTGAGTCCTCGTACAAGTGTAATAACACGAAAGCGCTGGTAGACGAAGACCGCGCGCTCTGCGATAAAAAAAGGCGAGTCATTCTGAAGAAGGCCGTGTCATCGCGCGCTTCGCTGCCAACGACGTCTAAAATCGCGTAAGCGCGGTAGTTCCATGCGTTAGTAGAACCGGCTTAGACGTCAGTGGCGCAGCGTCGACGCAATGTTAGCGCTTGATGACTTGTACACTCGCAATCGCATTCCATATAGGTTAAACGGATAGAAGATATTCGAAAAATCATTTAAGTCCAACGTCATTATATGCCCCATTACGCGAAAGTCCGTCGGGGTTGGCGTTATCAAAATGTGGCCCCAAAAATGGCCGACGGCGCAAAGAGCAAAAGCACGTTAAAGAATGCTCGCGTTGATGTCAGATTCTTCAGGGACATTCCTGTGAACTAAGTAAAATGATTGATAAAAAAAAATGGCTGTGGCTTAGCTAAGGTTACGCCCAGGATGCGAAGCATACTAGCCTTTATTTTAACGCGACAGCGTTAAGGAGCTCGTGTCGCAGAAAAGCCGGTGTCGTCGGTGTCGGTGTCTGCGGCGTTTCACTTCATGAATAAATCGTTGTCGCGCCGAACGCTGCGTTGCTCGACGCTCACCGTGTCCGATGCGGGGGCGACGCCGCGAGCGACAGCGCGAGTTGGAGCCCCATTTCTCCTCTGTCGTGACGTCATGGTGTCACGTAGTATTGAAGGCGACACCGCCGCGCCTGAGGAGCTGGGTTGAGCTCTAGTAATATGCTTCGCATAAAAAGCTTTTGGACATTTCAGTCTAGGTGGGAATCGAGTCCGGGCCTGCAGGGGTGCAAGACGAGCACGCCTTGTCGACGCTATATACAACGGGTCCACGGTTCTGGCTGACTTAAGGTGTGTCTAGTGCGTGCGTCATTGGGCACGTGACAGCGCAGCCAATGGGGAAGAGGTGGCGCCACGTCATGAGTGTTTAAAATGAGCGCCTTCATGACGTTCCGATCGAGCTGCAAACGGTATAACGCCTACGCATTTCCACACGTAAGCAGTCATAAGTGTCTGAGCTGAACACCTTTTTTTTTTACGCTCGGTAAGTTCAACCTATTTGGAGCGAACGCATTTGAGCATCGTATTTTCCTTTGCTGGAGCTTTTCGTCTCGGCTATTATATACACGTAATACGTCATGTCCTTCCCGATCTCGTTGCCATATAGCTCGGCTGAGTTGAACACATTTACAAAAATGTTACGCATGCTGAAGAGGAACCTGCGTGAATCCGGACACAAAAAAGGGTTTAATTGTCACAAGCAATAGTAGATCAGACGCACTAAGTAAAGTACCTCATCATGTGGCAGATCATTGTCTGGCGCATAAAATTCGCCTCAAAGCTCCTTTTACGCCAGTAGACCCCGTTCAAACGGTTTTAAGAAAATACCAACCTCCTCATAAACGTTTCCTCCAGCATTATCAAAGCTGTTGTCAGCATTTATCAACTTTCTCAATACCACTGGGGTGCGCTACTGGCCCAAAATTACACAGCTCCATAGAATGCTGCGGCCCGTCCGCGGGAGCCCAGGAGGAAAAAGCGTGCCGTGTGCACCCGGCGGGCGAGGAGAATCGAGGAGGAAAGCGCCACGAGGAGGAGAGTGTCGCTACTTTCAAATTATCAAGGGGCTTTATTTCGACCTACAGTGAATGTATAGGCTCCCTAAAGGGAGCCTGAACAGTAACTCTTTTTCGATGCACTTGCAGGGGTCCGTCACTTTTGCTCCCGACTGAACATTGGAGGTTATAGCACGTCTTTACGAAGGCGTTGGATAAATTTCGAACTTTGCGCATCCTCCGTTGTTCCATAAACATGTCTTGTCAACAAAATACAGCTTTCCCGACGTGGCAAACGCATAGCACCGGCAGCCATCGGCTATCTACGTCGTCTGTTTATGAGCAGTCGTCTGGTACGTGGTATCGCAAGCAGTGAAATGAATGCTCCGTGTAAGGCTGTCGTACTCGCTCGCATCGAAAGCCGCGTGGCCTTCATCGGACCCCCCACGGGAGCCACTTCTCTTCTTTATCATGAAAACACGAACACACAAATGCAGAACAACCTCGAAACGTCGTCAATGCTAACAAGGTAAAAGTTGTCGTTGCGAGCACATACGTGTGGGGTACGTCTTTTATTTTTTTATTTTTATTTTCTTGTCGGCAAATGAATGGTCTAGTCACGACAAACCTGCAATGCTGCCGGCACGCCCTTGCTTCCTGCATGCATGACGTATCGAGAAACTAACAAAAGAACGAAGAAAAAAATGATAAACGACAAAACGCGACAACGTGAACGAAAATGTCCGAGTCACCGCGGGTATTTTTACTCATCGCGACGTCGCGCACGCATGACGTGGTATATGCTCGCGATACTCGGCGTTCGCGCCCTAATGATTTCAAATGACTCCGAGAGACCCGACGAAGCCGATCAGCGAGTTGCTGTGCAACGAGGCAGCTTTTCTAAAAATATCCTTTTGTTTTTCTCTCTTTTCGTATCGATTGCTACAGAAATACCTAGTCCTACGCGATAACGTGCATTCGAAGCGACGTCGTCGGTAAATGGGAAATGTGTTTTGGCTTTGGAATTTTACACGGCGTACCCGAAAGCTCCTTCTGTACCGGAACGTTTCGCAGTGAACTTCAAGTCTAAAGACACACCTCAAACCGTGCCTGTGGAGCGCTTATGCAAAGTTTCGGGTCTGGCTCACGGCGAGGGCTGATGTGGAAAAAGTGTGGCCACTTTGCGCGGTATGCGAGGCCGGTAGAGGAACGTCACTTTGATAAATGAGAGAGAGAGAGAGAGAGAGAGAGAGAGAGAAAGAGAGCCTGATAGTATGCAAGGTTCCCCGTATAACGCGTACAGCTGTCGAAATGTCACAAGCATGCAAAGTTGCCGGGGCGGTATTCTCAGGCCGATAACTTTAGGAGATGCTTTCACTTTCCCGAGATTGCGCGTTACTCGGCACCGGACTGGTCCACGCATATTCGGCCGACAAGTGCGTACTGTAGTCGACCGTGTCCGTGTCGGCTGTCGCAGTGCGGAGAGCGCCGCCGACCGTATATAAACTTCGACATGTCCTGTACTAAGTCTCACGAGATCTAGCGAACCTGAAACGATCTTCGAGAGTGATCACCCGGGAATGCCGCCCCTGACCAAGTTCTTTTCTTTTCTTTTTCGACCATCTTCTTGTAGCCAACAGGCCACGCGTGTACAACAAGCGCAAGGAAATGCGCACGAACAGGGGACACTTGCCTGAGCCACATCCACACTGCACGTTTCACTAAAACAAGGGTGTAATCCCCCCCCCCCCCCCCGGAAAAAAAATTTACGCAGGCTACGTTCGGCCCACGGCTGTAGCTGTGCCTTTTACGTCGGAGCTGCCGGCTACGTAATATCAATGCAGAGTGCCGAAGTGGTTCAAGTATACCTTTTCGTTTTCGTGAACGAGAAGAGCGCAAAATTAAGCATGTTCAGTTTGTCACCATGAATTTTTGTTAGCCGTGGTGCCGGCAATCGCCGTTGCCGTAGTTTAATTGCCTGTAAAGTAATGATTCCTTTTTTTAAACGTGTTTTCTGTTGGACGTTCGCACTGGTGACTTAAATACATTGCGTCCAGCGTTTTCATGTTATACCGACGCAAGTTGGAAAGAAACATTACAAAAGCAGCTGCATGTGCGGTACTGACGTCCTCACACTGTGAGCGGGTTGCATAAACTTCCCTTCATTTTGCATATGAAGTGACTATGTAACTCGCGTCACGGGCACTGATCTCAGCATGTATCGTTCTCGTATTGGCACATTTTGCCCATGCCCCTCAGCACGCTGAAGTTCCCCTATCGAACGTGTAAATGGAACTTGTGCCCTTTTGCCGAGACCTTCCCCTGCTCTTGCTTCCTTGTGCTTTGTCTTGCTCCTCCTTTGTGCTACATGTCTGGGGCTATCTCGAAGTGCTTCAACCGTAGCAACAGTTGCCACCGCGAGAGACCACCCAATAATGACTTATTTAGCTATCGACGCACTCCGGGCGCATGTTCGCCGTATATCCGGAGTCCCTGACCGCCATCTCGCTCGCTTGCCTGAGAAAAGACGCAAGGCAGCGTTCTCCAGATCAGTTGCGGCTAACCGGCACTCTTTGTAATTGAGGCACCCACCCGCAACGAGAACGCCATCCCCTCTGTGGTGCCTGAAAAAGCCTTCCGTGTACCTTGCTGTTCCAGGAATAGCGAAGAAAGCTAGCCTGGCCACCGTGGCTCTCAAGCAGATCACATTGGAACTTTCGCATTGTTCATACGCTAACCGAATCAATGTTTACACGGACGGTTCCGTTCACCTTTAGTGCAGTTCACCAACGAGTGAGAAGCGTTACCAGAAAATGCTGTCACTTGCATTGAAGTGGCTAATATTCAAAGGGAACTTCTGGAGCGTATTCTCGGTGAATAACACCTGTTCTAAACAAAATTAAATTATGGGGTTTTACGTGCCAAAGCCACTTTCTGATTATGAGGCACGCCGTAGTGGGGGACTCCGGAAATTTGGACGGCCTGGGGTTCATTAACGTGCACCTAAATCTAAGTACACGGGTGTTGTCGTATTTCTATGCGTTTCTTGGAATTGTACAACGTGTCCCCCCCCCCCTTTTTTTTGCTGCTATTTTCACTCATGCAAATTTAAATGTGTCCCTCAACCTTCACATCAGAATACCATGCTTACAATTTTCGGGATTCCTATCAATGCTTTTTACTTCTCTGTTCTTGTTATTTATGCGCATTTGCAATTTTGTAATATTTCTCGCCTTGCGCCTGATTTAATTATAGATAACATTCTGAATGTGTCGTTAAACTTACTTTATACCACAGCGTTTGCCTTTTACCGAATTGAAATCAGTTTCTTTTTCTTCTTTTCTTTCTTTGTTTCTTTTGTTCGGTCCCGAATGTGCCGTCCCGATTAAAATTCTGCTTCCTTCCTAGAATTTCATTTCCACTCTCACATGCAACAGTTTTCTTATCAAAGCTTTCTTCTGCATTTTACAGGCGCATTTGAATAGGCAAATCGGAGTTGGTTAAGAGAAACTTTTAACTCGCGACCGGCTCAGATTTCCCCATTCAGATGCACATAAAACGCAGAAAGGCTCTTACTAAACAAATGCTGGACCGATTTAAATGAAATTTGTTTTCTTTGAGGAGGAAAGATGAAATTCTAGTTTGGGCTGCTATATAGGCACCGTTATAGTACGGTTTAACTGTCGCGAGAAATGCCACACTAGACCGAGCAAGTTACGTCATCTGCACACCTATAGTACGGGTTAACTGTCGCGAGAGATGCCACAGTAGACCGAGCCGAGCAAGTTACGTCACCTCTTCTCACTCACCTCTATGTAAGTGAGAGGAGATGACGCAACTCACTCACTGACCTATGTGTGTGTGAGTGAGTGAGTGAGTGAGTGAGTGAGTGAGTGAGTGAGTGAGTGAGTGAGTGAGTGAGTGAGTGAGTGAGTGAGTGAGTGAGTGAGTGAGTGAGTGAGTGAGTGAGTGAGTGAGTGAGTGAGTGAGTGAGTGAGTGAGTGAGTGAGTGAGTGAGTGAGTGAGTGAGAGCGTGTGTGTTATTCGTTTGTTCTTTCGTTCTTGTTTGTGCTGCGAAGACGATCAATATTAGACGGTGATCAAACGACAAACCCACATCTCCACCCTTACCGCGAAGCCGCACTCCTAAGCACATAGCAAAGTTTGGGACATCATTTTCGCTCGCGCTACCGAAATGGCGACAACACGAACTTGATTCCACCGCACTTCCCTACAGCACACAACTGCTTTCGCGAGAGAAACATAATTTCCACCGGTCGCTATATTTCTTGCCGAGATGGTTAACGAGCGTGGAAACAAGTACAAATAAGAATAATGAAAAAGGAATTAACGCGGGGGTTATTACCGTGAGTCGAACGGTCTCCTTGGGAAATCATAACCCCGGGGCCTCCTTCCGCCCGAAGTGTCACTGCGACGAAAGTCTCCTTCTAGGTGCCGAGGCGCCCGAGTGCGCAGGTGAAGTACCCAAAAAACGTAAAAGAATAAACGAGATGAACAGGTTATGCGCCCGTGACGGTAAATTGATGAAGCCTTCCAGTCACGTTCGAAGCTATAGGCACGTAAGACGTCTGACGGCAGGAAATGAAGTTTATAGAAAACGGAAGGTAGGGGAGGGGGGGGGAGGCGTGGGGGAGTGGTAAGGTACTGTGCGATAGACTACGGAAAAATCCGCACCGACGGAACTCTCCTGGAGAAAAAAAAATCTTCCTTGATTGAAAGATGTGAAGAATAGAAAGAAATATATATTCATATCTAGGTGATTTGAAGATCGCAGTAAATCCGGAAGACGGGGGGTGACAAAAATAGAAGAGTACAATTTAAATACAAGAAGCGAAACTCGTGTCGTTAGCGCGCCGTCGACGCTAGCAATGAATGAAGTAACATTTATCGTTGGCTCCCATACACGTTATAAACTTTTTTATCTTTACGGATTCGCTTTTGGAGGATAGGGAAACAGCACGATTCGTAGATAGAAATGGTGGGAACCGTGTGCACACTTTCACGTTAGAACACGGCGTCAACTCTCGGTTAAGAAAAGGGAACAGGAACTTAAAAAAGAAATGAAGACCGTACCACTTTGTGAAGATGGAATGGCAGCTAAATCTGACTACAGTTAAAGCTTTCAAACGAAAAGCAAAGTGTTTTCGCTGCCATTCCATCTTCATCGAGTGGAGTTGGTTCTCATTTGTTCGTTCATTACCGCGAGAACGTTCTTCGTCGGTGTTTGTTTCGCGCCGGCGCCGTTTACATTGTCGTTGCTGCTCCCTCCGCCGCTCCTCGTGCGCATGTTGTTCTTCGGGTGTACGAACTATACGTGTTCGCCCCATCGATAACGCCGCTGTTTTTATCGCCGATACCTCTCCCGCTTATATACTGCGATAACCTTGACGTCACGCTATCTTTCGCGGAGAGCGTTCTAATCAGTTCCACATCTTGACATCTGCGCCGCCGCACTGAACCAGTACGTGATCACACGCAAAGCAAACAATGAAACCCACTGTATATGGGTTTATCAGAAATCGCTAAGTCCGTTTCCGTTGCCGGACGCCGAAAAAAACTGCGGAAGGTTAGTCATATACAGCTTTCGCTGTAAAACTGCGGCATTAAAAAATTCATTGGCGATTTAGCGGTAAATGCGAGAGAAAATGTGTTCGCATTACGTCACACCTCTTTGAGGTCCAGGATCCATGTTGGAAATATCGCTCAACGCATTGCAAAGTGTTGTTCGGGAGCTCACTCGGCACGCGTCCTGCCTCTTCCAGACGCAAAGTGCAACTGACAGTGGTACGAGGTAGGCCACCGTCAGTTGTAATCTATCTATCTATCTATCTATCTATCTATCTATCTATCTATCTATCTATCTATCTATCTATCTATCTATCTATCTATCTATCTATCTATCTATCTATCTATCTATCTGTCTATCTGTCTATCTATCCTGTCTGTCTGTCTGTCTGTCTGTCTGTCTGTCTGTCTGTCTGTCTGTCTGTCTGTCTGTCTGTCTGTCTGTCTGTCTGTCTGTCTGTCTGTCTGTCTGTCTGTCTGTCTGTCTGTCTGTCTGTCTGTCTGTCTGTCTGTATCTATCTATCTTGTTACGTTGCAGAACTCACATATAAAAATGTAGTTACAATATTTACAAGAGATACAACGAAACATAAACACGACAGCTGTCGAGACCGATTCCACCTCCACACGCCAAATCGTCTTCGACTCGGTAAGCGCTTTATAGCGCTTACCCAGTCGAAGTTGGAACGCAGGCGAGAGCTCGCGCGGACAACACAGGCTTCCCAAAGAGAGGTTGACGTGTAGTCGCGGAGATGACCTCTCACATCACGTAAAACCTTGGGCGTTAGCGCCGTAGCAGGTGTTTCATTTCGCCCGCTCTGCTCGGTCGAGGCGCGCATGTGGCTTGGCGCCGCAGCCAATGGGAATTTAGGTGCTGGTTCGCTGCCACAGACACCGGCTTTTTAGCTCAATGGGCCGCTTTCGCATAGAAAGTTCACAAGGACTTGTGAAGTCAGATTTTGACTAATCATGATTCCCTTCTTATACATCTTAAGTGTTCTGAAGTATAATCTTTATAATCGTGCGCATTCACATAATCAATGCTCCCTCTTTTTCTTCCTCCTCTCCCCATGGCTATACAATAAGCCGCCTTTGACTGCAATAAACAGTTGCAAGTAGCGCCTTGTGCTGTCTTTTTCTCTTCTTAGTGTACGGTCACTGTTGGTGCTTCATCTTTTGAAAGCTATGCAGCAACTAGCCGCACAACGTGTTTTACTACGTATGAAGTCACAAGCAGGATGATCACAGGAATCCGTTTTACTAACCCGCATATCTCATGGACTCTGGCAGAACGATTGCAGAGCTGGGATTCTATTGACAGGATATAGCCGCACGCATGAGGCGACTTCGAAGATTGCGACGCCATGTCACGGTAACGAAGGCCAGAGAATGAATGCAGAAGCCGGTGTCTCTTCACCAGAGATCCGTTTCGCAGAAGGGAGCTTCTTTTCGGTTATTAGATTTTCATCGTGTAGCATTTCCAGAATGAAATTTAAAGTTTCTTGCTGTTTGAGTACAGGCCACCAAAAATTGCATGCTAAAGGATATACGTTGCGAAAGAATTGCTTCACCAGCAAAATAGTGTGCTGCGTGCAAGTTTTGAAGGTTGAAAAGCCCAGTCGCCAACTGGACCTGTAGTGCAGGTGAAAAGTGGGCTTTCTAAGCGGTTAGCTGATATACTCGGTAGCCTATAGTAGTTACTAGTTGCAGTGGCAACTAGTAACTACAGGAGTAACTATAGTAGTTACTAGTTGCCGCTGCCTTTTCCGTCTGTCGGCGTATTTGCAAAAAATAATGATTGGAGGGGACGCGGGCAACACCAGCTACATCTTCGATTAGGACAAGTGGTTTTGTTATCTGCGCATGGCCCATTCGTAATCGTTATTAATTCGAAAGCATTATTATACGCCCCACGAAACGGAAGATTCGTTTGCTGTGACACAAAGATCCTGCCCGCGTTTTAACATTCGATGGCACCGAAACCCACGGGACCAAGTGATTGCGCTACCTCCCCGGCGCTTGACCTGCTGGGGCTCGCGCCATTGCTCGCACTGCGAAACCCCACGGTGAGCAGCCACGTCATCGGAGGAGTGTCGTGGCCCTCATGATATGACATGACAAGAACTTTATTTGAGCCCTGATGAAATGAGATCTAGGGTCGTAGCACACATCCGAATAATTTAGGTGGATTAAGGTGGATTTAAGCCGATTAAAGTGGAATAAGGTGCAGTGAGGTTCATTAAGGACGTACAAATAAGAGCAAGGGGGATTAAGGTGGAGCTTTAATTTAAGATGATAACTTAGACTAGTCCTGATGCTTTCGCTTTCAAGTAGCGTAAGGATACATAAGTAACCGTTATTATTTTCATTCCCTACTGTGCCTATTGACGGGAAACGCAATTAAGCTTTCAGAGCTTATTGTTAATTGAGAAACATCGAGCGGTTTCCCAAGTACCCGAATAGTTTTCTCGTAATTAGCCACAAGGAGATGAATTCTCTCGGACTCGTATAGAAAAAAGGCATTCAGCTTTATGCTATTGTATCCACCTCGGGGTTACAAGTTCCACTCGGCTGGTAATTATTCAGAATGAACAAATTACACGAACCAACAGAAGAAAAGTAAAATCTTGTTGAAATGCCTCCTAGATGACTGCGAGCTCATTACCTGCTTTCTCTAAGCGCAGCTTCAGGGCTATTATCTCCCCATCCCATGAATCACTTTATTAAGTGAATATTTGAAGAAATGTAATGTTAAAAGACAGGAATAAGTCGGCGTGGACTGCATAAGGCAGCAGGCGCTGGTTGCGGATAGTCTAGTCTGAACAGGCCTTTCTTTTACCTCCAGTATGAAGGTGAAAACGCAGGTCTCTGTCCATTTTTTTAGTTGCAAGGACAAAGTGCACAGAGCTATTTTTTCTGTTGTTTATATTATGCACCATGTATGCTGCCGCTAAAATTAATATTAGTTCCCTATTGTACTCCATCTCATGAGTCGTTTGTAGCACTCTGGAATCTGCAAGACTCTGCCAATGGGAAGTCAGTGTGAACCACGATATATTGTGACATGGTAGTGACGGTGAAGAAAGCAGCAAAACTGAATGGCGAAACTGATGTTTTATTGGTTGAAACTGTGCTCTCAAAAAACAGGCTACAGTCAAAGCACCACGACAGCGGCGAACACAGTCGCCGATGGTCTGAAATCTGGTCAGTAAATCAAGCGCGTCGACTATCATGCATGCGCCATCGAATGTTTCAGGGTAATCGCTGATGCACGCGTCTATTCCAGAAAGTTCTACACCATTCGCATTGCGCATACATGCAATCGGATTACACAAGGTTACGTGACAAATAGACAGCGGATAGAACTATCGATAACATTCCAGAAACTTCCGATACATGCAGGCGTGTCCTGCGCTGAGCGATAACATTTGCTAGACGGTGAAACGTGGTCACTCGATAAACAAGTACGCGACTCAATATGTTC
Source organism: Dermacentor albipictus (assembly GCF_038994185.2). Classification (NCBI taxonomy): domain Eukaryota; kingdom Metazoa; phylum Arthropoda; class Arachnida; order Ixodida; family Ixodidae; genus Dermacentor; species Dermacentor albipictus. Next base: position 157,592,625 of record NC_091822.1, read on the forward strand.
GACCGCGTCGCATCGTCTGCTCGGCGGCGGCCGATTTTGCGGCATACGATCGGCATGCGCACAGGGCCTAACGTGCCACGTGTCTCTCTGTAACGTATCATGTACCGAGCGAAACCGAAAGTCTGTAGTCCCTCCCGTAATTCAGCAGCTGAGCCCGGAACTGCAACCCACTGCATAAGGATGCTTACCACCTGTGCACGCCTCGTACCTTAGGCCGAGCCGCAAACGACCTGTGAGGTGGCGTATCGCCTGCAAGGTCGTTAATACGCTGGCAACGCATTTACGACACAGCGAGCGGCAGCAACGACTGACGACCTTGGTAGACAAATGCTGGGAGCAGGAAGCAGAGTTAGTTAGGCTGGTCGCGTAATTACGCGGATCCGGTAATTAGGAGTCTGACCGAGTAATGGCACTTGTGCCAAGGAAAGGAAAGCGCAGTCCGTAAGACGGCAGATTACTAGGTGGTGAGATTAGATTGGGAAACTTGCATATGCATAGCAATGCGGAACCAGCTGACAACCGACGGGGGTAAATGGAGATAACTAGGGAAGGCGGTGGTCCCGGCAGATGGACAAAGAAAGACAGCTGCTGCAACAGCTGCTATTGAAGGTCAGTGACTAATGGCATACGGTGCCAGTGCTTTCTCTCATTTGCTGTCCTGTTACCATCCCTTGCGTCGTGATCACTGAGTCTTGTGCATTGCGGTAACCTCGCTTCCAACCGAATGTAAAGCGAAGACTAGGTAATTAAGGCAAACAGCATTGTTAATCTAGCCACCCCAGTTTTGTTTTTCGGCTATCCGTCTATCTAGCCAAAGTTATGACCCGATCCAGAAGACTGTGCAGTCTTTTTAAAAAGAAAGCAGTGTAAGCTGCTCTTTGCAGCAAATGAGTTAAGAAATACCTTTAGCTCGGGATGAGTTCCATTTTCACTGCTCAAATAAACGTGAAACAGAAGATATGCTCCGAATACGCAACAGGAGAACCAATTGCAATAAATATAAATCAAGATTTACAACCACCTGTTTAACCCATGCACAGTGGCGCCACATCTTCCAAATTTTAACCATCCAGATAGCGCGCTTTTACCGAAGACCTCTCACAGAGGAACTTAATTTAAGATGCCGCCATCACAAGCCATCGCAGCAGAGGGCGATGAGGGCACTGTTGCGGCTTTTGAGGGCGACAGAATTGGACAAGCTGCTGTAGCCTGAACAGATCTTGATAGTGCTGTAAGTGTTACTGTGCTGTGCGATGACAGTATGCTGTGACAGTGACCGATTGTGATTGTGTGTCTATGCTCCTTTCTTTCCTTATCTCTACTTTGTTACCGCTTTACCTCCCCCTCCCCCCTCTCCCCAGCGTGGGGTAGCAAACCGGATCTTTTTCTCTGGTTAACCTCCCTGCCTTTCCCCTTTCCTCTGTCTCTCTCTCTCTTTCTCTCTTTAACCATCCAGAAAAGCCGGACGATATTTATATGCACATCAATGGGCGGAGTTTACGACATCGTCATGTACTTTTTTAACGATGCATTACAGACTTGCAATATCAATGCCTCAATTTTCTTAAATTTTTGCGATCTTCAACAATATTTTACAGAAGGAACGCCTGGCGTATTCCAATATCTGTTCCCCACACTTATTAGGGCTTAGCTTTTATTTTTATTCTTTTAAATGCAACACTTCGAATTGAATTCGGCAAGTGTATACCAAGCAACACAATTTATCCGTTCCCGCGTATCTAGGTACGCTTTCCTGAAAAAATGTTGCCGAAGCGAAGAAATAAATTATATATATATATATATATATATAATATATATATATATATTACTCGCTGCTTTGAAATACACTGCTATTTTGCGGGTAGGACTTTAGCAAATTATCGTAAACGTGGTCAGGATGTTCAGATAAGTCGTCAACTCCTAACATTTGTCCGCTTGATACGTTCTAACAGATGCAGTTTACAGAACTGCGATACCTGTTTTTCTACTGAGCTTCGAATTTTTTTTTAATTTGGGCCTCATAGGCAATGAATGAGAGCTACAAATCACCTTTGACTGATCAAATATTATTTCATCATCATCATCATCATCATCATCATCATAATCATCATCATCATCATCATCAGCCTGGTTGCGCCGACTGCAGGGCAAAGGCCTCTCCCATGCTTCTCCAACAACCCCGGTCATGTACTAATTGTGGCCATGCCGTGCCTGCAAACTTCTTAATCTCATCCGCCCACCTAACTTTCTGCCGCCCCCTGCTACGCTTCCCTTCCCTTGGGATCCAGTCCGTAACCCTTAATGACCATCGGTTATCTTCCCTCCTCATTACATGTCCTGCCCATGCCCATTTCTTTTTCTTGGTTTCAACTAAGATGTCATTAACTCGCGTTTGTTCCCTCACCCAATCTGCTCTTTTCTTATCCCTTAACGTTACACCTATCATTCTTCTTTCCATAGCTCGTAGTGTCGTCCTCAATTTGAGTAGAACCCTTTTCGTAAGCCTCCAGGTTTCTGCCCCATAGGTGAGTACTGGTAAGACACAGCTATTATATACTTTTCTCTTGAGGGATAATGGCAACCTGCTGTTCATGATTTGGGAATGCCTGCCAAAGGCACCCCAGCCCATTCTTATTCTTCTGATTATTTCTGTCTCATGATCCGGATCCGCCGTCACTACCTGCCCTAAGTAGATGTATTCCCTTACGACTTCCAGTGCCTCGCTGCCTATCGTAAATTGCTGTTCTCTCCCGAAACTGTTAAGCATTACTTTAGTTTTCTGCAGTATAATTTTCAGACCCACCCTTCTGCTTTGCCTCTCCAGGTCAGTGAGCATGCATTGCAATTGGTCCCCTGAGTTACTAAGCAAGGCAACATCATCAGCGAATCGCAAGTTACTAAGGTATTCTCCATTAACTTTTATCCCCAATTCTTCCCAATCCAAGTCTCTGAATACCTCCTGTAAACACGCTGTGAATAGCATTGGAGATATCGTATCTCCCTGTCTGACGCCTTTCTTTATTGGGATTTTGTTGCTTGCTTTATGGAGGACTACGGTGGCTGTGGAGCCGCAATAGGTATCTTCCAGTATTTTTACATAGGGCTCATCTACACCCTGATTCCGTAATGCCTCCATGACTGCTGAGGTTTCGACTGCATCAAACGCTTTCTCGTAATCAATGAAAGCTATATACAGTAAAAGCTCGTTAATTCGAACCGCAAGGGGAAGCCGCTTCAGTTCGAATTAACGAAAGTTCGAACTAACGAAAGTGAAGGAGAGCAACAGTACACTGCGATTTGGAAGCAGTAGGGAATGTCAGAAATTTGGCGTGTCAGAAAGTGATGGCGTGTGCCGCGGGCACACGCCATCTTCAAGTCGAAGCTCTGGGTCCGACTGTGCCACACCACCGATGTCCACCGAAACGAACGTTAGCCGAGGCTTAACACCATCACAATGAATCGCGACGGCCGATACCTCCTAAGCTGAAAACAGAGGTACACAACCGATGAAGACTGCCGAGACAAAGACACCGAACATGTGAAGGTGGCGAAGGCCCTGATTCGTTGGTTCTTGATTGCAAGCGCAGCTGCGACGTACTTTATTCGCTGTGTTTTGGCGTTTGCCGTGCCATCTCCACACAGCATTAGCAGCTGTACAAGATTTGCAAAGCCTCCGCGATTCGCAACGAGCAAGAAGTCTCGGAGGTTACGTAGAACGGAGAGGCGGCAGCCGCCGCTGCCTTCTGGCTGAGCCCGCGTCGGTTAGATTTTTTTCCGATTTTGCCTTCTCTCGCCGTTCTCTCCGTTTAGGAGGCAATACAACCTTGTGTGTAGGCAGTAGGCGCGTTTCTCTGGCCGTGTGCCTGGCGAGCGTAGTTCGAATTATCCGTGAGGGAACCTTCTCGCGTTCGATTTAACGGACTTTTTTATACATAGACTTCTGTGGAGCTTGGCCGGACCAAATCGTACAGTTCGAATTATCCATAAATTCGAATTATTGAAGTTCGAATTAACGAGCTTTCACTGTATAAGGGTTGGTTATATTCTGCACATTTCTCTATCACTTGATTTATAGTGTGAATATGGTCTATTGTTGAGTAGCCTTTACGGAATCCTGCCTGGTCCTTTGGTTGACAGAAGTCTAAGGTGTTCCTGATTCTATTTGCAATTACCTTAGTAAATACTTTGTAGGCAACGGACAGTAAGCTGATCGGTCTATAATTTTTCAAGCCTTTGGCGTCCCCTTTCTTATGGATTAGGATTATGTTAGCGTTCTTCCATGATTCATATTCCATATTATTTCATACACTCTTAAAACGGTTGCACCCTTTGGGGTGTATATTTGTCCCACAACAAAAATCGTCATCTGCCTTGCTTGCGTTTCCTTTCCTGAAAACTCGGCGCTCGCTACTTTGCTGTCGAGAATGCTGCGTCACACTGATAACGCGCATGCCGTTCGTGACTGGGAAGTACCGGGCTCGCAGCGTTAAAGAAAGGAAACGCGGGCAAGACAGACGACGATTATTGTTGTGGGACAAGATACGCCCCAAAGGGTGTAAACTTTTCTGAGAGTGTACACTCCAGCAAAAATTCACACCTTTTGGGGCGTATATTTGCAACACAACAATAATCGTCATTTGTCTTGCCCGCATTTCCTTTCCTGAAAACGCTGCGCCCGTTACTTTCCTGTCGAGAATGCTCTGTCATGCTGAAAACGCGCATGCCGTTCGTGACTTGGAAGTAGCGGGCTCGCCGCGTTAAAGATAAAATTGTAGCGCTGGCGAACAAGAACAGAGCGGTGACGTAGGCAACACGACGCTCACCATGCTGTCTTTTGGAAAGAGAAAGATAAAGTCGGGGCTACTGAGAAGGGGTGAACTAGTCGCGTAACAGAAGCAGCCGAGAGTAACAGCATATGGTAACAGCACGATGCGCCTCGGTGTTGCTTACACGTCTCCACTCTGTCCTCGTTCGCCAGCGCTGAAACGTTGGCAGCCCTATCGCTGTGGTGTATGTGGCTTCGCCGTTGCGCTGCTGTAGGTCCGAGGGCGCGGGTTCGAATGTCGGTCGCGCCGGCCGCGCTTCGACGAGGGCGAGAAACGCCCCAGTACCGTAAAAATAAAATAAATTATGGGGTTTTACGTGCCAAAACCACTTTCTGATTATGAGGCACGCCGTAGTGGAGGACTCCGGAAATTTCGACTACCTGGGGTGCTTTAACGTGCACCTAAATCTAAGTATACACGGGTGTTTTTGCGATTCGCCCCGATCGAAATGCGGCCGCCGTGGCCGTGATTCGATCCCGCGACCTCGTGCTCAGCAGCCTAACACCATGGGCACTGAGCAACCACGGCGGGTGCCCGAGTACCGTGCAATGGAGGAAGTTAAAGGCGGTTAAAGTTAATCCGGAGTCCCCAAACTAGGGCGTGCCTCGTAATCATATCGTAGTTTTTGCACGCAAAACCCCACGATTTAATTTTAAATTTCAGTGATGACAAACTGGCATTGGTCGGGGGCTCTGTACACCCGCAAATGGTCGCTGAACAAAAAGAGTGTTATTCGCAAAGTTCGGTGCGAAAGCTTCGTCTAAACAGATTACCACAGTCCGCGATATCCGATTTCTTTCGTTTCTTTTTCCTAGGGGGAGGGGGAAGCGAAATTTTTCTGACGCATTTTTTTGTATTCGTGGCTGGTTTCGGTGTACAGCGTTACGACACGAGTACAAACAAGACTGATTCACAGGACAGGTGCTGTCCCTGTCAGCGCGTATGTCTTGACCATCCGTATTCTTTGTCCCAGCGTTGTCGAGCAACCGAAACCGTCCGCGAATGCAGTACAGCTCGCCCGCCTTTCTGACCATTCGGTCTTTCGGATCGTTTCTACAAGCTTCTTTCTTTCTTTTTCGTTCGGTCATGCGCTTCAACTGTTACACAGCGTACGTGCACAGGTACGCGTTAAGCGCGACGCGGTACGGTACACTTACAAAGCCGCGGGTAAGTTTGCCACCGAACTTAAACAGGTAGTTCTCGAACGGTACGCCTACCCACCCCCACATTGCAGTCTTTCCAAACGGTCCGAGATCGCCTGGCGTCGCCTCCAGACCCGCACCTTTCCGTGCCCCCTAGTGTATTCGCACATCCACCCTGGTGTCATTGATCCACGCTGCTGCCTGTGCGGCGACGTTGCCTCCTTGAACCACATCCTCTGGGGCAGCCCGGAAGATCCCCCGCCCGCCGACCTCGTCTCGCCACCCCCCACCGACGAACAATGGGAGGCTCTTCTCTCCAGCACCGACCGAGACATCCAAACACTGGTCCTGGCACGAGCTGAAGACTCCATCGTGAAGTACAGCCTGGAAGCTCACGTAGCTTAGCCTCCCTTATCCTTTACCCCTTCTAATAATAAAGTTGACACTCACTCACTCACTCTCGACCTGTTGAGTGGTTCTGTTACTGTCTTGTCCTTGTGATAAGCGGCGCTCCTCGCATTGGGTGGAAGGGAGGACAAGAAATTTATAGGCTGTTCAGCGGTCCGCGTCGCCGCCCGTCACCTCAAATCTCGCGAAAGCCTTGTATACGATCGGCAGGGGACTCACCTGGTCCTCACGTCGCCATTTCTTCTGACTCTCGGTAATAGCTTCGCTTCCGTCAATTAGGTGGAATCAGACGGCATGAAAGCGCACCGTAAAGTTGTTTTAGGTGGTACCGAAAAGCCGATGCTGACAGAAACGAGAGCAGTCATATCTTCTCCGTCCGCTTATTGCGTCCTCACAGTGAAATGATACCAGACGACAAAGAAAGAAAGCATGGAAGGCAATACGTCTAAGCGGCGCAGAAGCGCCTACCGTCTGCTTGCAGGGAGCACAAGCTAAAATAAGAAGATAAAATTTACGCGTCGAACTCGGCGCGCCGACTGATAAGAAGCGTAAACAGAGGTCTTATCAGTTTTGCTTCTCGGCGCAAACGCCACAAACTCGCCCGCACGTAGACACGCGAGGTGTATGGGCGACGACGGCGGCAATCGGCTTTGTCGCGGAAGCGGAAGCGAAAAAAAAATATTTTGGGTGCCTTGACGGAAACGAAGGAAGCACTGCGTTGTCGTCGGGTGTCGAGCCGAAATGCCTGTGAGTAAACAATTGCTGCCGCTGTTCAATGTTCGTTGTTTTAAACTGTTGATGGTTTCCTTGGGCCGCTATATTGTAGCGATGCCTTATGTCTTATTCTATGCTATTCTTATCATCCACCACACACGGCCGCCTGATCCCGTTGATAATGTGGGCAGACCGTCGCTCTGACCACTGGCCAAACGCGAAAAGCCTAGAATCATAGGCTTTTCGCATAGAATCATAGGCATAGAGGCATAGAATCGGAAAAAAAGGCATAGAATCGGAAAAAGGCATCGCTACAAAATACCGGCCCTGGTGATTGCTGCCTAGCTATCCCCCCCAACAGCGATTATAGAGTGGCAGTGAGGGAAGTGTGAACTGTGTGAGCTTTTTTTTTAATTTTCACGTGCGGCCGTTATCGCATGCAGATTTCGCGATTGGGAAATGACACTAAATTTGACCTCTTCTGGTTTGCTGTCGCGAATTCTGGACACACCGAAGCTGAGCTCATAAATCTGAACGGGAGGCTGAAGCGAGTGCCGTGCTGATTTTGACGTCATGTGTAGCCACGCAAAAAAATGCGTCAGCCTGTCGCCATTTCCGAATTGGGAAAAGAACCCTTCGCGCATGGTGCCTCCAACGAGGGGGAACCTTCCAAGAACCTTGTGCGCCGCCATCCGAGTCGCCACCTCTGCAATACCGACTGTTTTTCAGACTGCCATGAGGTGCGAGATGGTTTACCTGCGAAGTCCGAGTTTGTTCGGTGCGAAAGCACGCACGTATAAAGGCGTTATTTTGCGTTAGATGTCCGTGACACTTTTCTTTCGGAGAGTTTACGGATCTCACTTTTGGTAGCATATTGTGTGAGTAATTTTACACGTTCTTTCGTCGCATATACAAGCATTTCTAAATGCAATTTGAATAGTTTTCTGCGGACGAAAAGATTTCAGGCTGTGAGAGGTTGAGGGCATGCACGCATTTGCAAGATAGAAATACGGACATTAATTACGCTGAAAGCTGGGAAATTGTTTTGCTAGCGAGTTCTCGGTCTGCACCATGCTGGCCGTTCCAGGAAGGGGATTGTCGCATTCCCAGTGTAACGAATCACCGTGCCGGTGGTGCTCCAGTGGCACTCCGATACAGGTACGTCGATGATTCAATCAGTCGCCAAGTTGCGATTGAAGTGTGCCACGTAGAGGGCTTGTAGAAGGCTGAGTGGACAACATTATTTCGACAAAAAACCGGAAATTGTTAAAGACCAGTAGGGCTTCGCTATACATTTACCTGCAGGGAAAGAATACACATTTGTGGCATACACATACACTCTCGCCCACATTTTGTGGGTGAGAGTACCTCCGTATGAATATAATCCGTGCTTTCCTACGCGCCCTGATTTTAGTGTAATTATGTGACCGGACTTTGTGTTTATTTTAGTGCACCTATTTTAGTGTGTTGCTGCGTGTCTGAGTTGACTTTCATTTCTAGTCTGGAAGGAAGGAATTAAGGAAGGAAGGAAGGAAGGAAGGAAGGAAGGAAGGAAGGAAGGAAGGAAGGAAGGAAGGAAGGAAGGAAGGAAGGAAGGAAGGAAGGAAAAAGTGGAGAAGGAAAGGCAAGGAGGCTAACTAGTTTAGCTTAACCGGTTTGCTACCCTACACATGGGAGCAGGATGGGGGGATGAAAGATGGGGAGAAAAGATAAGGAAAGAGAGAGCCCCATAGTCCATCTCAGCTTACCAGGAATCGGGAAAAAGTCTGAGCTGTCGTCGCCTGTGCTGAAACAACTGTCTCTGCTTCTTCTGCACGAGAGGTACGCGGACAGTGTACATATTTATACTGATGGTTCCACGAACATCCAGTGTTCGTCCGGTGCTGTGGTCGTCCCAGCAAGAAGCTATTATCATCAGCTTTAGGACTGACCACCCAACGACATCGACATCTGCGGAACTAGCTGCTCTTCGCGCTGCACTTCGTTTCGTCAATCGGGAACCACCTCGACAATGGTCAATCTTCAGTGACTCAAAGGCAGCCCTACAATCTGTGCTATAAGCTCTGCGTCGCGGGCCATTCGAACAGCTCCTGTTCAATATTAGATGCCTACTCCATACATCTCATGAGGAAGGACATCACGTGACGTTTCAGTGGCTGCCAAGTCACTGCGGCGTCATAGGAAATGAAGACGCCGATAAAGCCGCTCGGGCAGCTCTTGAAGACACACAGCAAGAGGCCATACCACTTTCGCGGTCCGACGCAGCCAGCAGACTTCGAGTGCTTGCACGGGAGATCACGCTCTCTCTATGGTGCACACCAAGCAGCCAGCCCAACCGGAGCAATCGTTAATACGACCTGCCTTCTTTGATGCATCTCTGTATGTGAACTGGACTCCGCCGAAGTGAGGCCACCCTACTTTTTCGCTTATGGCTAGGGGTGGCCTTCAAGAAATCTTACTCATTTTGCATTGGAATGACCGACAGCGCTCTCTGCAATGCCTGCATTTCAATGGAGACGCTGGAACACATTCTGTGCGACTGTCCTGAATGTAATGTTCAGAGACAGTCCCTGGCGTCCGTTCTAGCGCACCTTGACAGTAGACCATTGTAAGTTGCAACTATTTTCACATATCGCCGACAGAAGACATCGCAGCTGAAGGTGACGAAGGGACTACTTCGGTTTATGAAGGAGACGGGCTTGGACAAGCGGCTGTGACAGTGATGTCACGTACCGCGCAAGAGTGACAGACTGTAGCTAACGATGTGTATGCCATGTTATGTGAACGTCTAGTGTGGCATTAGCGTACTTATGTCACTGGACTTTGTGTTATTGTGATTCGGATTTTTTTTTAGTATACTGGTGTTGATTCTTTCTTTTTTTTGCATCTCTATGCGAAAAGGAGTAGCCGCTGCCAATAAAAGGAGACAACGTATTATAATAAAAAAATTATACAGTTTTGTGATGTAGTTGTGAATCAGCCTGTGTATTGCACGGGTAGTTTACATAGGCAGATAAGCCTCGATCATTTAGAAAAGAAAGAGTTACGTTTGTCAGCATGCTATACAGAGCGCGCGTTTTACTGCGCTAAATAGTAACGAGTTTGTTATCCGGGTATCTCTCTAACATCGCGGCTGCTTGCGATATCCTTTCCTCTCGTAAAAGCGTGCTTAGAAGCGTCGAGAACCAAACTTAGAAGACACAACCTCAAGAGCGCCGAGTCAATGACAGCTGCAAGCAGCTCTACTGCAATGCATTCTTTCACGTGACTTAGAAACCTCAGTCATACAACTTAACGAACGCTTACATAAGTACTGCTCAAGATATAACCCCCGTATTCAGAAATGCATATTGTAGCCCATGCTTGACTTGATATAAATGACGCCTGATGCGAACGGGCTCAAGACGCTTATTGAGTTTCCTTCGGTGCGTTCCTGACAGGCGTCATTTAAATCCAAGTCAAGCGCGCGCTTCAAGTTGAAATGCGTTTCTTAATACGGGGGTAATTCTTCACTTGAACTCCACTGTAGACATAGAGGGATGACGAAACCGGCAGTTCTCTCCGACATACGCTTGAGTAATTGAGGTACAGCAAATCCAAAGATATACTACACCTCAACAACAGAACACATATACAGAAGGGACTGTGAGGGCCGCAGATTCCCGTGTGGAGACTTCGGCTTGAACGGAGGCGTCAGCGTCTCGAGTACGCTTCAGGTACAGACAACGTGGGAGCTCGTGGCGCCCTGAATCTCAGAATTGACTAATACTTTTATGCGCAATCCTGTTCCCGTTGCAGCACGTTTACTCATTTCGCAAGACTTTATAGGCTTCCTTTCAGTCACGAAATCCGTTTAATAAATTTTGTGATCACCATCTTGCATTACACGAAAGCAAAACTGCGTTTCACAACTAACATTTTCTTATATATATATACATATATATATATATATATATATATATATATATATATATATATATATATATATATATATATATATATATATATATATATATATATATATATATATATATATGTATATATATATATATACATATATAAGAAAATATATGCGGGCAATACAACGCCGTTGGTGGAAATGCTTATCTTTCTTACTCGACTGGGTTACAAGAGCGGTGCATATATTGCCTGGGATGCAGCTAACGAGCAATGAGAAGTGAAGAACAATCCACAGTGTTGTTCAGACAAATTTCGAGATATATTATGGTCTGCCTCGCCGAACTTGCAGTCACAGGAGCTTGGTTAGGTATGACTGCATGGAAGAAGACGAAAAAGGGAGCTCTTCGTTGTTGAATCTGTCTGTGTTCTTTAAGGTATATCGAAGGGAACAAAAGTTATTTTTTTATGTTACGTTTAACGCGAACACCTAAAAGCATTTTGGAGGGCGCAGCAAGATTATGCAACACCATTTTCATTTCATTGCGTTACGGGATAAGACGACAAGGAGATGTGTTTGTTCGTGTGGCCTTAGTATACTCATAAGCCCTAACTTCAACCACGAAAGAAAACATTTTATGGTGTCAGATGCTGTCTTTATCTGATCCTCTAATACCTTTCGACATCTCTGACTGCATATAGGCTTGCTCTGCACATTCCGTTATTTCATTTTGTCTGCCATGCGACAAGGATTCGCCCTCCAAGCAGCAAACCTCTCTTTTAAATCGGGTCATTAAAACAAATAAAACAGCACCCAAGGATAGTAGCGCAAACATTTCAATAAATAAAAGTATTAAAGCAACGCGATGAGGTAACAACGTCGCTTTTCTCGCGGATGGTTTCCGAAGATTGTGTCGCAACGCCATCGTCACACGTGTATTAGTCAAACAATCCCTTTCTTCTTAGCAATCTACGGACTCCAGTCTGCTTGCAAGAGTTGTTTCAGAGAAGCATCGTTCAGAATCCGTCTACTGAAAACGTTCCGCTGGCTGAGCTAACATAAATAAGTGTGATTCGATGTAGGAAGCAGAAAAACTTCACGAACGAAGATGTATTCAAAGACCAACGTTTCGATCTCTATGAGGCCTGCAAAAGTGAAAAGTTCGGAAGATCAAATGGCATGACGAAAAAAAATGTCCACAGAAGAATGAGTGCAGTCGATCTGCGTGGATCATATCTGAGCCCAGATTCTTCGATTTGCCCCGTATATCGACTAAGTTTTCAACTTTTGAACGAATCATGCACAGCCGTGCACATATACACGTAAGCTCGTATCGCCACTGATTCGATTACTTCAAGCGAAGAATGTAGTTTTACGTAACATATCAAACTACAAAACGACCCATATCAGTAGCTTTCTTTTTTTTTTATTCCTGTTTTATTTTATTAGACGCGACTACGGGAAGGATGGAAAGAGGTCTTCCCGCAATCACGAACTTAGAAACTTTTTTTTTGAAGTCGAGGTTTTGACGGAAGCCCGTCTGGTCGGGAGGCATGATGAAGAAGGGTAAAAAGAAGGACACCGACCACTGAATGAATACAAGAAAAGAAGCGAAGGCCCCAGCCGCCGATCTAGAGTCTTTGTAGATTTGCGATCTACTATCGTCCGGGAGGGCAAGAGAGACCCTTGAGGGAATATAATCTTTTATAAGATGTGGAATTGAGGATCGAACTTCTGTGATCGATGACAATGGTAGCGAACCTTTTCGAGGGGTCATACTGGGCGGCATCTACGAAGCAAGCCGAGCGATCGAGGTTCGTCCCTAACGTGTCTGTGTAGAGCTACGGCCCAGGCCCTGCACCTACCGGTATTGTGCTGTGGATGAACGTTACGAAGGAAAGGAGAGGCCCGAATGCTGGCCCTTTGGACGTCAGAGAACTGATGTCGCCACTGGGCAATGATCTTGAGGTTGAGGCCGAGTACGGCCAAAATCTTGCTTCCGGCAGGCCCAAACGACAGCCGAGCTAGCTGAGCAGATTCCTGCGCATTGATGATTCCTTCCAAGGTGTTCTGAACCCCTAGCTGCATGAGTCGCTCTGTAGTGGCTTGCATGGGAATGCCCAGCACCCTCTTGATGCCATTCCGAATTAGCGTGTCCGGCTTGTTCTTTTTGTGGCCGTGCCAGCAGTGCATGGCCGACACGTACATGATGTAGCTCATGAAGAAGGCGTGAAAGAGCCTGAGGAGGTTGTCTTCTCCGAGACCCCCACCCCTCCCCCGCCTGTTGGAGACCCTGTTGATTAGTCTGATCGTGTTCTCCGTCTTCATAGTGATATTGCTGATCGTTCCAACCGTTGCAGCCGTTCGACTCTATCAGCATGCAGAGAACTCTAAGGTCATCCACCCTGGGAATGGTATTACTGTTACTCGTGTGGACGTTTATGTCGACTGCCGTCAGCGGCATCCAGCCCTTGGGTTTGGGGGACCCTACTGACAGGCCTCTATAGGAGGAACCTAGACTTGCTCAATTTAGCAAGAAAAAAAATCATATTTGTTAGTGCCCAAACATTGACAGGTTCGATGAAGCAGCTGATTATGATGATGCGCCACCTGGACCTATATGGTTCTATGAGAATTGCAATTTGGAGCTAACCTTTATTTCTCTACATGTGTGCTGATATGTAAACTGAGTTCCGAAGCTCTTTGTGTTACGCAAGGTTTCTGTTCAATAAAACTTCGCTTTTTTTTCCGCACAACTAATATTTTTGATGTGTTGCTCTCGCTGTATCTTTAATGCATTAACAATTTCACAAACACTAGAGGCGGATTCGCGCCGTCGTGCTGTCATGGTATTGTACCCGCACGTACGCCTCACTTGTGGAAGTTAGAAGGACGCCAGAGGGTCGAAGTGCGTCGGGACCCACCACGGTTGCTCAGTGGCTATAGTGTTGGGCTGCTGAGCACGTGTTATCTGTTCTCTCCCACTGTCCCCTTCTTTATTTGCGGTCAATATGACGTGCAGTAAACACCAGCTAGGCCAAACAGAAGTTCTTCTGCTGAGCACGAGGTCGCGGGATCGCATCCCGGTCACGGCGGCCACATTTCGATGGGGCGAAAATACCCGTGTACTTATATTAGAGTTTTGGCCAAGCCCCTTTGGGCATAAAAACACCGCGGTTGCGCGCACTAATCTGAGCGGAACAGACAGTTGACTTCAAGCTAAAGCTGTACAAATCCTTTCTTCGGGCACCGTCGAATGCCGACGGTATTCGTTCAGTCTCGTCTCGTGCATCACGGAAGAGCGAGGCCACCAGCGTCGCTTGCAGTGCCCCTAATCCCGCCAGCGTTCTGAGACGCATTCAGCGCAACGCTCAGCCTTGCTATCGCTTTCAATCCTTCGCCTGCGGGCGAAACTGCCAATTATCAGTGCGAAGCATTCGTCTGAGAGTGAAGCTAATTTTTGGAACTGCAACTCGTCTCGCAGATTTGATGGGCTGACTCCGAAAAGAGGGCAGTTCAAAATTATGAGCCACTGGGAATGTGACCCCGGGGTAACTGCGCTCGTACCACTGGGTACGCGGGTTTGTGCGTCTGGGACCAATGGTATAGCCGTGATAATCCGGATATATGTATTTATAGAAATAAAATAAACAAAACTAATGAGCCATCCCACACTGTGTAGGTGGATGAGCAGCGAAGCTCATCCTATCGCCGTTGAGCTTCGCAAGATGCACCGGCACATGCTGGTACATATAACCGTTCGTCGTCAAGAAACGTGGAACCGCACCCTTTAACAGAGCCTCCTTACGCGTACCACACATACACTCTTAGCACGGTAACGTTTACTAAAGGGGTATATTCTCACAGATTTGTGCACCTTTAACTTATAAGTTACAAATCAACCTTTACAAATTTCACTTTTATTAAAGGTAAGAAAGCGTGCACCTCAACTAGAGGTTACAACACTTTAACCTCTAGTATAGGCATACAGTATTGAGTGCCTTTGCCTAAATCTAAAGGTTACTTTTACAATATACCGGTTGAACGATTAAAATGTTCACACAAAGCGGCTTGCAGGAGGTCCCAGATGGAAACCGTGCTGCGCATGCTCCGTATATAGAGCCGGTGTCGCCTAGCAACGGGGACGCGGCTCTTCTTTCTGCGGTATGTTTCATAAAAGCCCGTTGCTCTGCGCATGCTCCGCCAAGGCAGTTGTCGCCTAGCAACAAAGGTGCGTCTCTTCCTTCTTTCGCGCTTCTTTCTGCTTGCGCCTCTTCTTTCTTACGCGCTTCTTTCCGCGGCCGGATTAAGCAGACTACAACCGTGCGCGGAGAAATGTGAGCCTTCGCGGAGGAAGCCCCTCGGCCAGTCCTTTCCGGACGCTGCCTTTACATGCGCTTGCGCTTCTAAATAGTTCACGTGTCAACCTCGTGCGGTTTTCGGGACAAAGGGTGTCCCTGTGTCTCTCTGAACCTTAGTAAGAAAAAAGAAAAAAAACAAACATTGCGTTTTGCAGGCAACCTAGACCTTACGCATACAGCAACATCTCTTGTTTGGCCTAAAAATTATTAAGACAAAATGCAGCCTACTACCCCAAAATGTACAACAAAGGTGAACGCGGGAGCCAGAGAAATTTCTTTACTTTTGAATAGTATATTGTAAGTGACAGACTCATTCTTTTGGGCTACAGTTCTGTGGCTGCTAATCAATAAATGAGGCAAATTTTCGCTTTGCCAACGACAAGTGTTCAGACTTTTGGCTCGCGCTGTTGCGGTTTTTATCCTCCTGCACATGCGTTTGTGTTTACTCGGTGGATTGTTCCTAAGGTATCATCTAGCACGCGAAAATGAAAAAAAAAATGAATTTCAGCTCACTGATTCTACGTTTTAATTTTTGCATGCTGAATGATACCCTTGGTACAATCCACACAGTAAACGCAAATGCATGCGCAGGAGAAAAACACAGCACGGGTAAAGGGCCTGAACACTTGCCGTTGTTCATAAGCAAAGCAAAAATTTGCTTCATTTATTGCTAATAGCTACACAATTGTACCCAAAAACAGTATGCGTCTGTCACTTGCTATGCCATTCGTAAGTGGAGATCTGTACTCCCGCACTCCTCTTTGTTGTGCTTTGTGATAGCTAGAGAATTTTTTTACTAGATATCATTGCAGTCGAAGAGATGTTACGGCTTGCGTAAGTTGCCAGCAAAACGCAGTTTTTTCTTTTTTTTTTTTTGCTTAGGCTGAGAGAGACACAGGGACACCCTTTCCTGTGGTAACTACACGAGGTGGACAGGTGAACTATTTCGAAGCGCAACCACGTGTAAAGACAATGTCCAAAAACGACTGGCCGAGGGGCGTCCTCCGCGAGGGCTCACGTTTCTCCGGGCATGGTTGTCGGCTGCTTAATCCGACCGCGAAAAGAAGCGCGCAAGAAAGAAGAGGCGCAAGCAGAGAGAACCGCAAAAGAAGGAAATGACGCACCTCTGTTGTTTGGCGGCAGCCGACTCGGTGCACCATGCGGAGATTTGGCTTTTATGGAACAAAACCCAAGGTGGCACCTCCCCGTTGCTAGGCCGCACCCGGCTCGTCGGACCATGTAAAGAGCGGGGCCCACAAGAAATTCTCTGAAAAATAAAAGGAACGCTCAACTGAATGTGGTGTCAAAAGTTTACTTTCATTTAAATCACTTAAATCGTTGTATTTCAGCCAACGAAGGGCTACCATGATACTACTATACTGTATCACTTGGGATTTCTGACGAAATGAAACTCCCTGTGCGGCACCTTTTGAGCAAATATCTAACGGTAATGTTCTCAAAAATACAGTTCAAAACACAATTTGAACGCCTGAGGAGGAGGCACCGTTAGCTTGTATAAATAATCTGAGTATAAATTGACAGTTCCACAGGCAGTATAAGGTTAACTTCAGAATGCAACATCTTTATTTGAAAATACAACATAGAATACACCAGAAGTACAGCAGGCCTTGCTGGCACATGACAAGATCTGAAAATTCAACAGAATACTATCACTTGCATCATAACACAGGAATTTTTAAAATCATATCACCGTGTTTCAGCCATGCATGTCGTCAATAACTTCGTGTTAACTGCCCATGTAAGAACTTGTACTGCTGTCAGGAAGCAAGAAAACAAGGCAAAGATTAGTATATGATATTGCAGGAACAAAAACTGGACACTTGTGTTCAGATCCACATTGGACACTACACAAAAAAAGCTTTACACATCAATGTGCAGCATTAGAGCAGGTCAATAAAGACGTTGCCAATGCACTGTAGCCTATGCAAAGAATATACAAAGTATTGGCTATAGGTGAACCTAAAAAAGAAGACTGGACCACAAGGCCATGCATGCATGCAGCCCATCTATACCTGAGCAACGTTTCCTTAGTGTTAGCATTGACCACCACTGGCATCAAAAGACAACTTGTTGCTCTTACAAACATCAGACAAAGCTTAACCAGAAGATGAGCGAAGTGCTGGCTTGTGGGCCAAATGACAAAAGGCTGGAAGTGGTGATGCTTACAGCATAGTGAACTCTCAGTTTAGATCCTTGTGACAATGCAAACGTGAACATTTTTTTATTAAAATTACTACAAGACACATTTTACTGTCTAGCTAACAATGTCAAGGATGGGATTCAAACTTCTTGAATGCACTACCTATATAAAATAAATATTGAAAAAGGTCATTTGGGCACTGCTATGCAGAGTACTGCACAATTACTCTATCATCTAGAGGCTAGCAGTTAGAATAACTCAGTGACAGTGTGACAACCAGCTATGACCGCTGGATACATGACAACAGATTTCACAAAACACTGCTTCAATTCATACACAACACAGGCCTCACAGCACACATATAATACACATATACGCGCCAAGAATTACGCCTTAAGGGCAAGCCTTCATCGCAATAAAAAAAAAGAATAACTCAGTGACAAAGAAAGGCCGCCATAATTCACATTGCACGAATTTAAGAATTTTGAGCAGCTAAATAAAGTACTTGTGCACAATACTAAATGCCACTTGCATGAATGGATGTATTACCTCAGCAATTTTCAATAAAACAGTTATAGAAAGGCATGCAACTGTAATGCACAAAATGATGCATCTGTTCACCACCTCCTGTCAACAAGTGAACATTAATGCAAGGTGAAAATTGTTAACTAGACTTTGAATCAAATCACATTCTTTTTCTTCAGAAGAGCAAAGAAACACTTCAATCTGTTATTTATGAGCCCTCTAGGCACAACATTGCTGGGAAGCACAAGTTTCTGCATCAGCGCCAGGAATGGTGCAAATGCATATGGATAATCGAGGTTCTTGATGTAGTAGGTTAAAATACAATAAATTACAGCTAGCTCCAGGCTGCCGTTCGAGACCCAAATTATTTCTTGCCTGCTGCCAGCATAAACACACGTGTGTTCGCTGCATGTGTAGACGTGGGGAGCCGCAATCTGGATATCACCACTGGGCAGTGGAGCCTACAAGGACACTTGGAGCCTATAAACATTCGCCTATCAAACATTAAATATGCACAGTATAATGTGAACTGACGAAGTAAAATTTATCAAAAACGTGCAGTACTGCAGATGCAGAGCACAACTCAACCCGAAAGAGCCCAACCATTCTACATCAAGGAAAATTAGAACTGGCTCACCTTTAGCTCTCATTAAAGTATGCAGGAAAAAGCAATGAAATGTTATTTTACAGAAAGTAATCAGTATAATACCAATTTTCGTTTGTTTGCTCAACTATATACAACTGAAATCTCACTAAAGGATACTACTGTTTAGCGCGTAATTATGCCCTGTTCCCACAAGATACGCATTAACGAGATTTCACCAGGTAAATTGGTGCAGCATCGCACACTTCATGAGCTGGCTGTGTGCACGTTCCGTCCGGCAGGATGTCTCTTACGGTTTTTGCTTACCTCACCTTTAACTTTCAAATGCACTAAATCACATTTAAGTTAAATTGTTAAATATAATTTAACAATTTCATCTAATTTCATTAATTTATTCCTTCTCTACATTCTGTGCCTTCATGTGTTAATTATCGTGCAGTCTAGCTAAACGGAAGTAGTGAATAAAAAATAGCACCAAAATACTACCATACCTCAATTTAAGCGCATATAAAGTATGAGCAATGCCTCCATCCTTAGTATTATTTCAGGGGAAGAAAATCTAAGGCGACAACACTAAATTGTGTAATGATGCTCCGCTCGACTCGCACCACTGACCAATACAAATGATAATGCTACAATATAAGTACTGGACAGGAACACAGATGTGAGTAAAAGTAATCACAAGGTGAATGCAGAGAGCTTTCTGGACGATATGTGAAAAGTTTACAAATGAGTGTAATATTTAGTATCGTTACATTTGAGATGTTTTCCTTATGAACTAGTAAATTATATTTCACATCACATACCTTGGCCGCATTCAGTATCGCGGATCTCTTTGTCCATGGCAACCACTGGGATGTCAAGTGGGGGCTCTTGCACATGGGACTACGGTGCGGAGTCTGAAACAAACAAGTGAAAACAAAGCACCCAATAAAACCAATTCTTTCCTGTATGCGCTATGCATTTACCTTTAGAGCAGCCAGGCTGTGATTCTGGCACAGGCATTCAGGTCGATTCATTTTCTATGGAGGCACCAACTGGGACAGTCCTCTCTAAAGCAAAAAAAAAGGAAAAGAATATATATAGATCTCACGCACTGTGGGAATCGATGCAAGCAAAGCTTTCTGTGCTGTTTGCGTTCAGTGGCAATATTTGGCGGTGATGCTGACGGCCTACGACAGTCGTGATGCGATGTTAAATCTTACCTTACGTGCACCACTTGTGTTTGCCTACGTAGTACACCAAACAGCGAGGCGTGTTTGCTCGAGGCATTGTTGTGCGCCATTGTTCGTATGCTGCAAGCAATTTAGCACTGCCATTCTCCACACGGGCGCATGGTATCGTGGCTGAAATGTTTATTTGCTCGACAGCCGCTTGCGTGTTGTCTTGACGCTGCGTGTTGTCGTCTTGACGCTGCGGTACTGAGTGCAGATTTGCGTCTGCACGCCTGCACAGTTGTCATCATGTACAAGCTTGCAGGGTGTTTATTTTTCAGAAATAGCAGAAACGTGCCATTTCATTCTTAAACTAGCATTTTTACAGTTTCTCCGCAACTGTTGCCATGTCTAGTAGCGACTTTTCTTTTATTCAAGCGACCCCAAATGAAGCATGCTTTCTGGTGGCGTCTTTCCATTCTTCCACGATCATACTATGTATGCAAGGCGCCACGAGCGAATATCAACTATTATTCATCCGTTTGGTCAGGGCTTTGGCTTTACAAATTCTCTGTATTATCTTTCCATTGACTATCTCCCCTCTGGAAATTTGCACGTGAGTACAAAAGCGCTGCAGCTTCTACAATGCTTATACCGCAGGCTAACGCGTAATTACAGCGCTCCAGAGGTAATTGTGTCGATGGCCGAGGAGTTTCAGTTCAGTTCAGTTCAGTTCAGTTTATTACCTTAAAGGTCCCCCGTAGGGGCATTACATAAGGGGTGGGTTTTTATAAGATAGCAAAACATCGTCATAAATAATTATTTAACAAAATGGTCGGTTACAAGTTGTGTGAACGAAGATGGACAAGTCGTAATAGCGATGTTGGCGGGAAGGCCATTCCAGTCTGTGGCGGTACGGAAGAAAAAGGAGGCTGCGAAGGTGGTTGTCCGTGCACGTGGCCGTGCCACTTGAAGTGGATGGCTGGTGCGGTGAGATATGCGTGCTGCTGCTGTTATGTAAGGCTCTTGATTAAGGGAAGAAAAGAAGAACTTGTGGTATAGGGAAAGACTGGAAATGCGACGTCGACGTGAAAGCATTGACAAGCCCGATTCTGATTTCAGTGATGAAACGCTGACGTCGTATGAATATGAGGTATGAATGAATCTAACAGCACGATTTTGAACTGATTCTAATGCGTCGGTGAGATATGCTTGATGCGGGTTCCAGATAGCTGACGCGTATTCCAGTTTCGGCCTGACAAGTGACTTATATGCTAGTAATTTTAAATCTGATGGGACCTGCCATAGGTTACGTTTTAGAAAACCTAAGGTTTTGTTAGCTGCAGAGATAATGCTAGTGACATGTGCGCGCCAAGACAAATCGTGAGACAGGGTTACACCTAGATATTTATAGGATTGTACTGATTCTAATGGTGTGGTATTTATTTCATATGGGAAGAAGGAAGGGTTGCGACGGCGGGAGAAGGACACGAATTTACATTTCTTGGCGTTAAGGGTCATCAGTGAATTGCTGCACCATTCTAAAACACTGTTAAGATCATTTTGGAGTGTAGTATGGTCAGATGAGTTATAGATAGAGCGGTAGATGACGCAGTCGTCTGCAAACATGCGTATATTACTGGAGACACACTGAGGTAAATCATTAATATATATTAAAAATAACAGGGGACCAAGAACAGATCCTTGGGGCACGCCAGAGGTTACTGGGAGGGGACTTGACAGGTTACCGTTTATAAAAACCATTTGTGTGCGATTAGACAAAAATTCAGTTATCCAAATTAGAACGTTAGGGTCCAAGTTCAACAGCTGAAGTTTTAGTAGCAAAAGTTGGTGGGATACTTTATCAAATGCCTTTGCAAAATCTAAAAAGATTGCGTCAGTTTGTACATTGATGTCAAGGTTATTATGCAAGTCATGAACGAAAATAGCTAATTGAGTTTCACAAGAGAAACCTTTGCGAAAACCATGTTGTGAAGGGTGAAAAAAGTTATTACTGTCCAAGAAGGCAATGATTTGAGAGTAGATGACATGTTCCATGATTTTGCACGGCACGCTTGTTAGTGAGATGGGTCGATAATTTAATGGGGAATTCCTGTTACCGGTTTTGTAGACTTTGTAGACAGGTTTTCAGAGGACATTGTGACGACTAAAGAACTCCAGAGGGCATTGTGGCGACGCCCGCGCAGTTCTTGCTGGAAAGGGCTCACAGACGTCACTCCCGCGTCCCTACTATGTACAAGTACAATGTAATTTCTCGTACACTGCGTACAATATATACATTACGTACTCAACCACTCCCCGACGCCGCGTGCAGGTCAGCGACAGCAGCAGCAGTGCAAAAGCCGAGGGAAGTGGCAAAGCAAGCTTCGCTTTAAAATATTTGATACACTAGGCAATCAAAAAAGCTTTGGCCAACATTCCACATTATACTAACCATACTGCACTGAGGAGAGACTAGATGTGCAAGCTTCCACAGATTCATGTGACACTGAGGCCTCGAACGGTGCCTGGCACATTGCATTGCACCTTTGCCTCGGCTGCATTTTTCGTTTCTGAAATTATAGACGCAACGAAACGACATCATTAGTGTTCACAAAGTAATGCAGAGCGCATTGCAGAGCTGTAGGCAAAAAAAAAAAAAGACGCGTGCATAAGCAAAATTCGTGCGAAAGCTATACAACATGTATTCTCTGGAACAACGCTGTATATAATTATACATCATTGTGCGAAATTGGAATGCAAGTTGTAAGAGAAGGGGTGACGTTGCGGTAAAAAGAGAATTGTGCATTCTTCGCAGTTAGTCAATGCTAACTACCGATTCCCATGTTAAATTACTGGCCCGTTTGACTAAAAGAAAATAGAAAAAACACGCATTTTTACCAAAAAAGCGAAGCACTAATAGCGATAGCAAAGCATTAGACCACTACTCAAACTAAGGTACGTAGTTTTACCTGCCGTAACAGTAATCATTAGCTTACTAATAACCATGGTGTCACGCGAGCACAGGCATTAATGAACATATCTCATTTGACGACCGCGAACAATCGCTATCAAGTTGACTTGAAGAACGCAGAGGGGAGCGAACGTTTGTTTTGTTGCTCCCTTCAACGCGTCTCCGAACTTTTGAGATTACGCGACCTCCAGCATACGCGCACCGAAAGAAAGCGGAAGTGCAACCACGAACCGCCTCGGCTTGCCCGACCTCTGCACACACCGCAGATTACCCCCAGGCCAGGGCGCGGGCAGTCACGCACCACCACAGCATGGCTAACGGAGGGTGCACGAGGCGAGTTGTACAATACTGAACGATTTCTGTCAAGTACATCAGCCCAAAGCACGGCGCCAGTACAAGAAACGTATTGTTGAGGTGATTTAGTTGCCCTGACACAACTCATCCCGCCGACAAGCTCAATATTTTAGAAAGGTCTAATCCAATATTTGCACAAAATGACAACATGACAACATCGAATTTAGCTCAATGTAAATCGAAGAGCATAAAGAAGCAAATATATCAACAATAACCTTTTTCAGAAACACTTACGCGCAGCGAGAGCATGCACTATGTCAAATGTTGAATTGCGAACTATAAAGAATTCACGTACTATCCACCCAAAAATAATTTAAAGCAAAAGTTCTGCTTACCGAGATCACATATTTTTCCGTGTGCATTTGGGACGTGGTCACAATAGTCACACCTCACCAGGATGTCACTTTCCGACAGGCGCAGAATGGTGTATCGCTTGCACTCACAACCCGGCTCGTTGCAGCGACCGCGCAACACACCGAAAAGGTCTCTGCTGCACAAAGGCATGAGGGTGCAGCGGATGGCGCAAGTTCCCAGTAGAAGCGGTAATAACTACTGCAGGCTACAAGTGGTGGCAGCACACAATGGTGATCGGATGGTATCCAAACAAGTCAAATATAATGACCGTCTCAGAACGACAGCAACGACAGGACGACAGCGCGCTATCCACTCCCGCCGGCTCCGAGCCTCCCGCTCCCGCTTAAAATCTTCCCAGCGTGCAACTCGAGTTATCTCGATTGGGCCGAGGAGGAGAGATGATAGCACCGTGGATGGCCGCGCTCCGGTGTGGCTGATGCCTGCTCGCTGCCGCCATGTTAGAAAAAGGCACTTAGAGGCACAAGCAAAAATGAAAAAAAAAATGAAAACAAGCAATGAATTACAGAAATAAATGTCAGAGGTGCCAGTGATGTTATTGGTGTGATGGTGGAAGCATTTCGTGTTTGGACAGTGGTAAAGATTTCATTTCTCAGTTGGCGGCTTCACACATTTAACGCTCTTTTCATCTGTCTATGTCTCCTAAAAAGACAACGGAGCGGACGGCGCTCGCTTTTATGTGAGTGTAGCGGCATCCTGTTGATTTCACTGAACGTTTGGCGCGTTTCGTGTCTGCTGTAACTTAAATTTGCGGTCGTTGTAATGCCAATCTTCGGCACAGCTTATAATGCCCAAAGAAAGTTGGCAGTGGAATCAGTTGCTACAAGTTTTTAAAATATCCTAAGTGCAATGCAGAATGGTTCGCCGACATGTAGGTTGTTTATTTCAAAGCAGTTACGCCGGTCCCGTAGCGCGTACCGCATCCCCAGCTCACTCGCCGCGCGTTTATACTGATGTACGCACGCTGCCTCGCTGGTACCGCGTGTCGGCATGGTTTTCTTAGGCACGTGCTTCTTGCACACTAACTATTAACCTCATCTTGAGCGGTTATGGTTGAAGCATGGAAAATTTTTGGTTGACAGCATCAAGGCAGTGCAGGGAATGAAACGAACCCGGTTAAAGGCAGAAAATGTATGCAGACAACTGAAAGGTTCTGCACCAGGTCATTTTAGTAGACAAGTTGAATTATATTGTTATATGATAGAACCGTCCAATGTTTTCAACAACCTTTTACTGAAGGACCCACCGTGTTCGTGTGCTTTTCTTCTACTGTTCTTTCTCGCCTCGTACATGAAATTTGTTAAAAAATATTCACTTTTTCTAAAGAAACTCGCCCGCTTTTGTTTCTCGTGTTGAAATACCGATGTTCCATGCCTGTCTCATGGTGGCTAGAATGCGTGCGAGAGCAGGGGGCTTCCGTCACGTTCGACTGCTGGGTTTACGCAGGCAGTGCATGCCACATCATTCGATGACACAGTCTTCGTTGCTGATACTTCAAATAAGGCTGTGCGCCAAGTATGGAGGGTCGTCAAAGAACAGCGCGCAGATGAACTTGCAAGTGCGATCGTGCTAGATTTATTTGTTGGTTTTAAATCGTGAAAAATGTAACTGCTTGGCTGACAGAAATTAAGACCGAATACAGCCCGAACTGCCGAAGTCCTACGTTTGTAATAACCAGATCATAAATGCAGAACACGAACACATTAGGATACATTTATCAGCAAACGTCCAATCCATGATGTAGGTCTCCTCACTGATGCGCTGCAGTGTTCTTTAGAGGTTAAAATCTAAAGGTTACAAGGCGCTTTGCGCTGAATTAACCTCTAAATCCGTCAATTTTTATTCTTGTAACCTACAGATGTATATATACGTAACAACATTTAATTAAAACATCAAGATATTTCGCATGTAACCTTTATTTTATAAGTTACTCGTGATTAAAGGTTACCATAAAAGGTACCGTGCTAAGAGTGTAGGTCTCCTCACTGATGCGCTGCAGTGTTCTTTAGAGGTTAAAATCTAAAGGTTACAAGGCGCTTTGCGCTGAATTAACCTCTAAATCCGTCAATTTTTATTCTTGTAACCTACAGATGTATATATACGTAAGAACATTTAATTAAAACATCAAGATATTTCGCATGTAACCTTTATTTTATAAGTTACTCGTGATTAAAGGTTACCATAAAAGGTACCGTGCTAAGAGTGTACATGAAAGACCGACACATACTCGCAGGGGAAGCACCGCATTAACGTTAACGTTGCCGCTTCCTGTCGTCCCTCCCGGCGGCGATAGTAGTGAGGTCGTTATCGAAACATAGTCTGTCACAGACGTAGCCGGTAGACAGCCGAAATGACGATCAAGGAAGTCTCTGCTCCGCCAAGCCCCGAGCCTACAAGCGCGAGCCAACGTCGCGAGCGGGCCAATGGCAATTTAGGGGCCGTTTCAATCCTACAGACGCCACAAATCGGCTTTTGCGCTCAATGAGCCATTTGACGCATTCGCATCAATAATATCGTCCGACAACCGCATTTGAACAGAGGACTAACAGCACAGAAGCCCAGTACCAGAAGCATTACGCCATTTACCGCTTCTTCTTCTTCTTTCTTTTCTTTCTTTCCTTTTTTTTAATGATGGCGCGAACGCATGCGGCGACCTGCGGAATAGAACACCAAGAATTTCCCGCGAGTAAACCACCACGCTGAGACGTTTGTAATGCTTCGTAATATGTAGATGTAATGTACAGTTGAGTCTGGCACATTTTTGGTCCACTCTTATGTTCCTGTGTGTGGGTCGATCATGGCGCTTCAGAAACTGTTAATAACGTTTTCTTGTTTAATATAACTTACGTGAAATGTACAGCGTATTACACATACTTTATTTAACCTAGGACCAGCATTTTCTTTCTTTAATTAAATGCGAAGCATTTCTTGGCCAACATTTTCCACTTTAGTAGTATCCATCTAGCGGCCTGTGTTTTGGTTCTCTCAAGGTCGTTTCATTAACGTGGTATGTACCGAAATTGGCGTGGTATGACAAGAGCGTACGACGAACCTAAGTGATTGGTCGTGACGTGAATATCATGGCATGTGGGTCACGTAGGTCACGAAACAGCCGCCTACGTCTCGGTGCTATCATAGTCGTTTCGTTAACATGGTGGCTGCTTCGCACGCTGCTTCGCATAACATCGTTTCTCACAGAGCGTGCGATCTGCCGGCTTTTCGGCGCACTTGCGTGCTGTGTATTCCAAAATAAAACGCCAGTGTTACTCTATCGTTTGCACGAATAGAAGAGGCTGCTGGGAGCGCCACAGCGCAGCGGTTGACTTCTATCATGACTTCATCCAGCGGATCTTCCGTCATGGCATCTCTCTCTTTCTCTCCCCATTCCCCTCCCCACGTGCAGGGTAGCGAACTGGAGTCAGTCTGGCCAATGCCTCCTTTACTAGATGCCCGCCGCGTTGCTCGCTTTCCCATTGTAGCGGCGGTTCCCTTAGTTGAAGTTAGTTCAGCATAAATTCCGTGAGGCGGCGGTCGGTGCCTTTTCAACTTCCGGCGGATGTGGCAGCGGCGGCTGAATGCATCCGCCGGCGCGTTATATGCGCGGGCGTCTGTTAGCGAGCATTATCGCGGGCCTCCGAGACGGTGACGGTTGCCATGTTAATCTCAGAGGCCGCAACACGTGATTGCAAGTTGCAGGCGTTCGCCATGAGTGGCGCTCGTTGCCTTTTCGCGGAGGAGAGAAAAGGGAGAGGGCCCGGAACCGAGCTACCGGACAACGCGGCAGGCATCTAGTAAAGGAGGCATTGGTCTGGCTAACCTCCCTGCCTTTCGTTCTTCCCTTCTCTCTCTCTCTCTCTCCCATCAAATCGTGGTTTTCGACGTGCTCTGGGAACGCGTGATATCCCCACGTACACCCAAAGCGTCTACATGGAAGACTCTGCCTATAGCTTTGCAGCTCCCAGCGGAAGCCTGCCCGCGTCACGTTTCTCATCATTACCGCCGTCGGGAGGAGTAGATCCCTGCCTGACCTGCACAGCGACGAAACAACGGAACAGGGCTTTGGGCGCCAACGTACGTGAACATACACGCAGGAAGGCGTGAGGGCGGCGAGGACCGCTGCGTTCGCTCTCTATATAACCTCCGAGACAGCGCAAGGACTGAGGGAGGAAGGAAGTGGGCTTCCGAGGAGAAGCCAGAACAAGATATGCCGAGCTGACGCCGGAGTTGACTCGACCGCAGAAGCCGCGTGGTTCGTCCGTCAGCGCCCTCAGCCAGCGACCGACCTTTATGAGGATGTGTTGCCTGTTAGGGAGTGTCCTCCTTCGGGGAACTTACGTACGGTTACTTAGCGTATCCTACGGCGTCAGAAGTGATACGCTGTGCACGGTGCGCCGATATGAAGGGGAAGACGAAGTTTGGGATTTAGCTGGCTGGTACATTTCGTTGTTTCTGGGCTGACATATAATTAACTTTGCGTTGGTCGGTCAACTAAACACAAGATGACTGTCACAATAAATAACAGTGATTGGCAACATAGCATGACTCGCGTTTTTTCAGGGATAGCTGTTACAACAATGATTATATAGTGATTTCTTTTATATTAGCTCAGAGTGGGGGGTACTTTCAAGCACAACCTTTGCAGAAGATTTGTATGAATCAGAGGGACACGGGATCAGTGCATTTACTGGGAGTTGTGAAGCAGTGAACTTGTAGGCTGAGTGTATTTGCTTGTGCTATCAGTGGTTTGTTTTCATACTCCAAACAGTGCAGAAGGCAAGACGAGTGAGCAGACGGCGCAGCGCAATAGTGACGTCTGTTCGCACTATTTTGGTCTTTGGGATTGTATTCGGTCTGTCAACACATAACTTTCAAACAGACCAACAACGTCTATACAATGCCGAAAGAATCTCTCAAGTTTCTCGTATAGCACCTCGATAAGGTATGCACTTTTCCGGCATCAAGTTCAGTTAACTTACACGCGAGAGCTGCCCGCGCGATACTGTCAACACCGCCTTCACAGGTAGGCAACGCATGCTATGCGACGCATGCTATTCTGTGGCGACGTCCGTCCATCGCTTGCTTTCTCCGTTAAGGGGTAATTAGTGCCCGTTCATTGGCTTAACGCTCTCTCTCTCTCTCTCTCTTCACCGTCACGTGATTGCTGACCTCTCTTCTCACTGTTTTGCGATCGTTCCTGACGTGGGAAAAGCCAACGCACCGGCACTCCATCAACGTGTGCGCCTTTGTCCAACCATCGCTGGCCGGGAACAAAGGCAGGAGAATGCCAACACGGCGCTCGGAGATTAACCATAATGAAATCACCGGTTTTTCTATACCTTATATCCCGGCGAAAGGGGATTAGGAGATGAAAAGCTAATGGGAAGCTTCACAAAGGCGCGGGCCCAAGCAGGCTTACGCTGTCCGAAAAGTGCACCGTCAGCGATGCGAGAGGTAATCGAGCAGATAGCGGAGAATACATTGTGTCTATCCCGACGTCCAGGTGGAGGGAGATGGAATAGGGACAGGATAAGCGACGCCCTTCGGCGAAATCTCGGCCGAGAGATTTTCGCGAAACGTCGGAATATAATAATGCGGCCAAGTCCCCTCTATTGTGACATTGTCGTTGTCGTAAAGCTAATCTTGAAAGGCCGGGAAGATATAGTTCATTAATCAGAATGGGTCGACTTGGAGCCTATGAACATTTCTCTATAGATATCCTTAGGGCAACAATTCGTAAAAAGCGTAAGGTCACAAGTTGTCAAGGAGGAGGAGTAAATTTTAATGGAGAGAAAGGAGGAGAGGTCGGCCTGAAGAGCGTGTCTCTAGCCTGCTACTCCTCACTGGGGAATGGGGAAGTGGGAAATACAGGGAAAGGTAGGTGGCGGATGATTATGATATGGTACAATGAGATACTATATACACGTTGTCCAATATGCGGATGCGCACTGGAGACGCAATACACTAAGACTAATCTTGTCCATACAAAAAGTAATCTTGCCACAAAAAGTTTTTGCGCAAACACATTTCGCACTGACTACACTTCTCACAGCTTCTAGAGGCGGTCGTCTAAACCAGTCTCACTTAAAAAGTTCAAAAGTGCTTTTATGGCACGTTGGGCACAGTCAACACTCCTCCACGCGCCCAAAAGCTTTTCTTCTGAAAAGGGGCGGGAGTCCAAGCTGTCAACTGTAGATTTGAGTTTTCTTCGTTCGGCCGCATATTGAGGGCACACGCAAAGTACGTGAGCTATTGTCTCGAGAGTGTGACAGACGCTACATTCAGGGTCCCGTGTTTGTCCAATCTTGTGAAGGTATCGGTTGGTGTATGCCACACCCAGCCGTAATCGATGAATGAGCGTTTCTTGGCTTCTCCGCAACCGAAGTGGATGCCGGAATTGTAATCCAGCGTCAAGTCTATGGAGGCGCTCTTGTCGATACTCGGGATTGTCCCAATGTTGTGCAGTAGAAGTTTTAAGGGAGGTATGGAGCAAGGCGTTAATGTCATACCGGGAAAAATGAATTTTTACAATAGTTCCGTCAGTGTGCGCCTGTTTTGCTTCTGCGTCAGCCTGTTCGTTTCCAGCTATTCCACAATGGCCAGGAATCCACTGCAGCACGATGGTATGTCCGGAATGAGACGCCTCAGCAAGCAGATACATGATGTCATAAACCAGGGGACTATATGCGGTTCTGTCACTCATATAATTGCTGATGAGTTGCAGTGCTGGTTTTGAGTCGCAGAACACTGTCCACTTCTCGGGACTTTGTTGCAGTATGCAGCGAACTGCTTCTCGAACTCCGGTCAACTCAGCTGCTGTAGACGACGTCCTGTGTCCTATCTTGAACCGTTGTGCGATCCCCATTCCTGGCACAGTGTAGGCCGCCGCGGATGAGGTCTGTGTCACCGAACCATCTGTAAAAATATGTTCGTAATATCCATACATGTAAGCAATGTATGATAGCGCGAAATGCTTGAGGCCTGCAAGCGGCATCTTCGACTTCTTCGTTATTCCAGGGATTGAGAGCCTCACCATTGGCTTTGCCATCGTCCAGAGTGGAACTTCGGGTATGTCATATGGTTCGAAGTCCGACGGCAATAAGTCTTGCTGCGACAACACGGCTTCTGAGTAGGCGGCGACAGGCCGTACGCGTGTGACGTTCGTGAGTGGATGGTTCCTGTGTCTAGTCAGTACCCTTAGATGCACTCGCAATGGCTCATGTTGCAGATAAACTCGAGCTGGGCATGCACGTGCCTCTGCAATAGTGCCCCAAGTAGATGCACATCGTGGTAGTCCTAGGCAAATTCTCAGTGCGCGAGCCTGAGCACTTTCAAGTGTGCGTACAGCAGTTGTACTAACCCGAGAAAGTACAGGCGCACTGTAGCGGAAGTAGCCAACAAAAACTGCCTGGTAGAGCTGCAGAAGAGATGACTTGGATGGCCCCCATGATTTTCCAGACATATGTCGAATGATCTGAGTAAAGCTGTCTAGTTTTTTTCTTAATCCTGAGAGGTGCTTCGACCAAGATAAGTCACGGTCGATGATGACTCCGAGAAACTTGTAGTCGGTTACTGAAGGTATAATCTTCCCATCAATCATAACGGGGTAGCAGGCCATTGACTTTCGTGTAAATGCCATGGTTGCACTTTTTTCCGGTGAAAGCTGCAGTCCGCGACTGTTTAGGTATGTCGACGTTATTGACACCGCGCGCTACAGCTTCGTTTGCACTTGTAAGCGCGTTAAGCTCGTGGTCCATATACAGATGTCGTCTGCATACACAGAGACCGAGACTGCGCCTGCGTGTTCTTTGATCAGTCCGATGAGAACGATATTAAATAAGGTTGGGCTCAATACACCTCCTTGAGGCAGTCCACGATAGACGGGGTGGTTCTTTGTTTCCCCGTCTGGAGTTGTCATGAATATCGTTCTCTCTTGAAGATAGCTGGCTATCCATTGATGCATACGTCCCCCGACGCCACATTCTTCTAGGGCATTTAAAATGGCATCATGGAGAACGTTGTCAAACGCACCCTTGATATCTAGAAAGACAGCCGCCGTTAATCGACGGCGACGTTTCTGATGTTCAACAGTTGCTACTAGGTCAATGACGCTGTCGATTGACGACCTACCCTTTCGGAAACCTGTCATTGCGTCTGGATATATATTACGCTTCTCCAAAAACCACTCCAGGCGCGTCAAAACCATGAGTTCCATGGTTTTACCTATGCAACTGGCAAGCGCCACAGGTCTGTAGGAAAGCATAGCATGGGGTGTCTTGCCTGGTTTCAATAATGCCACAATTTTGCTTGTCTTCCAATGTGCAGGCACAGTTCCCGAGGACCACGAG
This sequence comes from Dermacentor albipictus, assembly GCF_038994185.2. Classification (NCBI taxonomy): domain Eukaryota; kingdom Metazoa; phylum Arthropoda; class Arachnida; order Ixodida; family Ixodidae; genus Dermacentor; species Dermacentor albipictus. The sequence goes on from NC_091822.1 coordinate 157,624,463, forward strand.
AGATTGTATAAAGCCAAGAGCTCTTCAGTCGCTCGAGGGCCTAGATGGCGCAAGGTGGAATAGGTAATGCCATCAGGACCAGGCGCACTTGAGTGTCTTGAGGAGGAAATCGCTGCACGTAGCTCTTGCAGCGTGAATGGGAGGTCGAGGCGATCGTCCATTGTTGGAGGAGCACACCTGAGCACTGAAGCTACCGATGTTGTAGATCCAGAGAGGTGTATGCAGAAATCTTCCGCGATTTCCTTCTCACTGCGCGTCTGGATGATAGCCAAAGCTCGGAAGGGACGTAGCTGTTGTGGAGGAGATGGTAGTGCTCGTACAACATGCCATATTGTGGACAACGGTTTTCTTGGGTCCAGGCTGGTGCAAAATGACCTCCAACGTTGCCTGTCGAGCTTGTCTAAGTATCTTTGAATTTTCTTTTGCACACGGCGTGACGTCCTCAAGTCTGATGTCAATTTAGTTCGCCTGTATTTCCTCTCGGCGCGACGTCGGACTGCCCGCAGCTCTTCATATATAACGTCAACGGATGTTCTTGAATTTGAAGTTTCGATGATGCGTGTTGTTGCGTGCATTGCTGCTCTAATGCGCTCTTCAATCTCTTTCGGTGAAATTACACAGTTGCAAGATTCTTCTAGCTTGTTCTGAAACGCATCCCAGTCAGTGCGTCGCGTATGAGAACTTGTAAGTCTTGTAAACCACCTCAGTTGTACATAAGTAGGTAGGTGATCACTGCCATACGTTTCAGCATCTGTGCACCAGGCAGCAGAAGACGAAAGGCATCGTGAAGCGATAGCTAAATCGAGACAGCTGCTGTACGTCGTGCCACGAAGAAATGTTGGTGAGCCATCGTTCAGGATCTCAAGATTATTGCTGCTTGTGAAGTTAAGAAGTTGTCTTCCTCGAAGGTTTGTGATGCTACTACCCCAGAGATGGTGGTGCGCGTTGAAATCGCCTACAATAATATGAGGTCCTTGGCAAGAGTCAAGAACGAGTTTCAGGTGTCCAGAGTCAAATCTTCCCCTGGGAGAAATATAGCCACCGATGATCGAGATTATCCGGCGCTTTAGCTTCAGTGTGATCGAGACGTACTCATTGCTGTTATGCACCGGAACTTGGTTTAGCGAATACGTGAGGTCACATCGCACACATAGCAAAACTTTGCTAGTATTTCCACTTGTCCCAGACGCGAATTGTTCATAGCCGGAGAGTCGAAATGGCGATGTCATATTCGGCTCGCATATTACGATAACTGGAAACCGATGCTTGAGCACTCTCTGTTTAAAATCTCCCAGGCGACCCCGTAGACCTCGTGCGTTCCACTGGAATATTACGGAACCGTTTATCCTTTCCTGTAGTGACAACCTTGAAGTTGATGATGCCATGGCGTTTACTAGCCTTTATACAGCAGCAAGCACTGGTTCTAGTGCGTCGAGAATTTGCACCGCAGCCTTTGCAACGGGCGTCTTAACTCCGATGAGCAGCATTCGCAAGGAACGAACCAACTGTGCAAGCATTGCCTTGATATGCCTATCCGACGATGAAGGTTCATGGTCACGCTGGCGTTCCGGCTGCACTTCTGTACTCCGAGATGGCAGGGAAGGCCATATTGTAGTGTCCTTGGTGTTTAAAAGAGTAGACGTGGGTAAAGGTGCCTGTGACGTTTGAGGACTAGCATGAGCGCGCGACGACTTTTCCTGGTGTACAGGTTGTCCTGTTGTCGATGCTGATCTCCTTCTGCGATTACGTGAGCGCCTCTGGCGGCGGTGGACCTTGGTAGCAGCTTCTCTGTGTGTAGATCGATCTCGTACCATTTTCCTTAGCACGGACATTTCAGTCTTTAATTTTGGACAGTCCTTCGACGTTGCCTCGTGTGGCCCATCGCAGTTAGGGCACTTCAAGTCAGAGCCAGCACACGTCAACTGATCGTGATCACCACCACATCGCGGACATGTCATCATGTTCATGCACACAGCACTTACATGCCCGATTTTCTGGCATTTACGGCACTGCAAGGGCCTAGGGATGTATGGACGGACAGGATGGCGCACATAACCCACTTTGACATGTGTTGGTAAGGTCTCTCCCTCAAAAATGAGTTTTATGCACCTCGACCGTCCTAAACGGTGTATGTCTGTGACATGGACGGTTGATGAGATTAGCGTTGGGAGATCGTCATTATCAATATCTGTATCGACGTCGTAGATAACACCAGTGGTGGTGCTGCCTCCATGTACGATGAATGAGCGGACAAGTATATTTCCTAGCTCAGTTACAGCTTTCAAGGTGTCGAGGCTGGTTCGTGTAGTCACATCAACAGTAAGTATGTTTCTTCTGGGATTAATTCGTACCTCTCTGATTTGCCCTGGAGCCAACCTCTCGAGATAGGCAGTGAGAGTTTGCCTATTGAGGGAATTGAGGTTGCCTGTAGTAGCGACGGGGATGTAGGCGATTGTGTACGCTTGCTGTGTGGGCGGCTTATTGTAGTTAAGCTCACTCACGCTTGATGTCCTACGAAGTTTCCTCTTCAACCGACGATTTGTGACCTCGGTATATCCGCCGTCAGAATCCATGTCGTCGACGTCTGAGCAGCTCGAAGACCTTGGCAGAGTCGCGTTGAGGTGGTCGAGCTCAGCAGACCGACTTGCAGCTTGGAGGCCAGCCCCCAACCTTGGCGGCAGAGGAGGCGGAACGTCCGTCATTGCTTTTGACATCGTACCCGCCACGGGGGCGACGGTACGCACAAATTTAACCGAAAAAACCAGAGCGAAGCAGGACTAGCAGCTGATCAAGAACTCGTCTTCTTCTTCTCTCGCGCGGTCACAACAAGTTGTCAAATTGCCTGACCAGCCTATAAAGCTGGTCTGTTCATTTTCTATAGATAATAGCAGATAACAAGCGTATGATTAAACTATACCAATTTATAGAAATTGTCTAGATAGATAGATTTTAGAGCTAGATAGACTGTATATAGTTTTTTATATGCTATCTAAAAATGTTTGTAACGTCATTGCTGGCGCTTGAGGTTTTCTACTCGTCGACAAGCTTCTCGATGCTTCCAATAATTTAGGCTATCTTAAGGTTCAACGTAACTCACCATGCTACCGTTGACACTTCCAGTCCGATCGAGGCGCAAAGCTTTACGCGCCTAATACGAGCACATATCAGTTAAGAAAAGTAATGAAGCGAGATGTGTCGACTCGGTGCACAAGAAAGGTTGTTGAACTAGCTGCGCACGAGAGCGAAATTGTGTTCGGAAGGTGAAGAAACAAAGAAAGAGGAAGAATTATTTCTTTGAAATATCGCCCACCCGTAGTACGGAGAAATGTATTGATCTTGTCGCCCATCTTCGCGATTAGCGGCAGCTGCGGTGGTGCGACTTAGTAGTCATCTCACGATTCCGCCTCTGCCTGTTTTATTGGTTTTTATTTTACCAACAGGAACAAAAGCATACTTGGGTTCATCGATTCGTTTCACGTGGAAACTTTTAGTAGGGTGTCTGGGACCAAACATTGAGAAGGGCGTACGTTTTCCATGTGACTATGGTCTGAAACCGCAGGAGACTGTAAATAACGATGATCGCCTCTCTCTGCCGCTTTAAGGAGTACTGAAGATTCAATTTAGAAGATGTGCTGGCGCACGCGGGACATTCGCCAAGTGAATGCTGGCATAGGTCAACTTAAACCAGCACCGAAGCGATTTCCAACTGCTGCCTCGTTCTTTGGCAAAGTTGCTCGGCTTTCCGCTTGCCGTAAAAAAGGTTAATGCGGTGCTGTCTACGCGAAAAGAGTTTCACCAGGCACGACCAATACTGATTCAGGTCAGAACATTCTTGCGCAGTAAACGCTACAGAAGAAGCATATTGTCACACATGGAGAGACAAATAAAATAAAATACATGGATTGCACTCATAACTTTCTGCATTCAGCGTCACAAAAATTGACTGCAGCCTAGCTCCGTCGTAAAATGGCGATCATCAGTGCACCCTTAACTTTGTTCCACATAGGGATGGTCGATTAAATTTTTTATTCAATTATGGACTAGTCATTCCACCTTTTAGCCATTATTCGTTTAAACACTTTAGGTGCAAGGTTTTTTTCATCGATTAATTGATTGATCAACATTTTTGTCGGGCCCTATTAAAAAGGTTGAAACACAGTTTGGTTCTTTGTGGGACCTTAAATTAATTTTTGAGAGGTGAGACCAAGTTTGAAACACAAGTGTATAAACTTTTGGTAACGAATAATCTTTAACATATTAAAGACCAACTATAGTTGGCACTAGTGGCTTTTGAAAAGTGAAACAATGTTTGTTATAAAATGGCACCTAATGTAGAACTAAATAATATAGATGGCACTAGTGAATGTCTGTGCAGTACAGTTAAACGAGAAATGAGAAAAATGGCAAAAGTGAAAGGGGATGTCAAACTGAAATATAACAAGAAAATTGCAATCTTCACAGAAGAAGAGAAAAATTACTAGTTCAGGATATTAAATCACATGCTCTTTTCTACAGAGCGAAGGAATGCCAATTGGCTGGAATGTCTGGGTGAAACCGACACTTTCTCTGAATGGCAACCCAACCAGCATGCGTGAAGAGATGCTCGGATGCTATAGATCTGATGGAATTGTCATCAACTACATCGCTATGTCGAAATACAGGCTTTAAACCGTCGGGCGGGCTGTGACACGTCTTTGGTGGATTAGGTTGCTATAGTATGCCTTCAATAGCGAGGGCATTCCAAGCCTCCAGCTTTGGGCGGCGGGGTGGCGTTTGGGGGAAGAGAGGAAAAGCGCACGGCTCGGTATCACTCGGGACTCTGAAAAAACAGTCGACATACGCTGCTCTTAATTGCGCCGCCGTTCCAGTGAAATTTTCAAAATTTTGACGCCACTCCTGGCAAACTCTTGAAAACTAATGATCGAATAGGTCTTATCGACTGACTCGACTGAATGAGCGGGGGACAACGATGAAGAAGGATCGTTTGACGGGATCCTTTTGATCGAATAATCGATAAATCATTCATCGATATTACGTACCCTACATCCACATGTCCTCAGTAAGTGGAACATTTTTGCATGTAGGTTCTAGTTAGCTGGCGGATCCTATGTGGAACAAGAATATGTCGTTCCACTTACTCAATAACGCTCCTCTGGCACGATAAAAAGAGCGATACGCACTAACAGTGGCGAGAAATTTCCCTAGGAGAGAGGATAAAAATAAGTCGCGCACCGTGGAGCTTCGCGTGCGACGCCTCTACCTAAGGAAAGCGCTTCGCCGGACTAGTTGGTACACGTTGACGAGTACGAAAAGAAGAGCACGAAGTAGCACGAAAACGGGAAAGACTACCTGTTCATTGCTCGTGAGGTCGTCTTCCTCGTTTTCTTGCTGTTTCCTGCTCGTCCTTTTGCATACATTGCTGCCTCCGAAGTACCGAGGCGACAAATTGCGCTCACGATTTTTTCGCGTGTTCCTTCTCCTTGTCTTGTCCGTTTCCCATCTCGCGCACTAAGTGTCAGTCCCTAATAACGCATACATCTCCCTCTCACATCCTCCCTCCCAAAGGCAGAGTTAGGTCGCTCTCCCCCATTTTAAGTTAGTTGACGCTCTCTCTGTTTCGGTACTCCACGATGGAGTGTGTGTAGCATGGAATGGTGTGTAGTATCCATCGGAGAGGCAACAACGCGTGACCGCTCTCGCTTTCCTCCTCCCCGGTGCCGCAGACTCTCCACGGCTGGTGCCCGCCCTTGCTCGGAGGCACGCTCTCCCCGCCGCCCGTCTCGGAGGCCAGCGGGGGCGGCGCAAGGCATGGCCGAGACGGCAGCAGCGGGAGCCGGCCGCCCGCCGTCATGGGCCTGAGGTTCCGCCGGCTGCGCAGAATGTCCAGCGGCGAAGACGCGCTCACGCCGTCCTCCTCCTCCTCCGGCGCCCAGCCCCCGCAGCAGGCTCAGGGATCGGCGCAGCCGCCCACCAACGGCAGCTCGGAGGAGGAGGAGGCCTGCGACGGCCTGGCGGAACTGTCCCGGCCCGTCAGGCCGCTGCCCATCAAGGATGGGTATCTGCACGTGCTGTCCGGAGACCAGCTGTGGTTCAGGTGCGCATTGAAAACGGGCATGCTGTACGGGTGGGCCTGCGTGCGGCAACTATATTCGCTGTGGTCTGCTATAGAGCGAGGGTCTCCAGCACGCAATGCCGCAATGCTTGCCCGCGTAGCGCCAGAGAATGTTTCCTTCTTGCAGCACTGTGCTTACAGGGGTTCGGCCTATCTCCTTCTCTTTCCCTGTGCATGATGGACATGTCGCAGCGGTAATGGCTGCTTATTGCTGGAAGCTGGGCCACTTGATTAGTGAAATGGTATGGAAGGAAAAATGTACACCGGTAGATTATGCATGATCTAGCTCGGACTTCAAGTGGAGAGGCTCGGGGAACGTACTTCCATGCTACTGTATTTAACTCCTACATGGGCTAAGTTGCGGCGTCAAATGAACATTAAATGTGAAACAAAAAGTCGCAGTTTCGCCCTAAAGGCGAAGCGTTGATTGCGATAGCAAATTAGTGGACAGATAGCTATGATAAGTGACGATAGTACTTTTGTCGGCGGCATAAACTTCTAAACGTTAGTATGGTAACTAAGTTAACAAGCATGGTACGTTGTCACGCGCGCACAAGCAAGCATGAACACGCCTCCCTCGATGACCGGAGAAACTCGCTGTCAGAACGCCATAGAGCGAGGAATCGAGGCAGCAGCAGCGAGCGAATTGACGTTAGTGCTGCGTCCCGCATCAACGCTAACTAAGCCACGAAAACACAGTCCGCGGCAGAACTCTGTCCCCTTCGCAGATGGCCTTCGGGATGCAGCTACCCGGGCTGGCACGCGCGGCCGTCCGGGTCGCACGGAGTATAACGCGTTCCGCTCCCCATCCTCCCTCCCGGATGCCTGTGCGCGACGGAAGACGGCTTACTTCCTCCCCGCTTTCCTCGCGTGCGTGCGTGCGTGAGACTGAGCGGCAATCGCCGGCTCCCCTTCGTACGCTTTCACTCGCACATACAGCACACGGTGCGCGACGACGATCTTATCAACCTTGGACATTATACGGAACCTCACGGCGACGGCAGAAATGCGCCTGCACCCGCCGTGGTTGCTCAGTGGCTATGGTGTTGGGCTGCTGAGCACGAGGTCGCGGGATCGAATCACGGCCACGGCGGCCGCATTTCGATGTGGGCGAAATGCGAAAACACCCGTTTACTTAGATTTAGGTACACGTTAAAGAACCCCAGGTGGTCGAAATTTCCGGAGTCCTCCACTACGGCGTGCCTCATAATTAGAAAGTGGTTTTGCCACGTAAAACCCCATAATTGAAAAGGGCCTGGAGTGTCCATATAACCGCTATCGCAATAAAAAAAAGAGAAAAACCACTGAATGAACGTAATAAGTAACAGAAGTGGACAAAGCCTATTTACCTTGCGCAATCATAGTTAACTCGGGTTCCTTGTCGCTTTCCGAAATGTTTCCTCGACAACGCCCTACGGGAGCTACGCAAGAACTGATAAGAGGTAATGGCTGACGCGAGTTTGAGACCACTGGACCTTGTAGCGAAGCCTTATGCCTTATTCTATACTATTCTTATCATCCACCACAAACGACCGCCTGATCCCGTTGACAATGTGGGCAGACCGTCGCTCTGACCACTGGTCAAGCGCGAAAAGCCTGGAAAAGCATAGAATCAGAAAAGACTTGCCCTTAAGACTTGCCCTTAAGGCATAATTCTTGGAGCGTATATGTGTATTATATGTGTGCTGTGAGGCCAGTGTTGTGTATGAATTGAAGCAGTGTTTTGTGGAATCTATTGTCATATATCCAGCGGTCATAGCTGGTTGTCACACTGTAGCGGAGGCCGGCTTGCAGTAGGAGACGCGAGCGTTCCGATTGTAAACCCGTACATGTCCATATTAGGTGGTATGCATCTAATGTCGCTTTCCGAAATGCTTCCCTGACAACGCTCCACGGGGAGCTACGCAAAAACTGATAGGAGGCGATGGCTGACGCGAGTCTGAGACCGCTGGTCAATAGCAAAGCGTGGGATCAGTGCTCGGTTTCACAACTTAATTGGGAATAATACGAATACTCTCATTTCGCAGGCTCTACGTCGCGCTTCACGCGGAGAAGCTGGACGCGTACTACGAGGTCTCGGACAAGGCCCCCGTGATCTCGGTCAGCCTGGCCGGCTGCGAAGTGGTCACGCCGGAGATGGTCACCGGCTCGGCGCCCGGAGAGGTCTGCTTTCCCATACAGCTCGTCAAGAAGGTGAGTGAAAGACGAATTTCGCACCTGTACTATAGCGTCGTTCCATCGATAGACGAAGAAAGTCGCCGTCGAGAGCGGCCTGCTGAAGACGATGGCCCTTACGACGATACGTGGCGATAACGGTGGGACTTCTGTGGTAGTTTGTATTTGCCTGTGCATGAAATCAGTCTCCACATGAATACACAGGAGTTGATTCTTACATCTACAATTAAACTACTGTCGCAAAGTGCGGTACACTAAAGACGATAACACGTATTGCCATAGCTGTCAACAGAGACGGTAATTCCCGAGTGCGCTGCAGATTCACGAAGCGCATGAAATCAGCCTGGGTACAAAGATACAACGTTCTATCACTGCACCGGCGCACGTACGTGCGCTGTACAGTACTGACGACAACAACGTTAACGATTATAACGATAGACAGCTATATGAATGCGATTTATCTCCACTTGTTCCAAAGGTGTAAAGTCTCATAATATAGACTTTATGTCATAAGGTCTATAAAGTCATCAAGTCTATACTATAGAGGCATTTCGTCGGGACGTTGCCAGACAGATAAGAGCTGAGTGACACCGCGCTTCATCGACAAGCATACCGCATACATAAAAAAGGGTAATCCTGGGGTTTTACGAGCCATGCAAAACCATGATATGGATATGAAGCATGCCGCAGAGGGGGACTACGGAATAATTTTGACCAGATGGGGTTCTTTAACGCGCAACGAATGCACTGTACACGGGCGTACTTGCATTTCGCCCCCGCTCAAATGGGGTCGCGCCGGCCGGGATTAGATTCCAGGCCTTCGGGCTTAGCAGCGCAACGACAAAGCCACGACGGGTTGCCACGTATATCGTTAAATGGGTGGATGGTAAGTCCTTGGATTGTACGACACACAGTTGCTCGTCGCATTGAATAGGCTATATATAGTCAATCTGTAAAATGATAAGTCAACTTAGTATATACGACGTACGAAGCCATATTACAGTCAGAGAGGCTGTGGCTTAACGTCGACTTCGTCGTGCACGTTGTTCCAGAGGCACACGTTCACAGCCCAAGGAATTACCCTAAGCTTTTTTCTCCGTCGCCTTTCTTCTCTCGAATAATATCCCTTTGGAACGGTAATCCAATACCGCGGATTTTTGAAACTTCGGGGACCCGAAATTCGAAGCGGGCAATTTCGTCGCGATGTACGCGGAGCGGACAGGGCTGTTGCAGCGACAATACATAGAACACGACACAGGCGCATCACGCTTCACCTCGGCGTTTTACTTCGTGCCTTCGATTTCTTGCGAATCTGAGAAAAAGTTCCCCAATTGGGGGCCCTTGGCTTGAACAAAGCGGCTGCTAGGCACACAATTCCGTGCACTGCCATCGTACGCTATAGACTGCCAGCTTGTTCAGTGACAAAATAGGACGTCGATAGAATAGAATCTTCTATTGTACGCCTTCTTTCTTCTGAGACCTATGTACTCCTCTTCTTTCCTCTTCTGTCGATTACGGTGGCAGCACATTACATAAAATCAATTTGTCCGTCTCGCTCCTGGTCGAAAAACAGCGAGAGATAAAAAAAAAGAGAATACAACGCTGCACTGTTGCACTCGGGGTGAGTACGCCGTTATTCGGTGCAGCGCTGTTGATAGCACTGACGTGTCACGCGACGTCGCGATACACGCTTGCCTCCGAGTTCCCTCGTGAATACCCGAAGCCTACGCACACCGCATGCCTCCGTTCAAAGCGAAGTCAACGCTCGTAAATCCAGGAAGGTCACAGTCGCTCCTGTTTGTCTCGCCGTCGATGTGTTCGCCTTTATGGTTGTTCCTGACTCACCCCATATGACGTTCTGCGGAGCTAGAACCTTCACGGTATTATTCATCGATAGTCCCGACCGCCGCATTGCCCTCTTGAAGAGGCACAGAGGAGCAGCAGTTACCGAAAAGGGAACGATGGAGTCCAAGTGAAGACTCATCTAGAGTATTTCAAATTTATTCGTTCGGTCACGTAACTAGGGTGGCTGTAGGTCACGTGACAGAGTATACTACCAGTGGCGAATGCTTAGCGCCATCTCTAACTTCAGGCCTGCTAAGTCTTGCGTCTCTCGAAATCGGCATTAGTTAGTCTGTACTTGCTTTCTTTTTTTTCAAGTATGCTGCGCTAAGCAAGAGGGTGCAGCTGTGTGAGGTCATGAGTATTACGCCGGTTATTACACAGACTGGCTAAGCTATCAAGCAATGTATTGTGTGAGTCGCGGCCATATTACTTCTTGCGTGCGGGCGGTGCCGCACCGTCTTGCAATCGGCTCGCGTACCGCTGCACGGTATTACGTTCGTTAGAACGAAGCACGGTCTCTGTAATTATCGTCGCGCGGGAAAGAAAGAAAAAGGACAGAAAATGACGAGTCGGAAGGTCCTGTAACGACATCGTCGCGGGGCCGTCACGGCCGCTTCGCGAAAGAAGGAATTAAAGATAACTTGTCCCCGCCGTAGGTGGGGAAGGAGTTGAGAGGCCTGGACCGATCAAGTTGCCACCCTCACATCGCGTGTTCTCAATCGACACTGAAAGCCTTTATCCCATTGTCGTCCGGAATTGCTGAACGCAGGTTAAATAACGTCGCAGTGCTTTTTTGTATTTGCGCTTGCTTCATAATCATCGACCGCGCGAGCAAATGGGAGAGTCGCCGACGTTCGCTGTCGCCTGATTGCTTGTTCAAACCTATATGCAATATACTTGCCGGGACTCTTTCCGCGTTTCCCTTTGTTTCGGTCGATAATTGCTGACGTTCAGATTTCGCGCGACGCAATTAACCGCTTCGTTCTTTCTCCTTTATATTTCCGTGCAAGTCCGATATACGTCGACTTGTTTCGCGACGGGACATAATGTACTCTCGTTCACTCGAGTGCTCGCTCCATATAGCCTTTTGTGCTTTTGTGCTTTGCTTATAGCTGTATTGAAAATAAATAAAGTAAATAAATAATGAATATGTGTGCGTGTGCGTGCGTGCGTGCGTGCGTGCGTGTGTGTGCGCGTGTGTGTGTGCGTGCGTATGTGTGTGTGCGTGCGTGTGTGTGTGGGGGGGGCGTGCGTGTGTGTGCGTGCGTGCGTGCATGTGAAAGAGAGAGAGAGAGTGTGTGTGGGGGGGGGGCGTGCGTGTGTGTGTGTGCGTGCGTGCATGTGAAAGAGAGAGAGAAAATTTGTGTGTGTGTGTGTGTGTGTTTGTGTGTGTGTGTGTGTGTGTGTGTGTGTGTGTGTGTGTGTGTGTGTGTGTGTGTGTGTGTGTGTGTGTGTGTGTGTGTGTGTGTGTGTGTGTGTGTGTGTGTGTGTGTGTGTGTGTGTGTGTGTGTGTGTGTGTTTGTGTGCGTGCGTGCACGTGCGTGTGTGCGTTACCGCTGGGAGCGGAGTCGCCATACATGAGGAAACCGATTCCTCAGGCCATCTAACCACCACACTTGTTCTGCTAGGCGACTTTTTCTAAAATGCTAATGGCGTGAGGATGGCATTTCCTCTCCCTTTGTGGCCTCAATTACTTTGTCAAGTGCCAATTGACTATGTGGCCTAAGGAAACTGCCAACGAGCGCCGTTTGCGCTGTGGCATCTGTCTTCAATGCGACTTGCCAAATGTCCACACTGTTAGACCAGCTGGAAGCAGGAGTTCCCCCCTGTCTGTGCCTAGCTTTCTTTTTTTTTTTTACTATAGATAACAAAATGTCTGATTTTTCTCATTGAACTTTATGCCACTTCCTTCGTACCGCGTATAGAAACGCTGCTGCAAACAATAGACCAAAGTGAAATGTTTAACCCGACTGGACTTCTCAGCATTGCTAAGGCAGATCAAGGAAAAGATCCTCCGTTGCATCATTTTTGCATGTTGACATGCAAATGTGACATGCTTCATTTGCGTGGCTCAAGCTAACGTCTAACCTGCTTGTTTGCTTGTTTCGCTTGTTTACTTGCGTTTCTCGTGGCTTCGTAGTCGTTTCCTTCTGCACATTTGATAGCGACAACAGCCTATGCGGGCTGAGTCCTCGAGGCTTAGTTACTAAGGCTAAGCCTAAGTTGTCCCAGTCGTTTACATCAAGCTAAGTATTCCTTTCGTCAGCGGCTTCACCTGTTTTAAGCCTACAGCGCGGTCAATACAAACACCGAACGTGGAACCAGTTAGCTACACACGAGTTCTTCGATAACATTAAAAAAAAATTCACCGAGGATTACGATAGTCCCTAATGCGCGAAATTTGAGCGGAGCTGTTTATGTGTTTTGAATTCGCGATATGGTGAGGCAAATCATTTGAATCTGAACGGCAGGATCCTCTCGCCGGCGACGCTGAGCCTCTGCTTGGGCAGCTCGTTCAGCAGCACACTGTAAAATAATTTACACCTTAAAAGTGAAAAAGGGTGTAAATGTGTCTAACTCACACCCTTAGGGTGTAATCTATATAACGGCCATCATAAGGGTGTGAGTTATACACACAGTTACGCCATTTTTCACTTTTTAGGGTGTAAATTATTTTACAGTGCAGCGCGAGACACCGGTTGCGTCTCTCAATGTTCAGAAAAAAAAAAGCGGGAACACGCGGAAACGCTGGGCTCGCACGGAGCGCCTTCTCTAGCGGTGGCGGCGCAGGCGAAGTAGCGCATGCGCACTGGCTTCGAAACCCACGCCAGCGCTTTGCTTCCACATGTGGAATCGGTGGACGCATCACCACATGCCTTAGTAACGACGGCCCCGGCGAATGAGTGAAGGCGCACGCTTCTGTGGCGCCATCTCGTGGAGGTTTGCCGCCGTGGAGCAGGTCTCGTGCCCGCACTGCGCTTTCACCCCTTCACCATACCCTCCTCGCCACTTTCCTCCTCACGCTCTCTCCGCTGTCGCCGTCTTTCATCGTCTGCTGCCCTCCGCGCTCCTTCTGCTGGTTACGCCGACGCAATAACGGGTGCCTGAGAGCTGTGATCTAAATATGTTATATGAAGTGACTCTGGCTATATGTAATGGGAACTGTGCAGCATATTAACGCTGTCTCATATGCCTGCCTTTCGAGTTGCCTTGAGCCTAGAACATATTAACGCACCTCATTTATATATATATATATATATATATATATATATATATATATATATATATATATATATATATATATATATATATATATATATATATATATATATATATATATAATACGTTCTGTTCACTCTTCAAAACCCGGTCTTTTCGCTCGCATGGAGCATTTCAGCCTGAAGATTCCGCGGACCATCTCGCCCTTCTCTCATCTTTCTTTCTTTCTTTCTTTCTTCCTTTCCATGGCTGTAGGCAATTTGCGAGCGGGCGTTTCCATTGTTCCACATGCGACGCCAAAAGCAGCGAGGCGCCTCGCGAAGACGCACCCCGAACTTGCACGGCCCACCCGTTTCGTTAAGGACTGCTTCTCAACTCTTTTATTAGCCTTTCTTATTGTTCACCTATGCGAAGCCCGGGCGTTGAGAGCTTCTGCGCGTCTGCAAGAAGGGAACAGCTCGCTCTAGGCCAGAAGCTAGACTAAGTATATGCTTAAGGAGAGAGGGAAGAAAAGAAAGCAGGACGCCCTATTTCTTGAGCAGAACGAGAGGCCTTGCGAGAATATCTATTGTTTGTAGAATAAAAAAATACATTACCGCTATTCCATATATATATATTCTTACCGTTTGCCGTCGCTCCATTCTCTGGCGTGCTCACAATTTCGCGCGCCTATATGTACGCAAATTGAGTAGAACCATGTTCTTGAATGATGTGTTTCTCGCTTTCTTTTTGTCTGTCTTTCTGTGCGTCTCACCCTTGGTCTCCTTTAATCTTGCTGTTGCCGGGCGAGATTTTGACGCACCTTCAGCATAAGGGGAAGGCACGTAAAAAAAAAAAGAAAAAGCTACAAGTGCAAGACCCAGAATCCCCATGAGCCTTTGCGTCATCCGGCCACTTGAAAGCATTTATAAGCCGCTCCCATGCAAGCCGCTTCACGAAAAGAGGCACTTAAATTGTTGTCGTAAATCATCAGCGCAGTCCAAGAAAAGTACGAGTGATCGATGAAAAAAAAAACAGATGGCGCCAACGCACCCCATGTCCACGGCAACAAGGAATCGCGTAAAAATAAGAAAGAAAGAAAGAAAGAAAGAAAGAAAGAAAGAAAGAAAGAAAGAAAGAAAGAAAGAAAGAAAGAAAGAAAGGGAGAAAGAAAGAAAGACAGAAAGACAGAAAGAAAGAAAGAAAGAAAGAAAGAAAGAAAGAAAGAAAGAAAGAAAGAAAGAAAGAAAGAAAGAAAGAAAGAAAGAAAGAAAGAAAGAAAGAAAGAAAAAGAAAAGGCAATACGTGCATTCGGAAAACGGAGAAGGAGGATGAAGGAGCTACATGCTTTAATATATAGAGCCCCTGTCTCGGACACCTCGACATGCCAGCCACATGAAGCGCATCCGTGGCGTATTGTCGGCGTTCTAACGCCTGGCGACGGCGCGTCCATGTCCCGCCGCGTGATAACCGCGCCATTTTTATTGCCCCGGTACTTATACCGCGAGGCTTTCGTTTCACTGTGTAGTTACACAAAAGGAATGGTTCAAATAACGGCTCCCATCATGGCTGCAGAGCGGTGTCAAATAGAGGTCGCGACTCCGCGCCACTCCCCAATACTTCTGAATTTAGGAACACGGCGGGGTATTGAGTCGGCCTACCGTTTGTAGGAGCCGACTGCCGATTTTCCGTCGGCCCCTTAAGGTATCTGGTCCGCCACCACAGTTTTCACGAGCCACACATTACGTATCACCGCATCTGAAAAATAAATCTCAATTTCTCGTGTTACGAAAATCAAAGTGATTTACTACTAACGGGGTTTCATAGCGCTATAGGGCTAAAATGGCCAAAGCGCGCAGAAATCAAAGTAAAATAAGGGCATTTTAACTTTTCTTTGGCTCTCCCTCCGGGTTTGGCCTTTGACGTGTTTCCCTCCCCGAATGTATATACAATTTATGTACAATTATGTACTGCATGTCGTCTTGCAGAGTAGACACTCTGCGCAGAAACGTTAGTACCCGTTTCTTAGCCACATGAGGCGATCGCGAAGGCGGTGGAAATTTCACACAGTGTCTCAAAGCACTAGCTGCCACCAGGGAAGAAGGGAACATCGGCGATCCATTGCTTTCATATAGGCAAATTGTCGCCCTGCTCGAAGTGACGTGCGCGCCATCAGTATGAATGATAGATCGATGGAGTATACCGTGGTTAAACAACCCCTACCCTCTCCCCCCCCCCCTCATCAGACGCGTACTTATTTCATATACGACACTCCAGAGGAAGCGAGACCAGAACGATCCTAGCGTATAAGCTCTCAGATAAGAGGCAAATAGTGCTTCGCATTGTAGACGGTACTGTACGAATCGAGAAAACGATGACAGCTGAGAAGGGTAAGCGATGCATGTCCCGATATAGTTCGAGATGTGGAGTAGAGTACAGTAATAAAATGTCAGAAGATGCTGGTCTACACAATGTGCGCCGAGCCATTAACAGGTGAGAGGACCCACGAGGCTCCACTGTGGCCTGATGATGCACGGTCACCCCTTTGTGAATTACACGCACACGTAATAACACGGGCATCAGAGGCGCAAACGACTCGTTAATAAAGGCCCTGGAGAAACGCACGACCGCCCTCGTGGCGTGATGGTCTGATGCGAGCGCGAGCTCACTCAATACTGCGCCACTCTCCTGTGATCGAATTTTGAACAATTACTATAGAGGGACCTATGGAGCTGGTGCCCACGGGTGCCCCAAGAAGGGCAGTTTAGCTGCAAAAGCTGCATGTGCATGCTTAACAAGTGGTTTGGCACAAATCCATGCGCATGTGCTGAAAGGAGCAGCATGGGCGTGCTTAGCAGTTGGTTTGGCAGAAATCCACGGGCCCGCTCTGCCAAAAGCTGCATGTGCATGCTTAGCAGGTGCTTTGGCAGAAAACAACGTGCGTGTTGAGCTCACTCAATACTGCGCGATTCCCCTGTCTTCAAATTTCGAACAATTACTAGAGCTGGTGCCCACGGGTGCCCCAAGCAGGGCAGTTTAGCTGACATGGCAATGACAGCTAGTGCATGGATCTGCCTAAACATTGTCCTCGCTTTAAATGGCTTCGTGACTTTGCAAAGCGATCATTCTTAAAACGGTACTGCGTTATAAATATTTAAGTAAACATTAATAACATTCGTGTGACGGCAGGCTTCGAACACGGAAGCCCGATACCGAAACCATGACGCCACGGACGCAAGGAGAAGCGGAACCACCGCGTTAGCAGCTATTATGCGTGCTTGCAGAGTCTTATCAATACGAAAGCATTACGTGGGCTCGTAAAGCGGAAAATCTGACGACGTGGCCGGAGATGATGCGAAAAGTCACGTGGTCGCAGAGACGCTCTCGCGCGTTCGTCGTCGTCTATATATAGTCATGGCCACAATTAGTACATGACCGGGTTTGTTGGAGAAGTATGGGAGAGGCCTTTGCCCTGCAGTGGGCGTGACCAGGCTGCTGCTACTGCTGCTGCTGCTGCTGCTGCTGCTGCTGCTGCTGGAGGGAGGCGTTCAGGAGGGAGGCGACACTTGCGGCTGTGATTTTCGTCGAATATCGCGTTTTCGCTCGTTGAATATTTGCACTGTCAAATAGAGCCTGAAAGGCTTTGGTTGCCGGTGGAGCACTTGGCGAAGGCTGTTTTGCTGTTCCACTTGACGGTGAAAAAAAAAATATTTGTAAAAATTCACTTTCGTTGCCAAGATGACTGTGGTGGTTATATGCAATAACATCTAGCGTTATGCGTCAAGAGCCAAGGATCCAAGAGACCGCGGAACGCAGCATGTCTCTCCCGCTAAACACACTCCTGCATGATTGAAGATGCACGAAAAGAACTATGCATAGGACGTCGGAAAAGATGATGACTATACACGTTGTAAACAACATGCAATAATATTTCCCTTTGAAACTGCGCGCCATGCTTTAATCTTGTACATGTGACCACTCTTACAGTGAGTGAGTCCAGGGGTTCCAGTGCACTGCTTAACATGGAATAGCAATCCTCGGTTATTAATGCGAAAGCATGAAATGTCCCACGAGGCAGGAAAGCCGGCGTTGTAGGAAATGAGTGGTACCAAAGATTATCACATCATGTGACGTCATCAGTGTCTTGTATGACGTGAGTACTAACGCATAATATAGTAAATGGTATAACAACGTTACTTAGTAGTAATTATGGGTAAATAAACTGAATTAAAGTAAATTAAGGTGAATTATAGTGAGGCAAAATGAATTAGAACAGTTTAGACTAAGGCGACTTAAGATGGAATAAAGGGAATTAAGGTGAAGTCAGGTGGATTAAAGGCGATTAGCGTGGATTAAAATGTATGAAGGTGTAATAATGTGAAATCAGGTTGGTACAAACTAGAGCAAGGTGGATTAAACTGAATTAAGGTTGGTACAAATTAGAGCAACGTGTATTAAGGTGGATTAAGGTAGAGTTGCGAAGGACATGTGAGAATGTATGACGTCACGTATCACGGCCACGTGACAACTGGAAGTGAAATTGATTCCGATATGCTCATGTATGACCTCGGTCACTTCACGCCACACGTCAGGGCACGTGACACGTCACAATGATTTCGCATTCAAATCGCGTAAGGATACTTAAGTGACTGGATTTTTGTATTAGTGACTCGCTGTGGTTGCGGTTCTCGCATCATCTGCATCTTTTCGGGCGGCAGCATTCTGCGGCTGCCCTTCTTCTCGGTCTGCAATCTCTTTTGAGCCACGTGAAATTACCGGGGATACTTTCCTCAGCACGGTTCACATAGCTCACGTGACAACGTACTACGATTCCGCCATACGAATGTGCTCATTTCACGCCGCTCGTAACGCAGTGTGCCATCAAGAGGAAGCTTTAGCTCAGGCTCAACTTTGAAGCCACCCATTCAAATAGAAGTGAAACACAGAAAAGCTTTGCTGAAACAACCCAAGGCCTGATTATAACGAAATTGGCTCCGTTTGAGAGAGGAACGTAAATTCTGGTGACTGTAGGAAGCGGTGCTTGGTTTAGAGCCCGATTTTTTTTTCACCATTCTGCATTAAGAAAGTGAATGGATTGCTTTGTAGTTTAGTTCAATTTAATCCCAGATGAAGCGTAACAAACGAAGCCACAAGAACGTCTGAAGCCACAAGCGTGAAGATCAGACAAGTTCATGTACCATACCCCTTCATTCCCATGATGGCTGAACGATCGAAGCACCACAATTCCCTCTAGTAAATGTAAGAAAGTTTTTTTTTTTATGCTGCAGTATGCGCACACGTGATGGCTTGTGCCAGCGGCGAGATGTCTGTAACAGCGGCCACATAACGGACTCGTTCTCGCGCGTTCTCGTCGCGGGGAAATGAGTTTTCAGCCCGAGAAAAGGCCCCAAGAACGGTGGCCGCCGCAGTAGCAGCAGCAGTAGCTGCAGCTTCAAGGAAGATTGTATATGCAACGGAAAGGTGCCCGTTTGCAGTCTCCGTCATCCTGCGGCCTCCTCCTTTACACATACTAAGTAGGATGTTCCCCACGCAGTATAGCGCAACCTGTCCGTGGTGTGGAGCTAAGACAACATTATACCACATTACATGGGAGTGTACCAGAAACCAGGCATTCCACAAACACAAAACACCAAGTGCGGAGCAATGGGAGAGCTGGCTCACCAGCCGCGAGCTAGAGACTCAAAGAGCTCTAATAGCGCACGCGTGCGAGGCGGCCCGGCTCAGTGGAGCCCTGGACTAGGGGCCCATCCATGGCTGAAGAGGACTCAAGCTTCAAGAATGAAGACTTCGGCCTCGACCCGCTAAAACCTTTAAAGAGTCAATAAAGTTTTCCATTCCATTCCATATGCAACGGACGCGGGGAGGACATGGGGGGAGGAGGAGGGTCATGGACGGAAACATTACACGTGGCTGGTTCTGTTTCGCTACGGGCCGCCAACGCGTACCGCTTCCCTTCCTCAGCTCCCTGCGAGCGCCCTGTTATATATACGCGCAAGGGTGAAAGAGCGTTCACCGCTCGCTCGAGGGCTCGTTGCCTGGAGAGCAGCCTTAACTGCAAGGCACGCACGACGCGCTCCCCGTTGCCTGCTAAGAGCCACTTCACTGTCTTCGCTTCGTGCTCATATACTTACTTGTTTGTTCGTTTGTTTGTTTGTTTGTTTTCCCCCTGCGAACTTTCAATTTTCTTCTCGTTTTTCTTATCTTTCATCGTCCTCCTTCTTCCTTCCTTTATTTATTTATTTATTTATTTATTTATTTACTTATTTATTTATTTATTAACTCTTGTGTTTTTCTTCCTACTTCGTCACCTCCTCCTTGTTCCATTATTCTTTTTCTTTCTTTCTTCTGCTACTACTGCCCCCCAGTTATCCCCACACAATAGCGTGGGGATAACGTTACTTAACTTTACTTTTACATACTTTACTTTTGCTTACATTACTTTTGCTTTTTACTTTACCACTTAACTTTTGTTTAACGCAGAAGGAAGCGCTGGAATGAAAGTGCGCATCTTCCGTTTAGGTACAGGCAGGCGCGCTAGGGACCTCTGCGAAAGTAATTGCGGTTGGAGGGAGAACGCTTCGCATCCGTTTTTGTTGTCCGACGTGATAACAACGCATATAAATATACGAGAGCGCGTATATTAACCGCAGCCGGCAAAAAAAGAAAAAAAAAGGAAGTGCGAAGCGCGTTATTTCGCTTCCTCCGCCATTCTCGGTGAACTCGGCTCAGAGAACGCCGAGAAAACAAGTCGGTCTGATGTATTGCAGTGAAACCCGTTCGCTGTCTTGCGGAGCTGAGTCTCCAGAAAAAAGTGAGTCTGTAATAGGAGTGAGTCTCCAGAAAAAAAAAAAGAATATTTCGTCCGGTGATATAAATCGTAGAGAGGGAAATGTTTGATCCTGTTCGTAATATCGTTCACCTCCAAGGCATCTTGCGGAGGACGAGTTCGATTATGACTGGGCGTTCTGCATTCGATGGCAGCCAAGCCACTCTTACTGACAGCGTGAGCGAAACAGACTGAACGCGAGAAAAGGACGACACCTAGCGGGTGCTGTGTTGCTCATATATAACACGTCATGTGTGGGGCTTGTACTACACAGCCCGGCTCCGCTTCCGCGATTCCTTTTATTGGAGAGCGACACATACTCTGTGACCAGAGTTGGTCTGACAGTTGGTTTCGAGCCCGGTATCACCAGCACAACAGCCATATGGTCTACCCATTAGACCATGGGCTCGCCTGTGAGCCAAGTTGGAATGAAAGAAGCTAGATGCGGGCATATTTAGGTAGATAACGAAAATGGGCATATCGTATCTTAAGAATGTTAATTGCATTAAAAAAAGAGAACGTCAAATGTTATGTCTCCTTGGTGCGTTGCAGTCTTATATCGGATGGTATGCTGATTCAAAGGGAAGATTTTCTTGAGATTTCTTTGCAGAACGTCCGAACATCATATCTTTACAACTCACATAGCAATACTCTATCCTGTCAGGTATATCGCGAACGAGACTAGTAAAAAAGAATCAGAAACACTTTATTTTTTTTAACTGCCAAGCTTGAGCAGGTAATGTCCAGCTTTTACTCAATTGGTAATTCATGCGAGCATGCGGGGTTTTACGCGCAGTCTCTCAGAGCGATGGCCTCTGTGCATTATTTCAGAGGAGACAACAGGCAGTATTCTAACGTGCGAGGACGTGTTCACAGGAGAACAAGAAAAACAACAGCAAAAGCACCAACAACCACAACAACAACGACAACTACTACTACTACTAAATACTACTACTACTACTACTACTACTATTACTAACTACTACTACTAACTACTACTACTGCTACTACTACTACTACTGCTACTGCTGCTGCTACTACTACTACTACTACTACTACTACTACTACTATTACGAACTGCTACTACTACTTCTACTACTATTACTAACTACTACTACTACTAACTACTACTGCTACTACTACTACTACTGCTGCTGCTATTACTAACTACTACTACTACTACTACTATTACGAACTGCTACTACTACTTCTACTACTATTACTAACTACTACTAACTACTACTAACTACTACTACTACTACTGCTGCTGCTATTACTAACTACTACTACTACTACTACTACTACTACTACTACTACTACTACTACTACTACTACTACTACAATGGTTCTTGAGAACATAGACGGTGTTCGCTGCGAAAGACTCTGCTGCTAACGCGAAAAAGTCAGTTCAGAGTCACTGGACTCGCTGAAGTCCGCTTAACTTTTTTTGTTGCATTTGTTACCCTTGTAACTCACTGCCGCAAAGAGTGTCGGGCCACAACCGTGTTCAATATGGGATTGACTACGGGTTGCTTACTTTCTACTACCGAGTACACAGTTCGCGGGGGACGGCGTCCTGGGCGGTTCATTTAAACTTTCATTTGATGCGAGCTACCCGCGCTTTACGGCCAAGCTCAAGTCGTTCAAAACGCCTGTCGACGATCGATGCGCGTGTTTGGAGCCCACCGCAGATGCGCGGGACATGAAAGGTAAATCTTCTGACGCGGAGGACTTTGAAGCCACTTTCTTAAGGCACTAAGCTTTACACGCCGCTGTACGACGTGCTGCCGCATTATTTCCTTCTCACCTCATTAGACTGGCTTAGAAGCACCCGGAACTACGGGCTTCGCGTCAGGCTTCTTGCAAACGCTCGAAGCCGGCGATGGTGGAATGTGGTAGCGACTTAGTACGAAGCGAAATGAACAGGGGCCACAGCTGTGTTCCGTGCTATAGTGCAAGCTTCAGAGGTATAACGAAAAAGGGCGCCATTGCAAAAACGAACGCAGAACGTCGGACCATCGGAGACTCCGAGATAACGGCGGCGCAAGAAGTTGCACCGACCCTGCCTCGGAGGCGGCTGGATTATCCGTGGTTCCGGTGCCACCATTTTCGATCGAAGTTTATAGGTGAGCGGCTTCAATGCAGCAGAATGTTTTTGGTGCATTAGTAATGGTTTCGGAAAGGGAATACACGACCAAAACAAGGTAGCGCAAATACAATACCGTTGAGAGACATGCGGCGAACTTCAATGATAATCTAAACGCAATTCCGAGGTAACACAGGCACGACTAGTGGAACCTCCCTAAAGTGACACTTGTTATCATGTGTATGCGTAAATGAAAATTTTTCGCGCCAACTACAAGAGATGTAACATGTAACCCATACCATGGTTCCTCATCCTTTCTTTGTTTTCTTGTGGTGTACGTATATCTTTAGAATAAACTTTTTCAGGCTCTTCACGCCCTTTGTTTAGTGTCTCGTTCCATCCGCCATTCTTATTGTTTCCCAGTGACCTGGGCAGAGTGAACCATCCTGGGATATGGGAGAGAGAGTAGCCCCTCCGCAAGGACTCTTTAACCGTTTTAACAACATGTAAGCAGACAGTCCGGCACATTCACCCGCTGAAGTATCACTGGTGCGCATAGAGCGAAAGTATGGGCACGTTGTGAGTTGTCTGCGGAGAAGCATCAGAGCCGGTTCTCGCGCAGAGGTTTCAGAGAGCCAACAGGAAAAATATTGGCTCACGCAGAATTAAGGAGGGGAGGAGGGAGGGAGTCGGCAACAACAGTTCGTGTTTCGATGTAGTATCGATAGAAAGTAATAACTAAAAGCAGTAAAAATTATGTAAAGAAAATCATGTCGTTTGGGGCGGTGCTCATACAGAGGACGAAGAATCCCATGTCGGCGCGAACGCAACAGCCACAACGGTTGCAGTATACACCGTGGGCGGATATGCCAACCGGTGGGTATATGCCACTGGGTATGCATTCATGGAATCACTGTGTTTGTCCCACTGGGTATGTACCCGGAGGCGAGTGAACGTCTTTGTCGTCCACTGCGGTATCATGGGCAACGAACATGCCGACGTAGCTGCTAGGAGGGCTCACGTAAATGCTTGGAAGGAATCCATCCCGCTATCAGGAACCGATGCAGCAACAAAGGTTCTTACACTCGCACGTGATGCCACAAGGAACATGTCAAACACGCCAGGCTTCCGGCCTCGACTGCACCACCTGGACCCTTCCCTCCGCTCACGCATTCCACCTGGACTTTGCCGAATCGAAACAACTGTTCTTCACCGATTGTGGCTTGGAGTGTCTTTTACCAATACGTTTGCTTGCCGGATCGGAATGGCTGAGAGTGGTGCTTGTCATAGTTGCGGCAGCGAGGAAACAAACGAACACATCCTCTGTCATTCTACGCGCTTACAGTTCCAAGAGACAGTCGCTCGTCACGGAGTTGGCGCGCCTCGATGACCGGCCGCTTTCTGAGCAGGCGATCTGGAAGTGTCGGCTGATGTGGTCTTCACACCAGAAGGCGATGAAGGCACTGCTGGAGTCCGTCCGGTCAAGCGACCTGCTTTAACGACTGTGACACTCCTGCGCTCCTTCGTGTGTGTGTGTGTGTGTGTGTGCGTGCGTGCGTGTGTGTCTGTGCGTGCGTGCGTGTGTGTGTGTGCGTGCGCGCGTGTGTGTGTGTGTGTGTGTGCGTGTGTGCGTGTGTGCGTGTGCGTGTGTGCGTGTGTGCGTGTGTGTGTGTGAGTGTGTGAGTGTGTGAGTGTGTGTGTATGTTGACTTTTCTTCCTTTTTTCTATTTTTTCTCTAATGTGCCTCTCTTTCTATGTGCGTGCATTTTTCTTTTATCTTTCTGTCTCCCCACACCCCTTCCGCAGAGCAGGGTAGCAAACTAGAAATCTATCTTCCGGTTAACGTCCCTGCCTTTCGTATCTCATTTGTCTCCCTCTCTCTCCCTTTATTTTGACGTCAACTCGCGACACTGCAAATATCGCCACAACATCCCATCTATACGGTGACATTCACGCAATGCTATTTTCCCCGCAATTTGGTCTCGGCGTCAACTCATTTTTTTCGGCTCTCAGAAAGCACTTTCTCTCCAAATGTAACCTTCAACATCGCATTTGCGCTCGTTAAGGGCTATGCATGGGAGATGCTGAGCTAAGAGACTTTCATTGCTGGCGAAGCTGTTCGAGAAAACTGCACTGGTTTTCTGCATATTAATACAACGACAAAGTATTTCTCAGAAGCCTACGAAGTTTTCCAGAGTGACTGCCGTGGTTACGAGACATAACATGTAGACTTATGCACGTTGCATTTGGCTCCAGTAGAAGTCAATGTCAAGGAGCCATCGTTTGACTTGCACAGGCCTATCTATGTTCATACCGGGTGCATGCTTCTTCGCCAACTACAGTCGAGCACCTCTGCAACGAACGCCTTGGCACGGAATTGCCCGCACGAGCATTTCTCAGGCCCCACGCACTTCTCTGTAAAGGCGTTCGACTGTATTACACTCATTTGACACGACTGTCACGTGCGTCCTGCCCCACATAGTACCAGCTAGAGCATTTGACAGCGCTCTAGCTTCCATTCCGCCATTAGAATGAATTACTTTCTTCCTCGCACATCACGAGCTGGGAGCCTCTCAGTTTGTCCCATTCTCGGCTCGTGGACGCTAACGCTTTCGGACGCTGTGTTAAACTGCACCCCCACCTTCGGCATCGACCCAGGTTGTACCATTATTTTCCGGAGTAAAAAAAGAAATGTAGTTATGTCGTCATCCTTATACCATCGTCATCTTTATCATCTTTTTATGCGAAGCATATTACTAGAGCTCAACCCAGCTTCTCAGGCGCGGTGGTGTCGCCTTCAATACCACGTGACACCGTGACGTCACGACAGAGGAGAAACGGGGCTCCAACTCGCGCCGTCGCTCGCGGCGTCGCGGCGGTACATAAGCAGCTGCGCTTGCCTCTGCTAGACGCTCACGAGGTGAGATGCCTCCTGGAGACAGAGCTGCTCGTTGGAATGAGAAGCGAAGGTTGCGGCGTGCTACAGAGACTGTTTCTAGGTGGCTTTGCTACGGCGCAGCGACTACGCGCCCCGCATCGGACGCGGTGAGCGTCGAGCAACGCAGCGTTCGGCGCGACAACGAAATGTGCGCCTGAGCAAGCGCCGCACGCCTGAGCCGACGACACCGGCTTTTCTGCGACACGAGCTCCTTAACGCTGTCGCGTTAAAATAAAGGCTAGTATGCTTCGCATCCTGGGCTTAACCTTAGCTAAGCCACAGCCAGTTTTTTGTGTCGTTAGCACAGGCATGCGTAAAACATAACTGTTTGTTTCTCACAAGCCCGTTGGTCCATCTGGTGGCTCTTCCAAGAAAGCCAATTGGAGGTGGAAAGCCAGGTGCGTGCAAAGGTATTCGAACAGTGTCTAGGATCTGCCGATTCGGTTTCTTAATTCGACGCAATCTTCGGTTTATTGCAGGCACATTGCAGTAGGTAGGTATAGGTAGATTCCTTTCTCGCCTCATTTCGGTTGTCGATAATAATAAGGAATGTATGGCCTGCGATAGACTGGAGTTTCTTCCTTCGAGCATAGCCGCCTTATTATCTAACGATTAGGCCACGATCACCTTTTCTTCTTTTGTTTGTTACGTATTTAATAATACAGTACAAGGACGCTTCTCGGATCAAGCACACATAATCAAGCGCACGGCAACCATAACGGTATGCACCAACGTGTCTTTCGCTCGTGGGCATTTATTCTGTGGCGCTGCCTTTAAAATACTCCCGTGTTGGGTTACCCTGAACGTCCGCGTGCGTGAACGACACTTCTACATATCCATATGCTGTGTAGGGCAAGTAATGTCGAAAGGCGTGCAAAGGCCTGTCTCGACAGGCGGAGAAATGGATTGCTTCAGGGTAAAACGGGAAGAAAAAAAATAAATTTTAAAGAAAAGACGAGTGTTCCCTACTAAAAAGGCAAAGCGGAAGCTTTGCTTTGTTTTTGTTTTTTTTATTGCAGACGCATTTGTTTGATGCGAAAGCATTATATGGCTTATGAAGCAGAACATCTGGTGGCTAGATGCTGTAGAAGGTCGCGTGGTCTCAGCCAATCAACGAGCGGGAAGCGTGCGCCGCGTGGAACGATGGATTTCTTGAATCACCGTCAGACAGCGTTCACCTTCGCGCATCCGCAGAAGCTGGGGCGCTGGCCGTGCGGGGGGAAAGAAACAGAAGAACCAGAAAGTTCGCATTCGCGCATAGCGTTCGCCTCAAGCGTAAAGATTGCTGTTGTACAAGTCCCAGTTGCCGGGAAGCAGCAACTGTGTGCACACAGTTGCCATGGCCGCTCCATATATGGGGCCCATATATATGGCGAGTTCTGTCCTGTGCTTCGGTGGGCGAACCTTCGACATCTCAGTCAGTAGCTGCGCCCAGCTCATTTAGACATTCACGCAAGTACGCCACGAGGCCGATGCGTCACTGGAGAGACGTCGCAATGCTTTTTCATTCATCCACTAAGGGACACCTAACTACCTTTGAATTTTTACAGTGAAGCTGTTAATGGGGCTAGTTCCCCCAGGTTCGTGTCCCTGCGTAGACACAAAACGCCTCACACCTGGGCCTGATACCGAAGATAAAGCAATGCCGGGCCGACCGGCGGCGGAGATGAAGCAGGCGTTAAGCACTCCCCATACGTGGGCCGATACCGAAGATAGTGTCATGCCGGCCCACCTGTGGCGAAGGTGTAGTTCGCCATTAAGGGGCCCTCACACAAAGCTTCGCTGGTCATCCTTCTTCACAGAGTGAAAGGGCACTGACTTTTTTTTAAATTGTACGCTGGAAACACATCCCAAAGGAAAACGGCATTCCAGCATTCACGAAATATGGGCTCAGTCGCATCAGCGCTCTGCTATATTCATTCGGCAGAGACACTTAAGAATGCTTACGTGTGGGAATGCGAAAGCATTATACACCTTTCGGTGAGATTTTTTTTCCCGCGCACTCTTTGTCCGCGCAAGATCTCGCCTGCTTCCTACTACGCCTCCGTAAGGCCAAATCAAAACGCGCCAAGCCTCTCAACGCCCTCGCTTCCCCGCGAGTAGTTCATAACCCGAAAGACCAATGAAGGGCGTTTAATTGTACACTAATGTTTTTTTTTTTATATATATACACTCGTTTTATACACTCATGACGTGGAGCCACCTCCTCCGTATTGGCTCCGCGATCACGTGCCCAATCGCGTACGCACTAGGCCGCGCTTTCAGTAAGCTAGACCAGTGGAGCCGCCATGGCGTCTTCTAAAGAAAGAAAGAAAGAAAGAAAGAAAGAAAGAAAGAAAGAAAGAAAGAAAGAAAGAAAGAAAGAAAGAAAGAAAGAAAGAAAGAAAGAAAGAAAGAAAGAAAGAAAGAAAGAAAGAAAGAGCTGCCGAGGCGTCGGGGAAGAGTGCTCATTTCGCACTCCGTTGTCCCGGGTTTCATTCCCACCCAGACTGAAATTTCCCAAATTTTCCCTTTAGAGCCAATGATATGCTTTCATTTGCAGAGGGCTCCCTTAGAAGTTTGGCGTCGATCTGAGCGTCTTTTACGTGTTTTAACTCCTTGCCTCGTCAGCCATATTTAGTAGCATCGCTCTGTGGCGACTCCAAAGTCGCCAGATTTTCGTGTGATGGGTCATACAATCCTTTCGCATCAAAAAACAGGTTCCAAGCTTTCGCCCGCATTCTCCTTGTAACGCGGTCCCGAAGGCTGCACACCTCTTCCTCAAAGTAGTAATGATATAGACAACCCTGTTAACAAAACTGGCTACCGAACAATAGGCCTGCCCACAAATCTATTCTAGGAGTCAGCAACGTGCAGACGTGGTGAACTGTATACGTTTTTGCCGACTGAACAATGCGGAGACGATTGCAGGCACCCAACAGCAATGCGAATATGCGAAGACGTCTGGCCGGTTCCGAATGCCTGGGCGCACTCACTGCCAAGATCAACACACGTCGGCTATTTCGGACGATCTCGGAAGGCTCGCGCTCTGAACTTCAGCGATCCCCAAATTCAGCGAGCTGACAATGCGCGCCCTGTGCATCGTCTCTTCACTTGTTTGGTAAGCGTGAAAAAATCGGGAGAATCAAGGGGGGCGGGATATTTTTTTTGTGTGTGCGCGATTTTGTCTTTGTTTTTCTGTTTTCGCTTATTGCACGTAGATGTGGTCTCAGCTCTGGCATGCAGTCTTGAAGCTTCCGGGGAATCAAATACAAAGGCTGCTGCGTCAGTCGCCAGCTCAGAAGTTGACGCACCACGGATGCCTGCAATTCCATGAGTGTTCCACATCCGCGGCCATAGACGTTAGTGGCGCTGCCTAACACTCGATCTTCGGGACTAGTTTACGTCGGGGACACAAATACCGAAGAAAGTGGACGGGGGAAAACGCGCATGGGTGGAGTTGGTACTCCGTGAGCCTTTTATTCCAAATAACGGAACTATGAATGAGTGAACTAAATTTAGAAACGAGACAAAACGAAGCAGGGTAGTGTAGCGTACTGCTGCCAAGTTGTGTGTGCTTAGAGACTTGTGAGCGCTCTGCTCTCACCGTTTCGTAGACGTGGAAGCGACAGGCAGCACGGATGTAAAGCAGGTCGCGGCTGCAGACTCTATCAGTATTGTATGCGTGATTCCAAAGAATGTCTGTAGTTTTCGCTTCACTTGGCCGAGTGCTTGAAGCCTGCCTCACCTCCACCGCGGGTCCTCCGGTATTTCACAATCTGCGGGTCGGACCCACATTTGTGTTTTACGTGAGAGAGGGTTTTCTCGTTGGGTAAGCATAAAAATGCTTGCGCATTTAGAACCATCGTTGTTTGATCAGCGCCTATAGTGTAATGCTGAATAACGTCAGCTCGGCGATTACCATGTGCGGCTCTCAGACTATACAGGACACCAGCTCACCAGGAACGCGTCAGCCAGTGCGCATCAACCGCGGAGTCATCTAGGCGAATTTTCGACGCTGCTAAGAACATCCTCGACAAACTTGCCATGTTGCGCACCGGTGTAGGTCAGGCTGGACGCTATAAGTCAGTGTGGAGCTTAAGCTTCTACGAGAAGATTTAGTATAGACAAGTGCCCTTGTCGAAACGTTGACTTTGGTCTGAATTTTTGTTACTTCGCCCGCTGTTGGGGGTTCCCATGTATTTGTATTTACCTTCTGCGTTTCACTATGCTTGCCTTCAATCGCAGAAGCTTCTGAACGTAGCCTTTTCGAGCTCTTATTCATTACCGGCACGCTTCCTTATCACACAAGATCCATCGAATCAAATTAAATTTTACTTCTCGGTGTACACGATGGGTAGACATTTAGGTGTAAAAAGGAGTGTTTCGATGTAACGCGATAGACCTCGCAAGGCAATAGACGCGTAAACAGTGCGTGCACGAATGAACAGTGAAAATGGTTGGAAATGTTGCTGCAGTTGAAAAGAATGCGCGGAAGATTTAACATACTCCTTCATCTCACCGACATTCAATCGTTGATCAACCTATAATTTCTGGAGGAGCCGGCAGGCACAATTTGCAAACATTCCCAAATTCATCCAAGTCTATCAGTCATTGAATCCTCCCACTCCTAACCACGAGCCGCCGCCGTTTGGAACCGAAGTCATGTCACTGCCCTGAAATGTGATCCCCGCACTTCAACAACTCGCTTAGGAAATTATGTCGTTGAGTGCCTTTCTTTGCATAGCTAGCTCCATATATAGTTGCTTCTATATCTAGAAGATATGATGCACCTAGCGAGCTATGATTGGCTGATGCCACCTTCTGCAGCTTATCCTGAATCCGCGCCGAAACGAACGAATTTAGAGGAAGGCGAAAATCAGGTTAGAAAGGCGAAGCAAACGTAGCTGCGGCCTTTTTGTCCCGTGCCTAAATGTTGACCGTCGTCAGTCGGGACTCCTCGACTTTAAAATTTTGCTGCTTTCGTAATGATGAACAAACCTTTGATCAATTACTTCTTTGTTGCTAATGTTTGACCTCACTGCGCAAATTTTTCTCGAACTTGTACTCCGCCATCTTGCGTTTTTTATGGCTGTTCCAAATTTATTGTCTTTTGGAGCTGTTCTGTGGAACCTCAGTCACAAAGCGATTCGTGTTGCACTTCGTAAATTCCTAGAATCGTCCAGACGAGTACGTTGCTAGGGGTTATATCTCTCAGCTGAGATTTTTGTCACAAATTATTTTCATTACTATTTCTTTCTAAATAGTACTTTATCGCATGGTAAAACGACTCCCTCCTCGCATTTTTTAAACGTTGTTTATATCTACCCATTTCATTTCTTATTTGCGTGGGAGATGCCCCTCGTCGGTATATGCCATGATACGGAGAAGTAAACATCAACACTTCTCACTGTCCCCCACCTCTACTCCACGTTGTTTCCTTACTTGCTTCCTTAATCGTGGCGCGTTTGCACTGCGGAGGATAGGCCGAGAAGCCGGCGGGTAAACGGAGGTGAAGAGATAAATATTGAGAGGAAGTATATATCGGGCTAGAGTAGATCTGCGCAAACAAGGGCGACCTGAATCGGCATTCAGGGGTGTCATCGACTTCTCAAAAGCAGGCAGATCTCGCAACGTCTGCCAACGTTTACGCCGCCCGATATTCCAGATGAAACGGCGTGTCACACACTGCGCATAAAGTTGCGCTAGCCATCTCGTCAGTTAGCGTTTAAGCGAAAGCTAACACTTACAAAAAAAATAAGCCCCGGTCTTTTATGTGCGAAAACAACCATCTGACCGTGAGGCGCACGCCGTAGTAGGGGAACCTGGGTTAACTTTGACCCTCTGCGGTTCTTTCACGTGCGCCCAAATCGAAGTGCACAATATTTCTTGCGTTCCCCCCTCCCCCCAAGATTGCGGCCACCGCGACCGGGATCCCACCCGGAACCCCGGGCTCCGCAGCGCAAAGCGATAGCCATGCGCTGGGCTATACTGCGGAGAGCATGGGCAAAAGTGTCTTTCTTTTATGCGAAGCATACTAGCCGCACAACCACGCTCTTCCTTGCTGCGCCTCGCGCGGCCGCGTAGCTACCATATGACGTCATAACAGCTGCAAAAGCGGAGGCTCAACTCGTGCGCTCGCTTGCGGGCGCGTAGCTACATAGCCGGGTCTCAGCTCGTGCGCTCGCCTGCATGAGTTGTTTCTTCGTCTAGCCGAACCAAATATAGCCGAGCAAAAGCAGTTCACCAGGCTAAACAGTGGTTCAACAACTAAAATAAAGGCTAGTATGCTTCGCATCCTGGGCTTAACCTTAGCTAAGCCACAGCCATTTCTTATTTCTTTTTGAACGCATTGTTGAGCTGCCGTGCTTGGCTGACATTTACGCGCGCCCTTACGTGTGTGGAATATTGTTTCTGTCTCTGCCTGGACAGAAGGCGCGTTGGAAGTTATACGCTTGCTAATTAAAGTTTAACTCGAAAACCACTGAAGAGAGAGAGAGAGAGAGAGAGAGCGAGTGATAAATTAAACGTAGGGAGGTTAACCAGGACTGAGTCCGATTGGCTACCCTACACTGGGGAAAGGGAAAGGGGGGCGGAAAGATTAAAAGAAGACAAGAAAGTCCACTGGGGATATCATTCGATCACTCAGTCCGGTTCACAGACGCTGGCTCAATCCGGTAGCTTTCAGATTTCGCAGCAGCGCGTTTATGGCCTTATGTAACTGAACAGTTTTGCTCGAGGTCAGTGACTAACTCAATTCAGGTATCACCACTGCCTTCCGTTTAAAGGTGTGCCGAAAGCTGCCAAATCGACGCTCCTCCGCAACTAAAGCGTGGGTCCTCAAGCAGCATTGGAAGCGACAATCGAGACGGGTTACTGGCAGTCACGCAGCGTGGGATCTCAATGCGCACCACCGTGACCTCCGTGCTGCACACGCCAAAAAAGACCAGCCTTGCAGCGAGCACGCCGCTCTTGTTGCCTAGGCTTTGTGCCCGTAAATGCACGGAGGATTCGATCAATGCGCTTCTCGGCGTGTAAGGATTCGCGCCGGGCCCCAAGTGTTTCCGCCGACGTTCGTTGGCTTCTCCGCCGTCAAAGGAACCAACAACCCCCGCGAGCCTGTCTTATTTCAGTCGTACCGAGAACGACACCCCCGTAATTCGACGGATTCATGCTCGGCCGGCCGTGCATTGTTTACCAAAGGCGACAGTCCTGATGATTCGCGCTTTCATTCGAGTGCTACCACACGCGCAGGTGTAGCGGGGTCACGTTCGTTCGGTTACGGCGAAGAAAAAGTGCGTCACAAAGTGCGTCACAAAGTGCGTCACAAAGTTTGACGGTTGAGCGATGGGATTGGTTGATCTTGCCATAAGCGAGTTAGCGCACTGCGTCACGAGGTCGCTGGAAGACACAGTGGGCACACGCAGCCCTTTTTGGACTGTTGTTGAAAGTAGCTGTGTGTGTGTGTGTCCGATGTGCATACTAGTGTTCTTGTGATATGTGAATGCGAAAGCCTAATATACCCCGTAACGCGAAAATCCTGCGTTGTAATCGTCGGCACGACCGAATGATGGCAGCAACAGTGGCCGACGGCAGAGAGTAAAATCACATCAAAAAGTACTCGAATTGACGTCAAACTCCTGAGAGAGGTTCCTGTAAAGAAAGTAAATTAATGCTTTTGAAAATAATTTTAGGTAAAATTTGGTCTGGGTAGGAATTTGGTTTGGTAATATTGATGAATCATTCATCTAATGATCAAATAATTGTTTCCCGCAAAACGATTAATCTTCATCTACGTCCACCTTTCATTTTTTCAACTTAATCGATGTGACCTGTTCGATTCATCGTTAGCGATAGTTTGAGAGAAGGGGCCCGAATTTTTTGGAAACGTGCCGGAATAGCGGCGTATCAGCAGTGATATTGCGGCTGTGGTGGAGCGACTGTCGTGTTTTTCCGAGTCCCGCGTGATGCCTAGCCGAGCACTTCCCCTCCCTTCCGCCACCATGCTGCCCAAAGCCGGAGGCTTGAAATGCTTTCGCAATTCAAGCCATACTATTAGCCTCGAGAATTAGGAGTGGCGCCCTCTCGCGAGTGACGTCACGGCCAGGACGCCGCTCGCTCCGGCTCGCTCGGCTGCCGCGCGCGCTCGTTCCCTTCGTGTATGCTTGGGGCATGGGTGGCTCGAGCCGTACGTATTGAAGAATACGTCGGCTTCTTTCAGCTGCCATACCTTAACCACAGTTTCTTCTTCAAAAGCGTGTGAGTCGAGAAACTTTGCGGCTTGGATATCGCAAGCTAAGTAGCGTTAAAGGGGTCTACTAGGTTTTGCAATGCATATATGCGCCGTGTCTAACGGTAAATTTTGACTAAAAAAAGAATATCTGCAAATTCAACGCGCGTAGTTGTGTATAATGCTTCGCTAAACATTTAACATTCCTTTAGTATTTAGCTATGAGAGGCATTGCATTTTACGTGGAAGAAAAAATTGGTAATTGGCGTCAACTTGTTATCATGAATGCGCAAAAAAATAGTTAGGCGCGCATTTCTTATGAAAAAGTTTGCTGCTACTTTCATCCCCCTCTGAAACAGGCCTCCAAAAAAACGAATTGCTCATGGCTGCTAACACGACAGCGCGTCATGTAGAGTATTTACATAGTTAATTCACAAACACCATAGTAGCAATCACCTGAGAGAAAAGTTTCGTTGTTAAGATCGAGAGCCACTCAATTGAAAGTGATGAAATGTTTCATAGTGGCCCTCAGTAGCCTTTATCGACAATATGGCACACCCCTGATCACGTAACGGTAGCAATCGACTGTCCGTATGGCGAGGCACGCTATGTTCGCGAAACCCATCAGTTCACTACAACTTCGAATTAAAACCATAAAGCATGTTTTTTACAGCGCCAACTGGAATGGCTAAAGTATTCTCGAGCTACTACACCGCAGCTTAGATTTCCTGTATACAAAAGGAAAATTCAAGCACCTTCTGTCTCACCATGTCTCGATCCAGCGTTATTCAATTATACAAACGGATAACTATTCGCTTCGTCGGTACATAAAAGAGAACCTTGCAGGCAAATTAAGTTTGCTCCAATCCAATCGCAAACATTCATAAAGAAAGCACCACAAGCCTTGCATATACTTTCACTTGATTTCTGACCCTCCACCGGGGGAATTTCGATATCTTCAATATGTCCCATACTACTAATTATTGACGCTTCGACTTCTTTCTGGCTGCAGCGATGCGGTCCAGCAGGCATACTTCACTAAAAAAATTGGGCCGAGCAGCCTGTGTCAGTTCGCCACAGATTCGTCATGTATATTCCTCAAGCAGCAAGCACCAGTAAATTTCTCAAGTGAGTTTGATTTGATTTAATAATTTCCATTTACACACACACATGTACAGAGGAGTGGTAAGTGGAGGTGGATGAGGGGGAAAAGTCGCACAGACGCGGCTTACCTCACCCCCTTAGGTACAATATGGCTGCATGGGGTAACACACCAAGCGCCATATAAATTACATTTATATAGTGGCCATAAAACATTGCAGTTATACAATATATGAAAGAACAGTGAAATATTTCCACAATAACAATGCAAAACACACTGCGGCATTGAAATAAATAAATGATATACACTTGGTAATATAGACAAAAAAAGAGGAACATAACATACATTATTAATCATTAACAAACGTGCTCTAAAGAGGTGAGTTGAACGTGTAGCACGGAAAAGGGAATATATATTGGTACATTCCTATTTGTACTCTGTAAATAGCTGTAAGCCTTCGTTAACTTTACTTCAAGTTTCCGCCGCTTAAAAAAAATGAACACGTGAAGAACCGCCTAATGTTGACAAGCAGTTAAAGAAGCAAGTGAGGCGTGTAGAATCTACGCTCCAGTATTAGTTAAGTCCCCGTGCTACTGCCGAGCGTTTCTGTGAGAAAATGCAAAAATTCGATATTATACCATGAACTACTCGTCGTGAGCAAACCTGTTTTAGCGGAATAAAATCAACGTAACTGCTGTAGAAGTCATATATAGCCAGCTTTGTGACATACTTGTTGCACCGCGGCAGGTATGGTATCATAACTGGATTCCTATAGGCTATGCTCTTGCGATTGTCTATCCGCGTATGAAAAACCCGCAATGGGCTGGTCTGCGTCGCTTCGGCTGGCACTGTAGCGTTGCTTTCGAGAGCTGCATTGTTGTCTAAGAAATTAGCTCTTGGAATAAATGTTCGCAAAGGAAGACGTCGTAAAAACATATTTGAGACGACCACCATAAGTATACAAGCAGAGAGAACGAGGGCGAACAAACGAAAACACCGCAGAAAGCGCCCGGACAACGCCCGAACTGTAGCAGACGACAGGCGCGAGTCCGTGCCCTGACGTCACGCGAGCGGCGCTCGCAGCGCCGCCCGTGTTCGTTCTCGGGGCTAATAGCAACCCACTCGTGGATCGTTGTGCCACCCCCGGTCCACTAAAGACGTGGCACAGCTTGTGCGCCGGTTGGGAGCATGTATTTGACATAGCAATGGTGTTCGTGTCGATTCCAGCAAATCTGTAGCGTCCGAGCATCTATTCGCGCTTGCCGATTGTGTGGCCATACAGAGGAGGTGTCGGTTTCACCCAAACATCGCATCCACTTAACATTCCTTCGGGCTGTAGAAAGGAGCATGTGGTTTGAAATGATAAACCAGTAATGCTCTCTTGCCCGTTGCATATTACGCTTTCTCGCATATTTCCGTTTCACTTCGTCTTTCACTTTTGCTATTTTTCCTTATTTTTTGTTTAACTTCGCTGTACAGTGATTCACTAGTGGTCATGTATCTTATTTAATTCTGCTCTAAACGCCATTTGGCAACAAACTGTTACGTCACGAAAGAAACGGGTTTATTAAATCGGCTTCAAGGCGAGCCTCACGCGGGCCAAGACGTCCTTCTCTTCCTCTTCACCCTCGCACACGTTTGTTCTTCCGCTCGTGCGGCTACATTTACTGTACTGTGTCTCTCCTCCTAGACAAAGCACGCCGGACGAATGAGCAAGAATTCTCGGAGTGAAGGACATCCCCACACGAGCGACGTGTACAACTTCAGTCTTAGCGGAGCGTCGTCCAATTGCTCTGAGACGCACCAGTCGACACAGCTTACTTCACTGAGCTGGTCAACAGCAACGTACGGGCCTGTATAGTAGGCGAGGGGTTTCCCACATAGGCCACGTTTGCGCACGTGACACCATCGCCAGACTACACCCGCTGCAGAATAGGAGGAGGAGGAGGAGAAGGAGAAGGAAAACACGTTATTTAAGGCCAACACTGAGGCCCAGTAAAGAAGAGCGCTCGTTCCGCTATGGCCCATTTTTGATCCGCCAAGTCCGTGTAAACCCAAGCACTCCGAGAAGGAGGGGAAGGTTAAGCAAAATAAGGAGAGGTAACATGGCAGGGTCACATGAATATAGAATGTTCTGTATCTGCCCTTAACTCCGGACAGTTGGGGCAGTGAGCTGTGCTACGCCGACCGAAGTTGCAGAGTATTAGTAGGGTCAGAAGAGTGTTCGTTTGAACTTTGCAAAGGAAATGTGCTTGTTCCTTGTTGAGTGAAGGATGAAGTTGGGGATATAGTGCGGTTTCACATGATGTTCTTGTAGCGTTCAGCTATTTGCTCTTTGCACGTGGCGGTGTCATCCACTGTCGAGGTGACATCGCGATGGTTCATGTCGTATCGTGCTTTCGACGGCTCTTGCAAAGCCATAGTATGTATGCGGGGCAAGCGTCGAACTTCTTCAGCGAAACACAAGTTTCGGCGATGCAGAGGTCGCCTTGAGTGGAGAAAGAAAATGTGATGTCGAGTGTGTGATGCGGTGGACGAGCGTAGAGAAGAAAAAACGGGCTGTACCAGTAGTTCCGAGCCAGTAGTTCAGTGTTAAAGGCCTATTCAATAAAGGGCAAGATGTCGCCCCAGCCTTCATGGTCAAATGCGACCTACATCGACATCTTCACCAGTGTGCGGCTGGCATACTCCGTCAGCCCATTTCTTTGCGGGTGATATGGGGTCGACTGGCGAAAGCTGGAAGCGCGCAAAGAAGCTCTTCTACAACATCCGCAGTAAACTGGCGACCGCGCCCGTTGATGAAGACTCAATGAGGGCCGTGAGGGAGAATGATCGAGTCCAGCAGAAAGAGGAAAACTTGGCGGTGGCAGATATGGTGAAGCAGCCGTCTAGCAGTACCGGGTCAGATGGTCGGCAATTACGCTGATCCAACGGCTTCCTTTAGATTAACGGGGAAAGGGACCCATGAGATCACGGTCTTCAAACCCCAGTCGTTGGACATGGTCGCTCGTTGTAAACGCCTTAGTCACTCGTCCACATCTTCACCTGCTTTCCAAGGTGAAAACCCGAGATTATCGGTAGTAGCGCCACGTTCCAGCACGTATTGATGCTGGAGTGGCGGGCATTGGACCCTGAGCGCCTCCGTTGTTGGACGTGTCAGCAAGCGAAGGTGGCATTCCGGCAAGGCGACGACTCTGACGAAGAATGAATGGCCCCGGGTCCGTCGTTACTTCGATTACCCAGCACCCCCACCAAAACTGTTACGTCACGAAGGAAACGGGATTCATTGGTGGGGTTTATTTAATAGGCTTTAAGGTGAGCCTCAGATTGCGCAAATCGTCCTTCTTCTCCTTGCCTTTCCCTGTTTGCCATATACGCAAAGGACAAAATATATGTACAACCATACAGCCTTGACTCGAAGGAGGACAATGCCACCGACTGTGGGGATGTCTGTGCCATACAAACGAAATACGGCGGGAATTGGTATATCCACTGTGTACATATCTCCAGGCACACCCAGTTGTGTGATGTCGAGAAACTCAGTGACCACGCAGTTGGCATGGGTTAACCGCAATGACACTATCCCTGCGATCATCGTTAGAGACTTCAATTTGGACATTTCAAAACCAGACACGAACTGCTTCGCTCAGTTCGTGCTAGAAGAGTTTGGTTTGAAGTGCCACACCAATCGAAGCCACTAAATTACTCAATAATGGTGGTGTATAGATGAAACATTGACCAAGATTCTGTATAAGGTTGTAACTGAATCAATAAGTGGGTATCACTGTAATCGCAAAGCTATGGTCACTACCATTACCAAATCATTGAAATTACGTCTATACCCTTGTCTAACCATGTGTGATGTGCTACAGCCACACTGGTCAGCCACCTCCACAGAGTAGAATGGCTCCTCAAATTTTAGAGAAAGCGGGGCAGAAACAAAGGAGTTGCTTGGTTGTATCGGCCTAGCCGCACGCAGAGCATGCCAGGGATGAAGCCAGGCAGTGGCTCTATCTCCGGGATGCCGGCCAGGAGAAGCCGCTCCTACCTTATGAGGTCGCTATCAGGAAGGTGATGGGGGGGGGGGGGGGGGGGTCGACCGCAGACGACGCTCCAGTCCGGGTGAAGCGCCCTAATGTGCCGTTGCAACGTGTGGGTTGCATGGCCGTTACAGCGGCGCTGACGGGTACAGTGGCGTGGTGCGCTTCCTTTGCCAGGGCGTCAGCCTCCTGCTTGCCCTGGCTCCAACGTGATAGGGGAACCACTATGTAGCGTGGCAGCTTCCCCCATCGCCACGTTACTGTTAGCAGTGTGTCGTAAAGATGGCAAGAGCGATGATTTTCTTGTAATGAGTACGCCACCGATTTGGAAGGAAAACCAGCACGGAAACGAAATCGTGAAAGAAACGTGTCTTTTCGGAAACGAAAGACTGTTCACAATATTATCCTACTAATTTAACTGTGTTGCCTACAAGAAGCGAACAATCATGTTTAAGTAAAAAGAAACGTGCTTAATGTTGAACTTGCTAGGGATGCTTCTTAAGTTTAACAAAAATCGCAAGCCCTGAGCAAAACGTTGTTCGAAATAGACATTTTTACTCAGAGCGCTTGAGGGGGTTCCTTGTTATGGCTTACAAGCAGCGTTGCGCATGAGGATTCGGCTCCAAAGCAATCGTTGGACTTGTTTATTGCTATTGTGCCGTGATTATGACTCAATGTTCGTATCGTCTCTTGTCGAAATAAACTTT
Source organism: Dermacentor albipictus (assembly GCF_038994185.2). Classification (NCBI taxonomy): domain Eukaryota; kingdom Metazoa; phylum Arthropoda; class Arachnida; order Ixodida; family Ixodidae; genus Dermacentor; species Dermacentor albipictus. The sequence goes on from NC_091822.1 coordinate 157,663,722, forward strand.
TTCTAAACACACCAACTGTTATGTATGTAACCTCAATATTTACGGCGAAACACTGGTGGCGAAAGCTGTACATGAAGGCGCGTTTTCTGTTTGAAACGCAGCCTATACCGGGGGCCGATCTTCTGTTATTGTTTCGCACTTTTAATGTGTCAGTCTTAGAAGATTTAACCTAAAAGGCGTGCTCTGTCGGTGTTTCCTTTCATGGCATTTTTTTTTCGCGCTGTCATTTTCGAAATTCCGCATAACTTTGTAAAGATTATGAGACAAGGCATGAGCAAGATTAGTGACAGTATAACTTTAGAGCTTTGTAGGATACATAGGGCAACTTTCCCTCACAGGACGGCCCGACGCCGACACCAGATTTTCTGCGATATGGGCCCTGGACGCTATCGCCTTAAAAGGAAACTGCGCAACTGTACCTTCCACCGTGGAACTGAAATAGGTGTAGCGGTGGCGTTGTGAACTAAAGTATACATGGAGATATGGCGCTGATCATATTCAAAACTAATATCATCCTGATTATCTGGTGAGCAATATGGCCGCTGACAGTAGCGGCTCGTCGAGCTGATCGCTCGCTCATATTGGTCTTTCACTTGCCGCTATCGGGGCGGTATTCTTGTGTGCGGTACTGTAACCGAACTACAGATATCTTTTCGCTGGCCTGCTAAGCACGAGGTCGCGGAATCGAATCCCAGCCACGGCGGCCGCATTTCGACGGGGGCGAAATGCGAAAACACCCGTGAACTTAGATTTAGGTGCACGTTAAGGAACCCCAGGCGGTCCAAATTTCCGGAGTCCCCAACTACGGCGTGCCTCATAATAAGATTACGGTTTTGGCCCGTAAAACCCCGTAGTTTTCATATGTTTTAAGTAGGACCCATTGCTGAAGCCCTTGAAGGACCCTTACGGGCTTTCGATGTTTCAATTGCACGAAATTCTTTTAAAAGACAATAGTTTGTTTTAGCACGCTGTCAATTAGTCTAACCAGAAGAGAGACAGCCGGTCTTACTTGTCCTTAGAATAAACTAGCGAACATCTTGACCCGGTGACGCATTCGCAAGAGGACTCCCTGTCTAGCTAACCTTTTCTAATCTTTTGCTGTCTTTTGTTCCCTTGTTGTTAAACTACTACATGACTACACTGCCAAAAGCAAAAAAACGGCAGACTACTAGCAAGAATCACGGCTTATGCGTATGCTTCAGCGGCAAAACCGAAAACAAAGCTTGCATTACCCATTTTGTTTCTGCATTGCTTGAAATTATTATTATTATTATTATTATTTTTTTTTATGACAGTGGAAATTTCGGCCAGCGTTGTGTCGCTGGCTTCGGAAGCAACAGATTGTGGCTACAGGTCCATTTCAAAGGAATCACGCAAAATCATTGACAACATATTGGCGTCACAGAGTGCGCTGCCTCAAAGCTTTTTTTACAAAAACGATTCACCGCTTTCACCGCATCGTCGTTGTAGATTTACCACGGATTAGCGGATTTAGTTGAGCCGCACGGATTTCGACCCCTGCTTGGTCTTCACCGCACATTTATAAAGTTCGGCACGAGAGGGCGGTTTGTTGAACGCTCGTCGGTGAATCATTCGATAGCGGACGACGTGGGTGCGGATGTTGATTGGGGCAGAGTACAAAGTGCCTAAGAACGAGCAGAAGCAGATCCAAATTCTACAATTCACTTTTACAGACCGCTGTTCTGAATCTCTGACCACATGCACCGCTCGCGCGTCCTGGTCACGGTGTAAGAAGAAAACTGTTTCAACCTTTCCTTTTTCTATCGGGTCAAGGCTAGCTGTCCAGCACCAGACAACAGAACAGGATGCACCAGGACATAGAAAGTATAGATATTTTATGGCACAGTATACGTTGACTCGAGCTTGGAAACTGGAACCTGTAAAGTGGTTCAAGGACGCAATAGCGCTAAAAGGCAGAGTTCTAAATTGTGGCGGTTTACGCGTGCGTGTGCGAAGAATGAAACAGCGCTTAAGAACAAGAAACACGTCAGAGAGGACAAACACGCGCCGAGTAACACCCGTACAGTGCTAATCTCTGGCAAATACAGTAAGGTCCTGGGAGAAATCGCGAATATTTAACCGCCAGACATTTTGTTCCTGTCGCATTTTAAACGCGCGCGCTTTCACGCAGGACGCTTCAACATCGACAAGCCCAATCATGCACGCTGCTGTAATGTCTTTACTAGTAACGCAGCAACAAAGTAACACGTGAGGAGTGTTTCTCGGAGGCGGTGGCCACTCCGACAGACGATCCCACGCCTCTTCCCGTTATTTGTCGCGATGTTCTCAAACCAACGTCAACCCATCACTGCTCCTATGGATGTAGAAAAGAGCTGCGGAAAAATTTAGTTCCTCGGAAAGACCACTGCAATCCGTTGAATGAACAGCAGTCCCTTTGCACAGAGCGCGGCCGCCTTTCTACTTCGGAACGAAAACACGATTAACTGAAGTGTCGCGAAAAGGGGAAACGGCGACATCTTTCCGGTAATCGTCGCGGACGCCGTGCGAGAACCGTTCAGCCGCGAAGGGTTGCTCTCTTGAACTGAACATCCTGTCCTTTCATTATCGCCCTAATAGGTTCGGTCGGGCGCTTCGCGCTTGCAGGTCCCGACAAAGAGGAAGCTTCGAGAGCCCTGCACGCTGGGAACAATGCAACCAAGGCGGGAGCAAAGTGGTTAGGAAGGACGCTTACACTCGGAAACGGGCACACGACGTTGTACGGAACAAGGCGAAGCGAGCCACGGGAGAATAGTAGGGAAGGAAGTTGTTAAAACCTGTCAGACGATAATAAATGCCACTGGATGCGTTTGTTTTTGACAGGTCCTAACATAATATTTTGAGGATCCTCTATCTCGGGTCGTATGTTCATGTCTCTTGGGCGGTCATGTTTGGCACCTCAAGGATTACAGGACGCTTTGAATTCGACAGACGAGAAAAAAGTACAAAAATGGTAGGCGACCCTAATATTTTACTTATGTGTCTCTTAGTGCCACTCGCACCTCCGCGTTGGTGTCCTTTAGATTAAGCGAGCGAACTTCCCCCTGGTACGATATGGGGTTGAGGATGGAGGGTGGGCGAGGAGGAAGCGCAGCGCGCGCCAACTGCTGGGGCGTAGCCACGTAGCGAGCGGCTCACGAATCGACCCTTACGCGCCCTCTGTGGTGCTGACGTCAGAGCACGTAACGAGCGCGCGGGCTCAACTGTTGCGAGCAAGCGAACGAGCGAGCAAGTGAGAAATTCTTGTTTGGGAAGGATAAAACTGGCTGTGGCTTAGCTAAGATTAAGCCCAGGATGCGAAGCATACTAGCCTTTATTTTAACGCGACAGCGTTAAGGAGCTCGTGTCGCAGAGAAGCCGGTGTCGTCGGCGTCGGCTCAGGCGTGCGGCGTTTGCTCAGGCGCACATTTCGTTGTCGCGCCGAACGCTGCGTTGCTCGACGCTCAGCGCGTCCGATGCGGGGCGCGTAGTCGCTGCGCCGTAACAAAGCCACCTAGAAACAGTCTCTGTAGCACGCCGCAACCTTCGCTTCTCATTCCAACGAGCAGCTCTGTCTCCAGGAGGCATCTCACCTCGTGAGTGTCTAGCAGAGGCAAGCGCAGCTGCTTATATACCGCCGCGACGGCGCGAGTTGGAGCCCCGTTTCTTCTCTGTCGTGACGTCACGGTGTCACGTGGTATTGAAGGCGACACCGCCGCGCCTGAGGAGCTGGGTTGAGCTCTAGTAATATGCTTCGCATAAAAACATGGGGTAAAGTGCAGCGCAGTAACTGTCTCTCAGATGAGGACACCAGCGCCGGGAGAGGAGAAGCGAAAGAGGAGGGAGTGACGTCACATCCGTTCTGCTAGACAGATGTTCATTCTATGCCAGGTAACTGCTTTACGTTTAAATATCATGCCGCCTTCTCGTGTGTAATGTCATTAGTGACGTCATTACTTTCGATTTCTACTTACGTTTTTCTAGTAATTTCGCCAAAGTCGTGCTCACCTGGCGGGTCTCTAAAGTCTCTGATTCCGTGCGTTGGTGTGCGGTAATCAGAATTCTAATTCATTCTAATTAATCCAGACGTTTCAGCAACTCAACTTTTAGCTAAACTTATGCTTTGATATCATGTTTATAACGAAACCCATGAATTTTGTACTGTAATATTATTTTCCTTTTTTTTCTGGTTTATTTTGAATTTCGTCGCCGGTAGTTTTAGGAGGTGAATTGGAATGGGCAAGAAACAAGAGTGTCACTCAATGCTCATGCCACGAGAAAAAAAGAACATATACTGAGGTACAGGCTTCGATCTAAAGGTTGTAGATTTGAAGGCTTTCAAGAACTGAAAAACAAATGGCGTGTGAGTTGGATCCTGGTATGCAGGATGGATTGGTTATAAGCGTGGACACATGTACGAAGACTCAGCATGGTAAAGATGAGCACAGGGTTGATCCATCACATCTTTAATTGGTTTTAGCTCGTGTAAACCTCCGTTGTCTCCACAGAAAGGCGTGTCAAGCGGAAAATTGCTATCAAGGCAGAAAGCTGGGCTAGTTGATGTGTCATCATCATTCAAAAGAATAGCGCAAAATAGCAGGAACAAAGACAGAGAAGACGACAGGACGTCTTGTCGTCTTCTCTGTCTTTGTCCCTGCTATTATGCGCTACTCTTTTGAATAATGAAGGAAAATTGTTCTATTAGGCAATGGATGAATTGATTATGTTTAAGTTCATTGGTCTGAGAGACAGATACATAAATTACATGTCATTTTCCAAGTTCGAATTAGGTTGTAGTTCTGTTCCCAGAAAAAATCGCGAAGGATTCCTAACTTTCATGAAATCAGAACGCACTGCTTAGAATTTGTGCCTCGTGCTCGTGCCTCCAGATGAACGACGGGGTATATAGTGAGCTCGCGACGACTTCTACAAAGTGCGCTTCCTCCGCCGGTATGTGTGGTCTGGCCGCTTCCGTCGTAACTTCGTCGTATGCTAAGGCGTTCCCTCTCGCGCATGCCCTAACTACACGGCCATGGCCATCCTATACATTTCCCCAAAATAATGCTTTCCGCGTGGGAGTTTCCCATCTCCGCTACCAACGCAGCAACAGCGACGGCAAGCATCCTGCAGCCCGGTCTTGCGGGATAGTCACCCTTCGGGAGGCACGAGAGCTGCAAGGCGGCTTTCCGAAATACGCGAGCATCATAACGGAACCGAGAACAGCGAGCGCAAAGAAACTAAGGGCGGCCGGAGAAAGAAAGAATGAAGTAATAAACAGTAACCAAGCAAGGAAAGGTAGCAACGCTTGCAATTCCGTTCCGCCGACAGATACTTTCGACAGATTGGCACGCCCGCAGCAGTTGTCGCTCGCAAAGCTCGGAGAGGATGATGGAGTCTCTGGGACCGCAGAGCGGCAGATCGCATGCGTGAAAGGCAAAAAGAAAGAAGAAAAGGAAAGAAAACGTTTGAATCAACGACGCAGAAAAGGAAAAAGAAACAAGAACGGGCAAAGCTGGAGTTCGTAAAGGAAGCGTATGTGTTTCTTTCCCTCGTGGGACGAGCGCAGTGAAGCGAAGATCGTCTCGGCGAGAGGCTTTCTCGTGGGTGGGTGCGTGTCACCAAGAAGGAGCGAACGACCCCCGCCAACGCAACGCGACGACTACGACGACGTCGCCAGTGAAGTCACGGACCGTGGGAAGACGCCGTGGGACTCCGACTATAAGGCGACACTATGCTATTGCGGTCGCGGCGCTCCGGCCCTCAGACCATGGTCAGGCGGCCGTGCTCCGACCGTGGGGCCTCCGGCCGCTCTGTGTCCAAGGAATTTCCCCCAGGACGACGAGGGTGATCGCCATTCGCTGCACCACCACTCCCTCTGTATAGTATATGTACATTATACGGCCGTCCTTAGAGAGAAGGAAGGTCTAGGACGCGATCACAGCGTCCACGGAATGACGTGGAAACTCCACGGGAGCTTCTTTTGTACACTACTCTGCTTGCTCTTCCGTTTCAGCGCACGTCTGTGTTGAAACTTTGTCACCGCGGGTATCCGTGGGTTCGGTATATTGACTTCTTGATGGCGTAGCCGAAACTGCAAACGTCGCAACACGCCGCTGTCCTGGTGATGATCTCGGAGAATGAATACACTGCTTGCGCAAGTTCGGGTAGCAGTATAGTGTCGTACGGGTAGGGTGAGGATATGGAGAGACAGGGAAAGGATGGTTGGTTTTATGGTGGAGAGTATATTTACTGTGTGTCTTTTTTTCCCTCGCGTGCGTTTGTTCGTATTTGTATATGGAAGAGACGAAGGCATTGGGCTACGTTGTTACGAAGGGGCGTTTGTTGTTACAGCCTGTGCGTCCCGTTGACGCTGCTTTTCTGTCGTAAATATTCTACCACCAACGACAGCGCTATCTTGTCCAAACAGAAGCTACTGGACCAACACAACGATTGGCAAACAATAACAAAATGACAAAATCGGGAGCTTTTCAGTATACTATTTGCTTTTTTTTTTCGTGACAGCTTTGTGGACGGCTGACTCACAGGCTGACATTTTACCTCGTTACTATCACTTGAGATAAGTTAGATGTTAGCGCCTTGATGTAGCACCTATATTACTCCTTTCTAACTAGAGAACGAGTTAGAAGCGAACGAAAGGAAAATCTTGTGATGATTTAGCGGTGTGAGAGAAACGTGTTAGAAATTACGTCGCACCTCTTTGAGATGCTGAAGCACATTGCAAGGTGTTGCTCAGGAGCTCAGTGGAGCTCGAGGAACGAAGTGCAGCTGACACGGTGGCCCGGAGAAAAGTACTGTCAGTCGCACTACAAACACACACACACACACACACACACACACACACACACACACACACACACACACACACACACACACACACACACACACACACACACACACACACACACACGCACACACACGCACACGCACACACGCACGCACACACGCACACACGCACACACGCACACACACACACACGCACACATATTCATTATTTATTTACTTTATTTATTTTCAATACTGCTGCTCTCAACCGAGAGCATAGTAGGAGGGCAATACAAAAAGTCAATACAGAATTATACGAACGTGCTACAAATAGGCAAATATTCAGTTAGCGCAAGTATAACGAATGTAGAAAAAAGGGGGTTACAGTAACAAAAAACACAAAAGAGTGGTTACATAAGTATAGGCTATGCATTTTTGTAATGCATTGCAAAGCATTTTGCAACATTGTAAAACGTAAGAAACAGGCGAAAGAACTGTAAAAATAAAAATAACACAAATTAGATACATAAATAAATGGTAAAAATAAAAATGAGCACACACAACAGTTCCCCGAAGGGGCAACGAACAATGATTCCGGGGGAGGGATGACATAGCATGTGGTTACCGCAACTATAGACCTTTAGTACTTTCAATTGTACTAGTAAATTCAGAAAGTGTTTTGGTATGTGTGATGGATGAATGCATTTGATTTCTATCTTGTTTAGCTTGTGGAAAAAAAAGAATGTTTAAAGGTTTTACTGTTGTAGGAATATTCGGTTACGTTATTTGAATTGTTTTGGCGTGTAGTTCGACATTCTGAAAATGATATGTATTTCGACGCGTCTATTTTAAAGTTGTTATGTAGAAGCTGAAACAACAACTTTAAGCGGGCTTCTTTCGCCCTCTCTTATAGCGTTTTTAGACAAGATACAGCTAGCAGATGAGTGGGTGACTTACTGCGCCTGTACTTATTATGTATACATCTCATGGCTTTCCTTCGCAGTCCTTCCAGTTTTGCGAAGTTAGTCATTGTGTGAGGGAACCAAACCACGTTTGCATATTCCAGGATCGGTCTTATCAATGTCTTGTGGCGAGGAAAATAAGGGGAGTAGCCGCTAGCTTTAGGTATGTTTTAAGAAAAAAATATTTGGCGTGATGCTGCTGCCATAATATTGTCAATGTGCAACTTCTATTTAAAGTCAGCTCTAAGAGAGACATCTAGATATTTAATTTCATTAACTTTAGCTAAGGCTGCTAGGTTGATTGCGTTGGCAAACTGTCAGGGTTCTTTTTTTCTGGTCACGGTGATTACGGCGGTCTTTTTGTACGTTAACTACCATCTGCCCTGCTCACACAATTCGGATATTATGTTAATGGATGCACTCAGAGAAAGATGGTCTGCGTGATTGTTTATTTTTCGGTAAATTACGCAGTCATCGGCTAAAAGCTTAATGTCAGTATCGATGTTCCTTGCAACGTCATTAATAAAGATTAGGAATAACAACGGCCGAAGGACTGATCCTTGGGGTACTCCTGATGATACACAAAATGTTTTTGATGTCGCATGTTCGAAAAAACACAAATTGTTTGCGGTTTAACACAAAATGCTTAATCTATCAGGTGACGGGCCCAATATGCTTAATTATCTCATAATTGCCTGATACGCTTTCTACTTTAGCAATTAAGTTATTATAGCATATGTACACTATCCAAAGCTTTCGATAGATCTAGGAGAATCATATCTGTTTGGCCACGGTTAATCAGGCTAAGCGCAAGGGCATGTACAACCTCAGTCAATTGTGTAATCTTGATAAACAATTTCAGAATCCGTGATGGTTAGGGGAAAAAAATTTACTCGTTCAAGGAAAATTGTAATGTGTTTAAATATAATATGTTATAGGAGCTTGCGCGGCCTACTAGTAAGAGATATAGGCCTATAATTTGATACCGGATTTATGTATTGCTATGATTTTAGCTATTTTCCAGCCCGAAAATTAAAATTTCCTAAAAATTAAGCCGATGTATCTGCTGCGCCATTGCCTCTACCTTTTAAGAAAGTCGTTTGGGATGCCATCGGGGCCACTAGACTTCTTAGAACCAATACTCAACAGCAGGTTCAAGATACCGGCATCTGTAATGCTTACGCCATTGATGTTCACAGTCCTGCATGAATCAATCGAGGTGCAGTCTCATTTTCTACTGTTAATACTGACTGGAAAAAAATGTTAAGTGAATCAGCCTTCATGTGATTTTCTTGAGCAGATAGTTGCTGCTCTAATACGTTTCTACTGAAGGGCTTCCAGAACCTGTGGGGATTATTTGTAAGGAAACTCGGAAGAGTTACGTTAAAATATTAGTCCTTTGCTACCTTGGTTTTATTTGTTAGATCTGCTATAGCGCACAGGACTTGTGAAGTTCTCGACTGGCTCGGATTACTCTTTGCTATCTTACGAATTCGATTAACTCGGCGCTTCACCTGAATAACCTCTCGTGTGATCCGCGGGTTTGACGTTTGCTGTTTGTTTAACTTTATATATATATATATTGTAAAGGCGTTTATTAGCCACCGGTGTTTGGGACCGACCGTCAGAGCAGGGCACGGACTCTCAGCACGAGCGGCGTCTCCGGAGAAAAGCGCTCGAGAGAGAAGGAGATTCTTGATGATGGGAGGGAAAGGTTGGGGTAAAGTGCAGCGCAGTAACTGTCTCTCAGCAGAGGACACCTCAACCGCGCTGCACAGGGGGTAGGGAATGAAAGTTCTCGAGAGCTTGACCCACTTTAGAAAGTGCTGGAGAGAGGAGGTGTTCCTCCTCTGCTCCTCATTTACCGACGGGAACGAGAAGGGAGCCGTGCGGCGACCTAACAGCTCCTCACTATGAGTGGATCACAGTAAGGCTTGAGGCGTTCGACGATGACAATGTCTCGTCCACGACGGCTCATGTCCGAACACGTTTCAACGGGTTCGACTACATGGTTAACGGAGGGTGCGCGCTCGACGATACGGCAGGACCTTACGTACTTGGGCAGTAGTTTTGGAGAGAGCCCAGGTGCAGTTGAAGGAACGGAAGGCCACACAAGCGCTCCAGGGAGGAACGCGGGCGCGGAAGTGGTGTCGCCGCGAACGCTCTCCTGGCGCTCTTGGTCATTTGAAGTGAAGGCGCGCGCGAGATCGAGACACTCTTCGGCATGTCTGGCTGTGACAGAAACAAGCGCACGCTCAGATACATCCGGCGGGTATGGTAGAATTGTGTTGATGGCGTGCGACGGGCGCCTGCAGTACAGTAAGAAAAATGGTTAAAAGCCAGTGGTGCTCTGAGTAGCGGTGTTGTACGCATAGGTTACGAAGGGCAGAATGACGTCCCGATTTGTGGGGTCGGAGGAGGTGTACCTGGCAAGCATGTCGTCCAGCGTACGGTTGAAGCGTTCCGTAAGGCCATTGATTTGAAGATGGTACGCCGTAGTTGTGCGATGACACTCTTTGAGAATGGCGTCAATTACTTCTGATAGGAAGAAATTTCCGCGATCACTGAGCAGTTCCTCAGGTGGTCCGTGACGCAGGATGAATCTATGAAACAGGAAGGAGGCAAACATCGCACGCTGTACCTGCCGGGAGGGCGGCAGCTTCGGCGTATCGCGTGAGACGGTCAACCGCCACAACGGTCCAGCGTTTTCCAGCCGATGTCAGGGGAAGGGGCGCGTACAAATAGATGCAAACGCACCCAAACGGCCGAGTAGGGCAACTTAAAGGTTGCAGACCCGCTGTCAGTCGGGGCGAGAGCGAACGAACTTCTGAACGTAGCTGTACATCCCTCGCCAGTAGTACCGCTGTCGGAGGCGCTGATAAGTTTTGAAAACTCCCTAGTGTGCACACTGTGGATCGCCGTGGAAAGCTGCGCATATGTCTGGACGGAGACTGCGAGGTACTACTAATAACCACTGGCGCCCGTCGAGGTTATAATTGTGTCGGTGAAGCAGGCTGTCGCGAATGGCAAAATGGTGGGCGTTACGACGCAGCGTGCGAGTTAGTGCAAGTCTATAAGAAAGGTAATTCAATAGTCCTAGCGCTGCTCAAGTGCGATAGTGGTAAGGCCGAGCGAGGAAACGGTAAAGTGGGATAGTGAGCAGCAGGCATTGTCCTCAGGCATGGAAAGCGCGAGAGGGCGTTGGCGTCACAACGCTGGCGTCCGCTGCAGTAAAGCACGCGGATATCGTAGTCCTGCAGGCGAAGTGCCCATCGTGCAAGACGGCCTGAGGGATCTTTCAAGGACGACAGCCAACATAGTGCATGGTGGTCCGGGACTATATCACATGGACGGCTGTACAAATAAAGCCTAAAGTTGGTGAGAGCCCAGATGATGGCCAGGCATTCTGTTTCTGTCACAGCGTAATTGTCCCAGCTTTCGTAAGCGTGCGACTTGAATAAGCCACGACATATTCCGGAAACCGCTGTTTGCGCTGGGCAAGAACAGCGCCGAGGCCAACATCGCTGGCGTCTGTGTGCACCTTGGTAAGGGCCCTCAGGTCGTCATGGCACACAATTGGTGGAGACGTTAGCAAACGACGGAGCTTTGTGAAGGCCTGGTCTTACTCGGACGACCACAAAGGGAGGGATCCGTAGCTTTTAAAAATTAGCTATGTCAGGGGCGATATGATGGCGGCGAAATTGCGAATGAAGCGTCTGAAATAGGAAGACAGACCGATGAAATTGCGCAATTCCTTGACGAATGTTGGCTTAGGGAATTCAGCGATGGCCCGAGGTTTCGCTCGATCGGGGACAATTCCATCCTTAAATACGACATAACCTAGAATTGTCAGCTGCCGAGAAGCAAATCAGCAGTTCTTGAGGTTTAGTGGTAGCCATGCGTTTGTTAAACACGTTAAAACAGACTGGAGCCGTTGAAGGTGCGTGATAGAGTCAGGAGCAAAAACAACAACGTTGTCAAGATAGCACAAGCACGTGTGGTGCTTCAAGCGGCGCAGAACTGTGTTCATCATGCGCTCAAACATTGCGGGTGCATTACAGAATCCAAAAGGCATTAGGTTAGTTTCGTATAAGCCGTCGCGTGTGACAGAATCTGTATTCGGCCGATCGGCGTCTGCCATGGGTGCTTGCGAATGCCCTGGGCGCCAATCTATGAATGAAAAGAATTCTGTGCCTTGTAGACTGTCAATAGCGTCGTGGTTGCCGTACCACAGGCTTGCGACGTCTTTGAGATAAAACGAGACATTCTGTAGTTTCAATGGGTCGTCCCACTTATTGTGGCCGCTCACCTTTTCGAACGTCACCCGACCAATCTTGCACATCGTGGTCATCTGTTTCGCTAAAGAAGGGAGCGTCGCGCTGGGCAGTGCGCCCGTTACGAAAACTGCGGGGATTGGGCCACGGCCTGCTGGGTGGTTTCGTCAGCCATTGTCGGGGGCAGTTGGTATTGGTAGCGTCAGACTTCGAAGTTCCATCTATATCTAGTGCTACTGGTGGTGGCATATATACATACAAATAGACATACACATGCCACATACACGCTCTTCTAAGCTTTCCCCTTATCCCCTCCGCCTCTTCCACGTGACCACCTTGCCGCAGTTCGCACACATACTTTTTTCAGATTTTGGCACTCAAAGTGCTAACGAAATGAAGAGAAGAACTCGCAGAACACAGACATACGCGTACCCTTCGGCAGACAAGAAGTGGACCGACGCAGAATCAACAAGTCTGCAGATGTTCCGCACCATTCCGCGAGTGCATAACGACAACACCGTCACGTTTAGGAGCAAATGCTGATAAGGATTGATTTTCCGAGACGCAGAGCTCACAACGTGGGTGCATACAACCTCACTGACGAAATTTAATCGCTTCAAGAGGAGTCAGAGCCGGCGCTCTGAAGTAAAACAAAAAAAAAGAAGTCTGTAGTGTCAGAGTCGCAAGCTCAGGCGCACTCAACCGCAGAAAACACGGATGCGCCTTCACGGTCTTCTGTTGTGAGGTCTGTACAGGTCGCTCCACTACTGAGCTAGGTCGCCTGGACGACAGCCTGCTTTGGGATCCGACGAAACGCGGCAAACACGTCTGCTCCGTAAGCTCTCGCGGTCGTCTGGAACACCGTCTAGACGTCATAGCCCATTCGTAAAACAACCGCCTTTGCAAAGTGCAGCGGTTACAACGGCAAAGAACGGGCTCGATTGTTTTCTCTTTTACACAGCCACTCACAAGGGACGCTGCAGGCCGTTCCTGCGCCCAGAGCCACGCGCATAATTTTTTTCATACACGCTCTGCCGATGCCTAAAGCCCCTCAATCCGCCTTTTGCGACGCCGAACTGCGCATGCGCAGTGCCCTAGCGGCTGAGGAGCGAAGCGATTTGGCAGGCGCTAGAGCAGACGGCGGACGGCCGGGGCAGGCGCTGCGATTCTCAGCTGCGCTATTCTCGCTGCCGCGCGCACGGCACGCCTTCCTAACATATTGACATCGAAATTTGGCGCGATGCCAATGTCGTGTGTCGCGTACGGCTGCAGTTCACGTGACAGTCCCAGCAGGACAGTGCGGTTTTTCCAATTTCCGTCGGTAAAACGAGATCGACAGCGCCGTGAAGCCTGGATTAGGGCTGTGAAGCGGCAAGATGCGCAAGGGCGTCCATGGCAGCCGTCAGCAGCATCTCGACTCTGCGGGAAGCACTTTGTGACAGGTATGCATCCACATACGTAGTTCTCTGTTTTTGTCGTTACTGACTCATACGAATAATCTCGAGAAAGACGCAAATGTGTTTGAGCTAGCGAAACAAACGATCTCTTGCTCGCGCGAGCCGGCCGAGTGAAACGCGGTGCTTTATTTTTTTTTTAATTCTTTTTTGTCGTCATCACTGTGCGGCCGCCGCGTTGTGCTTTACTTTGTTTTTTTGCTGTCATCTCTGTGCGGCCGCCGCTAGAACGCCGTCTTTAGCAACTTTACACCGTGCACACTTTTACTACTTCATAAGCGTTCAGCGAGTGCTCGTGATGTCGGCGTAGTTATCTGTTGGAGCCAAGCGCGCCTGCACTGCCGGGCAGATTTGGAAACGGCGTGCACTGTTTAAGTAGCTGATGGTGCTAGTTAGCAATCGCTGCTATTTGTCGTTTCATCATTCTTGTCGACACCGAGTATAGTAATATTTCTTGAAGAAAGCTTATGTTCGTTTAGCGAATAGCGATGTAGTACGGTTTGTACTATGGCTCATTTTCCCGTGCTGCGCTTTCTGGAGTCGAGTGGCGCGTCTTATTGTGTAACGGACACATTCCAGGGGCACCTTCACTGTCACCCAGACATCCGGACTTCATACCGACGCTGTTCGTGTATACAGACCAGTTCAGAAAGAAGGACGCGGTCGACCGCCATGTTCGTACCGCGGCGCGTTCCAAGAGGAAAACAGGCGCTCCACCAACAGCAGGTATCACCGGTTCCGGGCATACTGGCCATTTTCTGGCATTTTTTAGGTGTACATATACTTTATGTGGGTAAAACACGTATGCAAACTGACATTCTGTTGGCCTCCCCATTGCCTGTGTATGTACGCCAAGCACTATGGCACACTATAAAGGAATATATGCAGTGGTGAAACGTGATATTTGCCCTAAGAACTACACTTCATGCCCTATCCGAGTCATGCGTTTTTGTGTGTACTCATACTATTTTATTACTCACTTTACATCACAGGTACAGAGGTTTCAGGTCAAGGAGGAACTTGTAAAGGTCTCAGTGATGGGGAACCAGACACGTCCTGTGTTCAGGGTGAGCAGTGGCTTTTGAACTAATGGCAAGCACACTGTCACATTATGCAGCTGGAAATGTTTTCTGAGGCTCACCTTATGTTGCTCATTGCGAGTCTTGCACGTTTGCGACATATGAATTATCCATAATTTGCTTTCAGGTGACCAGGTCATTAGAGTAGTGCACTCCGCACAAAGTGCGAATGCTCAGAGTAAATGTCAGTGTTCAATGAATTGTGTCTAAAGCAATAGCGTCACTTTATTGCATTTGTTGATGCAAATGCAGGTGCAGACTCTTCATTCGACGAGGAAGGAGCAGCTGATGCACTCTTGCTGCTTGCAACATCCCCAATGCTCACTGAGCCACAGGAGGTCCTAGAGCCAACGCCCTTAAGCAGAGAGGAGAACACTGACCACCTATTAACTGAAAATGTGGCATTACAACGGAAAGTCAGGGATCTAGAACTGCAATGCAGAAAGCTAAAACGCTGCACGTTTTCTGTGGATACTATTCACAAATCGTCTTTTAAGTTTTATACAGGACTGCAAAGTAAGGAACAGTTTGAAGCACTCTTTAAGCACATTGAAAAAAATGCAGAACGCATGGTTTATTGGGATGGAGGAAAAACACAAGCAAAGGAAAGACAGCTCTCCAAGCGCGAAGAACTTTTCATGGTGCTGTATAGGCTCAGGACTGGTGTTTGTGCCAAGGAAGTGGCTCGAATCTTTGGAATTTCTCAGTCATGCCTTAGTCGCATCTTTTGTACATGGGTAATTTTTCTCGATAAAGAGCTCTCAGCATTGACAAGGTTTCCCACATTAGCAGAGATCAAAAGGCACATGCCAATGGCATTCAGTGACTTCTCAAACACTAGAGTCATCCTTGATTGCACAGAGGTGAGAATCCAAAGACCTTCAAAACTACAGGCACAGAGGCATACTTTCTCCTCGTACAAGCATTATAACACGTTTAAAGCACTTGTTGGGGTAACACCAGATGGCTACGTTTCATTTGTGCCAGATTTGTGGGGTGGGCATGTTAGTGATAGCGAAGTTGTCGAAAAATCGGGCCTACTGGGTTTATTAGATGCGGGGGACGGTGTGATGGTCGACAAAGGCTTTAGGTTGGAGGGCGTTTTTCCACCATCTATTCAAATCCACATGCCACCATTTAAAATGGGGAACCAATTGTCAGCTAGTGACGTGATTGCCACCCGAAAAATAGCTGGCGCTAGGATCCATGTTGAGCGAGTCATAAGACGTATCAAAGAATTTCATTTTTTAGACAAACCACTGCCAATCAACATGCTCGACATTATTGACAGCATTTTTAGGACTTGCGCCTTTTTGTGCAATTTTCTACAGCCAATCATTTCAATCAATAATGAGAACAAGTAGCCAGCTCGCACATCTCTACTTCAAATGAGCCTCCTTTACCATGCTTATGACCAGAAGAGACCAGACTGTGTAACAACAGTGTACTCTCATACTATATCACGTGTACTTACGACGACGCTGTCTACTGTGCTACCTTCTGAGGAAATTTGTATTTTCCATCTCTAAATAAATGATACTGCTTTTTCAGTTATCTTCCATGTACACTGCACATTTATTTTGTTATGTCTATAGACGTAACGGCTATAGTTATCACCAATGCTACACAATTTGCTTAGGCCATGCTATTTCTTTTCATTTTGCCATAGAAAACAAAATACTTCGAAACAGTTTAGCCGAGCTACGAGCCGAGTTTGAAGCTTTTAAGCGCACGGCAAACAACAGCACATCACAGCAACCCATACAAATTGCGGACCACACTTCCAAATCACCACCACAAACATCACTGCAACAAAGTACCGCCTCCAGCACTCATTCGTTAACGCTGCAACAGTTAGCACAAAACATGCAACTAATGTTCGCAGAGCTACACAAACACCACACAATTCTTTTAAACATTGAGGCAGTTAGCCGACCAATCCGCTCCATGTGCCAGGTTGGATTTGCGGCCTGTCCAATCGTTGACTCGAGAACAACTGCTCTGCTGTCCACCGAGAGGGCCTGTATAGCTGCAAAAAAAACAGTATTGTTAATTTATAGGTTTAGAATCCGTTTTACAAGTCGTACAGCAAGCATTACATTGTATTAAAGCAATGAGAAGTAGCATGACGTCAACAAAGCATCACTTGTCATGGCAATGTTGAGCTATTTGGTGGGGATTCATCGTGGAAGGAAGTAAGGGGTGCAAACATGGACACAAGAGAACCAGACAACACAAACACTGCAGATAGGAGCTAAGTGTACTAGAAATGAAGCTTAAAATGAGAGAAAGTTCAGCTAGTTGGTAGCGAATCGCACTAAAAGAAAGTAACGCATGCAAACATGGATACAAGAGAACCAAACTAAGTAAATGCCATGTTGTCTAGTTCTCTTGTTGGTGTTTGCACGCCTTACTTTCTTTTATGTTGAATCACTTGTCAGAAACTTAATACCATTAGGTTAGCTTTTATTTACTCCTACAAAGAAACCCCTACAGGCCTACTCAAAGAGGCTAAAGTACTTAGGTTGTGTCAAATGACACAACTGCATATTGCAACGATTAAAATGTAGGTAGATACTAATCTCCTACAAAATTGTACAGCTTACTTTCACAGTGACATAAGAATTTTTCTGCAGCTTGTAACTTGCATGTGCTCATTATGTTTTATTTTTTTTTCGCTAATTATGCTGGTCAACATAGCTAAATCGTAGAGTTGGTTCAGTATTGCAAGTATTTAAACATGCCTAAAAACAAGAGCAAGACAAATGTGCATGCTTTCAATTCCATGCTCTGCTAAAACACAGTCAACATATATATATGACAAATGCCGTGCATGAATCCAGGTGATGGACTCATGCTAAAGGAACATCCATTATACATTCACACAGTGCTTCACAAACATGCCATAGATGAAGCAGATATGTTTGAGGACCCTGTGGGTGCTCACACACATCGAGTTATGCGACAGCCCTGTAAAAGTTAAGAAATGACAAGACACTAAGTCTAAAAGTGACTGCTGCATTATCTGCTGCTCAGTGGGATACTTGTGAAGGTGATGCCCAGAGACATAGGTGGGCATTCTTATATAAATGAGACAGCCTCAGAATGACACGTGCCAAGACAAAAAGTTGCGAAAAAAGTAATAAACAAGAAGTGGACTTTCTTACCATCAAACCTCTCTTGTATGAGTCTTTGACAGGTCTCACTGTGGATGTCTTCAATGTCTGGGACCAGTGGAGTGTCTGAAGCTTCTGGTGCCACTTCACTGGGACTGTGTTCATCCTGGAATATAGTGCTTTACATTAGACAGCGCAGATAACATGCAAATGTTAGCTTAGTGACTACCTTGAATAGTAGTGCAGCTTGAAATATACGAAGCAGCATAGTAAAGATTTGAGGATTTTGTAAACAGGTCTTTGACAGCATCATATTGCGCCAGTGGTGAGAAGCGCAACAAAATAGGTTCAGATTGTGGTCTCATACCTGGCATGCCTTATTGCGCATGGTTGTTAAACAAGCAAACTCAGTATTGTACTTCTGAATCATTTTTCACATTTTATTTATTCGTACTCTAAATGCCTTCTTTCAGGGTGAGCAAAGAACAGTTTTGAAAGTAAGCAAACTACAAGCTTACTAGCATTAGAAAATAAAAAAAAACATTCAGATGCAGTGACATGAACTCGTGCTAACATGTGCTGTAAATCAAGAGCAAATGTAAATATGAAAGTGCAATAATGTGCATGTTGCAGAAGGGGATAGAAAAAACTCAAGCCATACGTAGAGGTAAACAGTAATCAATGCACATCAGATATGCCAACGCAAGATTTAAAATTCTTTAAAATTAGGTTCAGCAGCTCTGTGTAGAGAAGTTATTCCATTCAGCTATAAAGCATGGTATGAAAAATCAAGGGACACTTAATACACGTAACTAAGGAAACTATGTACAGATAATTTAATAAGACTTGCCCAGCATGCTATACTCACATGCTTTGCTGCATAAGTTGCAGGTGATTGGACAGTCTCGCATGATAATTATGTGAATCACATGTGGCTATAAGAATTTATGAAGCAGGCACTGGGGGGTTCATCACCGACTTGATACCTACAGTATTACAGGAGGCGTCAAAGGTCTTGTCATTTGTAAAGGCACACAGCATTTGAAAGCCCTTAAATGTATCACACTTTGGAATTCACAGTCCCTTACTGCTGTCATGGACAAGACAAGCTATATAATGGAAGTTGAACAGATGTTTGTGTCAGTTTAACAGTGTGTATGTGCATGAATGCTCTCGCATTATTTCAGTCATCACGAGATAGGTTCTGCCAGAATTTTTAAAATAACTTTGGCTTTAAAGAGGTTTAGTTGCCTCAATTAACCAAGACTTACATCACAGGTTTGCTGCATCATCTCATTGCTAAGCTTGCAGATTGTTTAGTGAGATATAAAAAAGAAAGTCACCGTATATAAACACTACTGACATTAGTGTTATACTGATGCAAACTGTACTTCGCATAAAAGCACAGTAAAAGGGGCTCTCAAACTGTTCCTCTCTGTCGTCACATGCTGATGGAACACTGCTAACTCTTATTTTAACAGATCACAAGCATGCAGAGTTAAGTGTAGCACTTACAAGTGATTCTCCTGAGTTTTCTTTGCTCATATAACGGAGAAGCAGGCAGTTTGCTGCCACCTTTTCGAGATCGGCAGCAAGCAGAGATGGGTCACTCGGTGAGAGCCCTGGCAGTGGATCAAACCGCCGCCTTTTCGCACCTTCATGTTTCCTTGTGTGAAAAGTGATGTCTTGCAGAGGCAGAGGTGGCTCATGCTTTTTGACTGAAAAAAAAAGTTTTGTTTGTACAAGTACAATAACGAAATTTTAAGTGCTTCCTGTGATGTTTAGCCAACGACCACATCCATTGTAAGAAAATTAAATGTTGCAGTTTGGGATTATTTTTTCTCTATGCAGGTCTTGTAGTTAAGAATTTATGAAGCGACACCAATATGTGTTCTTAATTAAAACCAGTAGCCTATATTTGTCCACATACCAATACTCATGTACGCTGTAAACAATGTAGCTGTGTGAATGAGTTGATATTCAACAGCTGCTACCACGAATGCAAACTTTACAACACGTTAAATGGTCAACACGGTGCCACAAAGAACCGTTTGCAGAAAGGGGCCGGAAGTGTGATCACAGATTTTTTAGGCACTTTTGCCGCCTCCTATGTTAACTAATGCTTGCTAAGTAGTAGCATTCTTACCTTGGGCAGGAACAATCCAAGCACATGGAACTTCCGTGCACGTTGCCGCATCCTTTTGCGCCAAGTGAATGGCATGAAGGATTAACCCAACAAAATGTTGGCATGTGCCGCTCAGGCTGCAAGAATAAAATGGAAGAGGAGATGAGTTTTCATGCTCAACAAGTATTCATCAAGGAAAAGATGGGATCAAGTGTTTATGAATTCGAAAGAACGGGTTTAAGTTCACGTCACTCAACGTGAAATACATGCGCCAATCTCAGACATGAGCCGCACACCACCACTCGCGCGTTGGCCTTGTAACACCATGTGCACACATTAACAGCATCATTGAACGATGCGATGCGGCTTGTCAGACAGCTATGCCGGCACGAAGTTAGGTACAACTAGCGGTTTTACAGTAAACAGCCAAACTTGGAAGTCATTCTCGTTATAATCCAAGGCTGTGTACGGTCGCAGACAAGTGCAAATTGGTATGCTGCACGACCGTGTCGATCGGTATACATGCAAATGCGCAAAAACAAGAACTCCCCGCTTTCTTCATTTACAGTATGTCTATTTTTTCAACATTTAAGCAACCGTACCTTTATATAAGCAAACAGCTAGCCCAAAACGGCAGGGCCGGTATAGTTATGAATTCCAAAATTTAACCCATCAGACTTAAATGTCCAGCACGCGGTTCATGCAGGTCGCGCTCCAGATGTAGAATAGAAAGCTTGCTCACCCTGCGGGGCAGAGGCAATGACCAGCCAGGATGGAGCCCGACGCCTTGGAAATCGCGGCGTGCACGATGTAATAGCCGCCTTTCATTGACGGTAGGCAGATACTACGCAAAAGTCCGCACGTGGATTCTGCTGACACGTCGTTGTACATGACGTTGCGCACGTATCCTTCTTCTTGGAACATCGTTCCTTTCATTTGCTGTCGCGCGAAGCGCGCTCCGCTCGACACCATGTGTTCTTCGAGCTGCGCTTCCGTGGGTATTTTGACGTTACCGAAGCGCTTTTTCCAGCCGTTCGTCACGCTGAAGAAACCTCCAGGTACAAAGCAGTCACCAGCGGGCTCCATGGCTAGCGGACGGCGACAAACTGTGCGCACACGTTGTTGCGGTTTTCACTCACACGCTGCTTGCTTGCACACGTGTCTCGCGTGCGGCGGCTGTCTGTCGCGGCGAGAGCGACGCCTGCCAAATCGTTTCTCGTGGCCACCGCACAGTGGCGCCACAATGCATCGCAAAAGGCGGATTTTCCAAAAGTAGCGCCATTCTTAGATCTTTCCGCCACCCCGCTCACCCAGGCGCTGCCTCCTCCACTCCTCCTGTCGCCCCAGCCTCCTCCGCTCCCCCATTGGCCAATCTGTGTCACGTGAAAGTAGGCCCCGCGCTTTTGTATATTTTTTTCTTTCCGGCGCAGAGCAGGCGCCGCGCTTTTGTATATCTTTTCTTTCCAGCGCGCTGCGACCCCCATTCTTGGGCCTGCGCGACGTAAGTACGGCAGGCGGTTTGAAGGAGCGCGGTAGTTTTATACAATGTGTTAGGGCCGAGTGCTTAATTGCGATGCCGTGCTGCTGCGCCTACGGTTGCCACAACAGACCCAGTGACGGCAAAAAGCTTTTTGCTTTACCATCCGCCGGGCGCAACGCAAAACGAAGAAAAGTGTGGATTCACAAGATCGGGCGGGCTGACTTCGAGCAGGTGGCAAAGAACGCGCGGCTATGTGAAGTGCCACGGCTCCTCCAACCTCTTCTTTTGACGCCCGTGTCAAAACTGGCCCGTGTCCAGTGCATTGGGGGTGCGTTAAAGAACCCCAGCTGGAAAAAAATTAATCCGGAGCCCCCATTATGGCGTGCCTTATGAGATCGTGGTGTTGGGATGTAAAACCCAAGAATCAACTTTTTTTCTGTCGTGTGTGCCTTGACTGCTCCAGTTAACGCAACACTGCTTCCTTGTGAAAACTTACAACGCAAAAGAATACAGACGCACGTAGTATACAGAGATAAAATTAGCACTTCAACAAAAGTGTTGCTGGTGCCAATGAGGGGAGGGGGATAATTATTTTCTGAACCTCTTTCCAGTTGTCTCATCAAGTTCCTTCATTTTTTTCTATCAAATTCTAACCATTTGCACTGTAATAAATAAATAACGATTTCATATGCTAGTACGTTGTTCAAATTATCTATACCGCCTATGTGTGAAAACGTTGCTCATGGCCACCACAACCTGTGCATGAGCTACGTACATCTGTAAAAGGCGCGGAACAGAAACGGCCCTGCTGCCAGGCATTGCTGACCGCAGACAGTCGGAATCTCTCACGCGCCGGCCGAACAAAAGCATCCTGCAGGTACGTAAATTAACCTACGAAACCACGTGCACATACTTTCACGCTGTCAAAACTTGAAACTCTGGTAATTACTCGCGTGTCTGAGCACACCGCGTGCTTGTGTCGTGTTTCAGCAACACGAACTTTCAACGTGCGCGCGCTTTACTCCTTAAATACGCCTTGAATAATGGCGCTTTTCTCTATTTCTTCCGCAAATCCGACACGACATTCTTAAGGCCAGTTACCGACTGACAAAGCAAGATCTAGATTGAAAAAACTGCTCCGCAGGACTCGAATGAACTTTTCCGCGGATTTCCTCCCGTAGCGTGTTAGCCGTCGTCTGCTACGGCAGGCCCACCACCGGCGGCGCCACCGTCGAGGCCGCGCCGAGCGGAGGAGGAGGGAAGTGAATGGCGCTACTTTGGGAGATTGAGGGGCTTTACCGGTGCCTGGTGTTTGATCCGCACCGATGGCACCGGCTGTTGGAATCTCAGCGCTGCCACCAGCTGTCGGAACCTCAGTGCTGACATTCGTTGTTGCAACCGGACCGTTGGCGCCCGTTGTTGCAAATGGGTCGCAAGCCCCAAGGGTAGCGTTGGCCTGGCGGCCTGGGGCACACTGGAAGCATCCGAAGGTCCCAGCAAAGCATGAGGCGACTGCTAACAGAACAACTTGTTTATTCTAGCATCGCAAAGAGCGGGCGGTCAGGTCGACCGAAGTAGAGAGACGGGAGAGCATGTTACTCAACAGAAGAAATCGGAGCCTCTCTCCTGGCGTCCGGGGGCAGCTGCTCTTATACTCTTGGCGTCGCGGGCAAGAAGGAAGGTCATGGGACGACACCACGTGACAGCGGCGACGGACGGACTGAGAGACACGTTGGGACAAGGAGGTGACGCATCAGACGGGCCGGCGCCGGTCAGACCTCCTCGCTTCACACTGGGGGAGCTCCTCTCCCCGGCTGCCGCGCTTTGACAAGCGTGGGCACACACACACACACGCACACACAAAGACACGTGGCACTGAACATGCCGGGACGCGCTCGGCGGGGATGCGTCGCGGCCGCTCCGAACGGGCCAAAATGTCCGCCGCTTTGAACGAAGCCCCGGCGTCCGTTGAATTCGCGCCGGCTACACCGCGCGTCATAGGCGAAACGTAACACTGGAAAGCAGCGCCGCCACGTGGTATCGAACCGCACTACTACGACGCGTCAAGCCGAAAGCCTGCCGGAAAGCGTGCGTGAAAGCGCCTCGAAAGCGGCAATAGGAGAAACACTTGCCTCAAAAGGTATTAAACAGTCCTAATGCACAACGGAGTTCGTGCGGCCTCCAAGAGCAAACAACTCACAGAGGATTCGGCGTCATGAGTCAAGATTAGCATGACATTTGTGAGTAATGAAACACAACATTTCCTCTTTAGAATTGCATTTCTGCCTCGACTATACAAGGTCGCCGACGGTATTGTCTAGTTGAGGCTGTCGTTTGTGTACAGAACTGCACCACGAACAACAATCAACAGCACAACTGTACCGTTAGATGATGCGCAAGGGCAGTTTAATATTTGTGAGAAAGCACGGTTGGGGAGAGAGAGGTGACTGCTGCTTCCGCGGGCGCACGGTGTTATTTACAAGCAAGGAAATGTCGAGAGCGGTTGATTCGAGGTCACGTCTTCCCTTTTCCTTTTTTGTGGAGATTATATATAAGCGGATATATGGGTCCGACGTTGCACGCAACTCAGCGCCGACATTTCCAGCATGACGAAAACCGAAATATCTAACTTAAGGATGTTTTGCGGTCGTTTCAGGAAGTAAAGAAGCTGCATTAGCATATCGTAACGCGGCCCATCTTTTATTAAGGAAACCAAACAAGTGTGGACGCTGCCCATCCACCCCCAACACCCACGCCCCTCCCCACCTTTCTTTTCTTCTACGCCTTGTAAACCAAAACATAACATAAACAATCAACGGGAATTACGTGAAACAGAGGCCTAACTAACTTTTCGCTGTAGTTTCTCGCCTATAGGTTGACTCGTCTCAAAGGTAAAAAAGAATGCCATAAATATAAGCAAACACACACAAAACAAAAGGCCGGGAAAAACATGCGGGAGAGGGCAAGCGGTTGTATTACAAAGTCAAATCTGGCGTAACGCGACGTTAATTGCACTCGATGTTACTAGCAGAAGACCCCGATGCTTTCGGAAAGCACAAATTTCTTCTGCAACAGAAGAAAACTCCGTGTTCGAAATTTAACAAAGCTTTGCCGGCAGCATGATAACCGCCAGCTGCGCCCACGACAAGCATTGGCGCAGCTGTTCTTGTCGAAGACAAAGGGGTGTTTGCGTTGGTGGAGAGGAGGCGAAACGAGAAAACGTCTGGCAACATACGCGAAGCTTACGTAGTCACAAAAACAAATGTTACATTGCAGAGGCTGCTTGGCGATTAGCGCTGCTTTCTTTCTCTTTTTTTTCCTCACGCAAGTGAAAAGGCTGCCACAAAAGTAGCGGGAAAAACAAGACATTGCTGGGGCTGATGCGAGTCCCGCTCAAAATTTCAACGATGGGGAAGTGTTGAAGTTACTAAACCATGCGGGATTGTGAAGCAAACACCCCGTTTTAGTAAAAAAAAAACTTTCCTGCGGGTTAACGTGGCTTGATTACAGAATGCCATGCGCTGTCCGGACATGCATTCTGTAAGTTTAGTATAGATAATTGAGTTGTTGATGAAATGTGCGAGTCGGTGCATAACAACCTGTGAAAGTTGTTACCAGGGTGAGAGCGGGGCCACAAGCCAACTGTACTGGCGCTATGATTAGTGCCGTGGAATCAGAGGGCGAAAAATAAATAAATTCGGCTTTGAATTAGTTATTAAGAGGAAACTTTAGCTCGGGTGCTCCTATCTAAATACATGTAAAAGGAGGATTCGTTTCTCTCGGCAACCACTGCGCCAAATTTGATGAGGTCTGTTGCATTTAAAAGAAAAGCTTAATATCCAGTGACTGTTGATTTCGAATTTTTGAGTTAGGTCGTCAATTTTTTATTAAATATTGGCAAAAATTGAAAATTTTCAGAAAGCCAAACTTTCAAGTTTACAACTCTGCAACTCAACAACGAAAAAGGACAATACAATTCTGTGAATTGCATCTAATAGTACATCTAAAGCGGACAAAATTGATATGTTACACATGAATATAAAAAAAAAATGTAATATAGAAATACAGCTTCTGCAGAACCTTTGTGCACAACGTAACAAATTCACGTAAGATGTAAAATGACGTATCGAATTTGTCCGCTTTGAATGATCTAATGAATGCCGTTTACAGAACCATGATATCTATTTATGATGCAGAGCTCTATTAATGCATAAACTTTGTGCTTCTATCTTCTTTGAACTTTCGCATTTCTGAAATTTTTTTTACCAAAATTCGGGCCCTAATTCGATATATGGCTTTCAACAGTCCCTAGAATTTAACTTCCTTTCTCGAATGCATCAATTTTCACTAAAATGGGTCCAGGGGTTATCTCACAAAAACATGTCTGCGTTTTACAAGTAGTTGAATAGGCCGCGTCGGAGTTGGGCCCGAGCTAAATAAAGCTTCCTCTTTAAGTGAACAATTAGCAATTTTCCAAAAGCGAATTTTTACGCACGAAGTTGTTTGCAAGCCGATATTCTTGGTTCCTTTTCATAGTTACGCATGGTCTGCCACAAAATGAAGAAGTTGGCTCACGTCGACTGCACTCAGTGTTAACCAATTGTAACCATTATTTGCATGTCGCCATCCCACCGCTATCACAGAAACGTGCTGGATGGAGTAGCTAGAAGCACGTACTGCAAGATCAAAGAAGGAGTGAAGGCCAGGTTCTTCTATTAAACAAACAATGGGGAGTGTTTCAGGTAACATTTCATTTTGTTGCGCAGGGAAATAAGTATGTAGAGCTGGTGACAGGTCAGTTAAGGGAACTAGCGACAAGTCAGTACTGAGGGAGTTAGCGTGCGATTGAGTGATCCCCTGAACGAGCAGGTACATGACCAAGTCGAGCATAGTAGATAAACGCTTCCATGAAGTTAATAAATAAGTGGCCTGGTGAGTGGAAATGTGCGGATGGGTGAATTAATGAGCGCGTTAGCAAGCGAGCGATGAAATACATGTGAGTACAGAGCAAGTGAGTTAGTGAACATGTGAATTAGGGAATTAATGAGTGAGTGAAAGCAAACGAAACAGTATCCGAGTGAGAAAAGTGAGTGAATTGGTGAGTGTGTGAGAGCAAGAGAGAGAGAGCGATGTCAGTGCAGTGGATGCATTGATTGATTATCTGAGCGAGGAAATGAGTGAGTGAGTGAGTGAGTGAGTGAGTGAGTGAGTGAGTGAGTGAGTGAGTGAGTGAGTGAGTGAGTGAGTGAGTGAGTGAGTGAGTGAGTGAGTGAGTGAGTGAGTGAGTGAGTGAGTGAGTGAGTGAGTGAGTGAGTGAGTGAGTGAGTGAGTGAACGTGAGAACGAGGAAGAGAGTCTGTTAGCTTGCACAATAGCGTACTTCGACAACAAGCTATCTGACGCACAAGCCTCCCCTCCTCGCCTCCGCCCCTCCCCCCCCTAGTGACGCAAGCGTTTACAGCAGCGGAAAAGTACCTACTAAGTGTTAGACACGAAGCCAGCCTCGGCCCTTTATGCTTACATGCAGAAGATGTAACATATCGCACGCCTACGCTGGAACGGCCCGATTCGTGTAAACACTCGTCGGTCGCGCAAACAGGCCGGATATAAACAGGACGTGTTGTTTCTCGCCGCAGGAACGCGTCTCCCCGGCAAATGCGCGCAACAACAAGCCAGTACAACGCCGCCAGTTTGCTACCCGTTCCGCCTATCTAGTGATCTGTGAATCGTCACTCGCCTCTGCAGATGTCTTGTCGAGAAGTATTACTGGAAAAACGCAGCGAGTCAGACGCCGTAACAAAACATCCGCCTTCCCCGAACGGCCGAATGAGACATCGGAAAGCTGTTGTTATTCAAGATCATTGCCCATTCGTGGCCTTTTCTCTCTCTTCGAAAAACGATGTGTAGGTGCGACGGGCTGTTGAAACGTCAACTTGTAGGGCCTGTTACTGAATACGAGACCATCCCAACCGCAAAACCTTCTGGGCTTTCAGAAACACTCGAATTTACTTCTATTAGAAACGCCAGACGCAACACGGTGGCGCAGAAATCACCCAAACAGACTTCACGAATAGCAAACGGCAGAGCTACAGAAGCGTTGGAACTGCGAGTACTATGTCATGGCCATCTTGGTTGCTTACTCCGTAATGTTGTATACAGTGCGGCCAATTTACTGCGCTCGCGCTTCACTTCGGCAAACTACATTTCGCCATGTGCGAAGTTGGCGTAAATCTTTCTCCTTAAAGCTTTGGTGAGTCGAAACCTGCATCGGAAATGAGAGAGAGAGAGAGAGAGAGAGAGAGAGAGAAACTAAACACGAAGACGAGGAGTAATTAACGAGTCGAAACGCACACGTCTGGCCGCTTTATTTCTCCGCTGCTGACTTTCTTTCTGGACAGGCGGCGCTGTTTGAAATTTGTCTTTCACGCTCGTATACAGCTCGCCGCGAAGCCGGAAAAGACACGCGAAGGCCCAAGCTCTAGCGAAGCAAGTAACAACAGCGAAAAGAAACGTGAACCTTAGCGTTCCCGTACACACAAAAAAAAACGTTACACTCGCCCACCCCTCGTTTACGCAAGCTTTCGGAACGCTCGTTTTAAAACCAGCCTGCATTTGTCCGTTCGTTGGTTGTAAAGCGTAACGGTCAGCTCACCGCCTTCCATTCTTTTTGCCTTTACGCGGTTTTTGCGCCCGCGAATCCCGGGCGGTCCAACAGGGCACGCGAGCGTAAACAAGCGGACCGTGCTTGACCGGGAAAAAAATAATAATAAAAACGCAGCGAGGTTTTAAAGGTGGGGAGCCGTTGACGATGAGAAAGAGGAGGGTTTGGGAGGGAGTTTGTAACGGAGAAACACGTTTGTTGAAGAAGCCCAGGAGCCAACGGAGCATGAACAGCGTGGCTGGAGGCAGGCCCAGAAGCAGCCCGCCGGCCAGTGTTACCCCGCGTATCAAAAGCGTGCGCGCGTGTTCTCTGGAAACGCGTGGGGAGATTCCCCTGTTGCACGTAGAAGCTAGCACCCCTAGCGGCGGGTCCGACAAAGAAGCCTACGCGGCCCAGCAGCGAAAAACGTCCGTCGTCTGCTGCTGCTGCTGCTGCTCCGGTTTGTTCCGTCGCGTCGTCTGCTGCTCCGACTCGCAGCCATCGCACCTGCTGAGCCGCTGCGACGACGCCTTTGTCGAACGGATGGATGTCGGCTTCTCAGTCGGATCAGTGCTGTTCTCGTGCGTTTTGTACTCAGGCGGTGCTTCGTGAAGGCTAACGTACGTCCGCTGTTCTGCCCCGCTGACCACGGGCGCAAGAATGAAAACGTCCCGTCTCCTGTCGTCTGCGCGACTCCTCGAAACCCGTGAACCGTCCCGGGAAGAGCGGCGTCATCACGCTCGTCGAGTTCGACGCACCCTGGTGTGAAGGGCGTTCGAACCGCTTCGCCCGCCGTCAGGCGCCATCGAGCAAGTTACATGTCAGGGACGCATGTTGCAATTCGCTTCGACTCGGGACGCCCTGTTCGACACGCCTGAATCTTTCATTCTCGGCGGATATCCGAACTATCACTTTCTTTCTTGTTTCTTTATTTTTCTTCACCCGAGACGTTCATGGCAATGGCCTTGTGACACGCGTTGTAACCTCGTCCGCTGTGGTGCAATTTTCGGGGTTCTTTTTCTCGACGAATTCGTCATCTCGTGTTTATCAGGACGTCGGCGCCGGCCACCCACACACACATGCGTGTAGTATTCGTGCTGTAGTGACTTTCGTGTGGGGCCCGTCTTGTGAGTTGTGAAAGCGTGTCGAGCATTTCTGGTGCGCGTTGCGAGACATTTAGTGGTGACGAATCGTGCATTAGTTCCTCAGGCTTTGTTTCGAACGGCCCGAAGGTCCCAGAGGGAGCGACGAAACTTGCGATTCCGGGAATGGTGAACGTGTTCAAACTCGCCCCTGCGTGAATGTGAGGAGTGCGCAAACAGCGCGTCAATAAACTTGGAACCCGGGCTGTTCTGTGACGTCACCAAAGTCATCATGTTGTCCGAACCCAAGCCCCTGCGACAGACTTCAAGGTCCCTCAATCAACTTGATTCGGTGGGTATATGCTGACTCGTTCTGTGAGAGCTATTCACTGCGTGCCGCTATTGCAAAAATTAAACACCGAGTGCCTGTGCACAGTGTCATGGCGGTTATGTATTCCGCGTAGATTGCCTAGAACAAATTCTAGGCTGCTTTTCGTTTTTCAAGAAGTTAGGACTTTGACAGAGACGTTCCGATTTAGGCGTACTTTTTCTATGGCTCCTTGAACTGCATGCCCTCGGACTAAAATGTCGTTACCAGCCTTCTGCACAGCATTCAGTGCTGCATCTGTGGCCAAGGTAGATATATTATTGTTGACCAGCAATACCTTTTCTGCAGTGCTGAACTCATGTATGGCTTAACCAATCGCAAGGAAAGACCCTCCGATTATAATTTGCTGGCACAGTTGTCACAACGCACGCGGACGCTATAGAATAAAGGCATCGCAGAGAGTGCTCTTCTACACTGACATTACGTCTGTGTCAGTAGATAGGAGACAGGAGTAAAATAAACACTTCCTGCCCGTGCTGCAGAGAACAACCAATTCGGCAACCGAATTCGGGAAGCTATTAAATCGTACTATTTTGCGTCGGCCGTGCGCATTTGCTTGTAATATTTCCAACGTGTGTCACTACTGGCTACACTCTTCTCAGGAATATCTCACGATTAGAACTTTTCAGAAAACTATCTCAGGATTAGAATTTTTGCGTGTGTGTGTGAAAGGGGACCCAGTTCATCTTTTATCGACAATTTCGCCCTGTCATCGGGGTACTTGCGTTGCCGGTTTCGATGGATCCCATCAATGTGTCGTCCATCGCGACATCATGATCAACGTGCAGAGTCAGTTCGGAACAAGAAGTGGCTGACGAATCCGCTGGGTCTTTTCTCGCGCTGTCAAATCCAATGTCAAGGATAGGAAGGGTCAAAAGAGGACCTTCTTCAGCAGAGGTTTACCATTTAGTCTGGATTGTTGTTAAATCTAACTGCTCAGCTGGTTAAGTGTCAAAAGAAGACCTTCTCCGGCAGAGGCTAAGCATTTAGTCTGGATTACTGTTCACTTAACTACTCAGCTGGTTACCGAGCAAAGTACGGTAAGGTCCACACTTAGATAAAACACCTTAATGGCGACAAATCCAGTATAGCCGCCGATCTTTTTCTTTAATATTTACCGGTAAAAGTAGCTGGTATGACTCGCAACGCAGAGATCTATAATCTATGCTGTAATCTACGGTGGACTGCTGTATCCCCCTAAAAGCAGTTCGCGTCCTTTGCGGCGTACCGTTGTCCCACAACAACCTGGTTGTCTGACTTTTTCGTTGTTACCTTTCTTTCGTTAAGTGCCGGCTTGTTATGTAATGTTCTGTATACATTCACAAGAACTTTCTGTGGGCCAAGTTGGTGCATATTTGGCAAATATTTTCAAGGCACAAACGCGAGACACGGCACAAAAGGAAGGTCATACACAGGACAGGCGCTTTTTTTAAAACTGTTTATTCGACAACGTCACCATGAAATATATATGAGAAAGGCACATGCTCAGATGCGTCTATGGAAAAAAAATACAATATATGACTATATGTACAACAAATGCCTGACTAATTCATATGCGCTTAGAGTTATCCGAACTCTCTTTTGTGTACAGACTTAACGAAGTCTCACTGACGCAACCTCGGCAACTGCTTTTTTATGTGATACGCTTCCAGTATAAAGAGCCTGTCCTGTGTATGACCTTCCTTTTGGTGCCCCCTTAAGGCGCCAGCATCTCCTATATATTACGTATAATTTAAAGAACCTCTCATACGTACCTCTCTAGCTTTCGTTTCCTTTCTCGAAAACTCTGCACTCACTACTTTCCTTTCAAGTATGCTACTTCACGTTGATAATGCGCATGCCGTTTGTGACTTGGGAATACTGGACGCCCAGCGATAAAAAAGAAAAAGAAGAAATTCGTCATCATCGTCAGCAGCACATTTTATGTCCACTGCAGGTCAAAGGCCTCTCCCTGCGACATCAAATTACCCCTGTCCTGCGCCAACCGATTCCAACTTGCGCCTGCGAATTTCATCATTTCATCACCCCAGCTAGTTTTCTGCCGTCACCGACTGAGCTTCCCTCGTAAACATTCAAATCGAGTCAGGTTTATTCAGCATGTGTGGGATGTTTGGATGACGGGGAAAAAAAACCTGAGAAGGCTAGACTGAGTCCGTGTGCCAGACCATGACACACAGCGGTATCAATTCCCTTACACGTGCAGGAGAAAATCAGTACGCAGGAAACGCAAGAAAACTACAGAAATCGACAAAACAGTGCAACCAAGAGGTAAATATATGCGTGAAGCAAGTCCATGAGATGTACAAATTTAGCGCGGTAAATCCACTGTGTCAGAAACAGAACATTAGCGAGACGCAGTCGGTATTTCAACAAAAGGTGAATGTAATGGGGAGTTCTACATGTATGCTTCGTAACTAATTCAAGCAGATCAATTCAGCATCTGTGTCATTTTTGGCCAACTCATTTAGCAAGTTCGAAATGTGCTCCTTGACGTTCGGTTATTGTATGTCGTGCGGCATTTGTGAACTATCCATGTTTCGGGATTGTGTGTGTGGTATTAAGGGAATTGTTTTACGACCTAGCCATTGGCCTCAGAAGGTACATTTTCTTATTCGTTTGCAATTGATAGCGTTGCAGTAGTCTGAATTTGTGCCATCGTTGTAGGTTAATAATCCTAAATTGATTGAATATGTACTTTGTGTGACTTAGGTAAGGAAGTGTAAAAACTAGGCGTATTGCACGCTTATCGAGTGAAAGAAGCTTTTTTTTTTCAAATATTTCTTTTGTTGTTTTTCTCCAAACTTGTGCTCCATAGTTCAATGTGGATGAAAATACAGCATTGCACAAAATATTATTAACGGAAAAAAAGTGAACGTAAAGCAAGGTGGACGCTTGAGACCAATTACCTTGGGCAGTTTTTTAGGCCTGTTATAATATGAGCCTCCCAGCACAAATTATCAAGGAAAATTATGCCAATCGTTTTAAAACTTTATACAACTTCTATATACCTCGCAGAATTTGTTTCGAGGGGGAGGGGGGTGAGCACGAAATGGTCTTAGTTTTACTAATGTTTAACTTTCATTCATTGTTTGATGCCCACAAGTGAATGCGATGAAGTGATTCATTTGCGCAAAACGATAGCCTACCGACATATGAGCCGTCAGAAAATAGGCTAGTATCTTCAGTGTATATACAATATGCTTGGCAGTACGATCAATGTTAACAACGTCGTTTATGTAAAGAACAAAGAAAAAGGCCCGAAATGCTTCTCTGTAGAACATCTAAGTTAACCGGCTTCACCAAAGGAAAGTGTCCATCAATCATGACAAACTGCGACCGATGATATAGGTAGAATAAAGTAAGTGACAGAGCTTTCACTGGAATGTTACATATAACATAGTGCTGCAACTTTTTAAGTAGTATGCTCTTAATAACATGATCGAATGCTTTTGTGATATCGAGAAAGAGGCGAAGGAGCAAGTTATGACTTTCGAAACAATTCGACTATTAATATCTTTTTCTTCTTTGCGTAAGCAGTGTGACCTCGATAGATTTATCTTTACTGATGTCGTACTGCTAGTCAGCATGCTGCAGTAGTTATCAGTGAAAGAAATGAAACGCGTCAGAATTATTTTACAGCGAAACTGTTCGCCTCTAGTTGGTCGGGATTTTTCGTGGCGTGCTCACCCATAAAGATGCGACAGCTGCGAAAGGGCTTTGTGTTAGAGTTCCCGCGTAACAGAATCATTTTTCTCGTATATTCGAATTACAATCCCACGCTATCATGTCTACAGGTTGCGTGTGAGACCTACTTTACGAATTTTCTAACGCATCCTACTTTGAGAAATCTATTTAGTTCACTAATGCGCTTGCGCTTGGCGGGGGGCCTAGAAGAATGAGGATATATCCTAAACTTCCGTACACGTACATGCGCGCGTGACGTATACGTCGCTTGTGGTGGTTGGGCTTGCGCAACATCGGAAACAGCTTCACTGTATGCATCCACTCTAGCAGGGTGGAATGGAGGCGGATTTTTTAAATGCGATAGAATCGTATGCCCCATTACGCGAAAGTATGTCGTAGTCGGCGGCGTGACCGAATGACGGTACCAAAAATGGCCGTCGGCGCAAAGAGTGAAAAACGCTCGGATCGACGTCAAATTTCTCCGGGACGTTCCTGCAGACAAAGCAAATTGATGCCCTTGAAGAGCAAATTTGGTAAATTTTGGTCTGAGTGGGGAATCGAGCCCAGAACTCCGAGGTGCGAGACGAGCACGTCTCTCCGACACCACGGTGGTTACAGGGTTATATAATTGACTTAATGTGCGCCTATAGTGCGTGCGTCATTGCACCCGTGACGTCACAGCCGATGGGGGAGGAGTTGGCAGCACGTTATGCGTGTATAAAATGAGTGCACATAATAAAAATGGCTGTGGCTTAGCTAAGGTTAAGCCCAGGATGCGAAGCATACTAGCCTTTATTTTAGTTGTTGAACCACTGTTTAGCCTGGTGAACTGCTGTTGCTTGGCTATATTTGGTTCGGCTAAACGAAGAAACAACTCATGCAGGCGAGCGCACGAGCTGAGACCCGGCTATGTAGCTACGCGTCCGCAAGCGAGCGCACGAGTTGAGCCTCCGCCTTTGCAGCTGTTATGACGTCATATGGTAGCTACGCGGCCGCGCGCGGCGCAGCAAGGAGGAGCGTGGTTGTGCGGCTAGTATGCTTCGCATAAAAAGCATTAATGTCCACTTGAACCACTTGAACGCCGCTGAGCGGTCCTATGAGTTAGGAACTCCTCGCGGGCAAGCAAGCGCGATGTGACGCCTGGCGCGTCTTTATTTGGCCATACCGAGGTGCAGTTAGCTTCGCGTGGGCAAGGAACGTGCGAAAAAACAAACATACACTGAACCAAAGGGACTACAATGCTTTCGCATTCCCACACGTAATCAGTCTTAAATGTTTCTGCCGATTTTTTTTTTTTACCCCAGAAAGAAACGGTACAACCTCGATCGAACCAAGTGGTACAATGTCCCGCAGTGTCTTCGTAGCGTTCGGCTACGAGGAAATGACCAGGGAATGAGGGCCGACCGCGAACGCGGGGGTGCAGTTCAACACAGCGTCTCAAAGCGTTTAGCTGTAAACGAGGCGATAATGGAACAAACTAACACTAACGCTCGTGACTTAAGGGAGAAAGTCATTCTAGTGGTCGAATGGAAGCTAGCGCGCCCGCATGAGCTCATAGCTTGTGGCACGTGGGACGGGACATATACGTGCCAATCGTGTTAAAGAGTGTGATACAGTCGAACGCTTTTATAACGAAGTGCCTGGGGTCTCCCAAATCCTAAGAGACAGAGGCCATTCCGTTCCGGAGGCGTGCTTTGCAGAGGTGTTCGACTGTAGTTGACCGGTGCATGAGGGAACCATGCGTGCGCTTTGAACATCAGGCTGCTGTGCCTTGTGGCTGCAGGGGCTCGATACCACTACCTACCTGTTTAAAAAAAACTTTAATTCAAGAAGAGACGATACGAACGCCGAGTCACAATCACGGCACAATTCCACCAGGACGACGACATACACAAAGTACGAAGCATTGTATAGGTGGCACGTTTTGAAGGAAGTGTCCCAGTGCACACTCACTGGCATATAACTACATAGATCCACAGAAACGCAGTTACACATAGACTAACTGTCACATTACACAATATGATGTTCATTATATACAGTACACACAGTAGTTACCTGAAATGATGATGGGACTTTACATAGTTTTGTAGCGATGCTACGAGACGTGTATATACATAGATGATCATGCATACGAGAGCACACAGAATTCAAAGGCACCAACATACATGTATATATGCTCAGTGAATATACCAAATACAAGTACACCACCTTTGTCAGAACGTGGACCATCGATGTCTTTCCCAATTGCCGAAGTTTACGCGCGCAGGCCTGCATGTTATTGCCCATAACCACCACAGTCACTCTGGCAATCTTTCCAGGCCCTCTGAAAAAGACTTAGTCGTTGTCTGTTTACCGGAAAATTAGAGCAGCCTTCGTGAACCACTTCGGCAGCAGCGGAAGCCTTTTAACTCTATATCTCATTTGCAAGGCTTTAAAGAGCAAAAACACGATGTTGAAGGTCATATTTGGCAAGAACGTGGTTGATGAGACTCGTAAAAAAAATGAACACACAATGTCGCCACGGACCCTGATTTGTAAGAAAAAAAAAATCGGGTTGCGTGAATGTCACCGTGTATGTGGGATGTTCTCGTTTTGTTCAACGCTTTGGACGGTAGTATGTAAGATCGTTCTTAACACCTTTAAAGGGGGCCCGAACCACTTTTTATCGAAGTGGAGAGAGAGACATTTGAATTTAAAATAGACTATTTCTGAAATACTTTGCCGCATAAAGTGCTTCATGCGTTCAGGAGAAAGGGAGTTGTTGGCAATCAAGCAACGGCCTCGTTGCGCTCCCGTTCCTTCTTCAATGCCTTGCACTGCGGGGGCTACGGCGCACAGTGGGGCGTGCCCACAACGCTCCGCCTTCTAAACGTCACCGTGGTGCGCAGTTCAAATTTCATTTTGGAGGTTGACGTAGAAACCACGAGTTCGGCCTTTGGTGCCTACGACGCGCTCGACCTTCCTCCACGCGCTCAACATAAGCCGAACGCGGCTGTCCTCGGCGAGCCGCAGTTCGCTTAGTCAGTGGACTCGTGGCGACACCAAGCGGCGGCCGCGGTACCTCGATATGGAAAGGGCCTATGACGGTGTGCCCCACTCGAGGCTTTGGCAAAAACTACTGAACATTGGACTAGATAGTAAAAGCATAGACCTGCTCAAGAACCTATACACGAATTGCACAGCAGAGTACACACTACAAGAACTAAGGTCGAAGAAAATCGAGCAAAAGATAGGACTAAAACAAGGATGCCCGTTGTCCCCAACATTATTCAACATATACATCACACGACTACTCCAAACATTAGACAATGAAGGACCAGGCCTCCGCCTGTCCACGATAACAACCGACAAACAGGAAGAATACACCAAAATTTCATGTCTGGCATTCGCGGACGATATTGTGCTGCTAGCAGAATCAGCAGCTGACCTCCAACACCAGCTCGACATCTGCTCCCAAGTCACAGGAACCGACCAGCTAAGGTTTAACACAGAGAAAACACAGTGGATGGGGATAAATACGAGCAACACTAACAATGAATTCACCCTCCAAGGGAACCTCGTCAAAAAAACATCGGAATACAAATACCTCGGCATAACCCTCAGTGACCAACCAAGCTTTCTGGATCCGCATCAAAAAGCACTAGTAAAAAAACCTAATCGCCTCAAAGGCCGCATCTGGCACTTGGCCAGGCATTCATATAACCCATACACGGTCGGACGCACACTGTGGAAGGGAGTAGCAGTACCAGCGACAACATACGCAGACGATGTGCTGGCCTACTCCAGTGAAACCATAAAATGCCTGGAGCGCCACCAAACAGAACTAGGCCGTTGGCTGTTAGGGTGCAGCATAGCCACTGCAAACGCAGCAGTAAGCGGTGAAATGAGCTGGTCCTCGTACGAGGCAAGGGAGGCGCAGTCCAAATTACAATATGCCGGCAGACTCAAATTCATGACAAACACAAATTACAGTCGCAGAATGTACCTACACCTAAGATACAAAAACATCAAGACGGCTAGGATTCGGAAATACACGTCCCTAGACACGAAATACAGCGAAAATTCAAAACAACACGACACTAAGACGGAGGCAGATTGGCGCAAGGCAGTCGTCAAGGAAATCAATGAGGCTGAAAAAACGATCTGGCGCAAGACAGTGGCAAAAAAGCAAAGCCTGGCACTATATTACCACCACAAGCCGGAACCATGCCCATCACCAGACTACCGAGGAGATAGAGGCAGCGCCCTGCTGTTTCAAGCCCGCACTGGCGCTCTCCTCACAAACCAACGCCGACACGAACTATTCGGCGTGGATCCGACGTGCCGCTTGTGCGGTGCACCAGAAGAAACCCTTCTTCACGTGCTACAACAATGTCCTAGACTTCCCGCAGTTCCCCGGCCGTGCCCCCTGGCTGAGAGCCTGGCGCTGACTGGTCTCACCGAGGAGGACCGAACTGCACGCGTCGAGACTACGAAGATCCGGCTAGAACAGTGGGAACGACTGAGCAGGCGAGCCGAATAGGTGAAGGAAATCCCCAGACAGACATCGCCCGGCTAGAGCCGCCCAGTCACAGCGAGTGGCCGCTGATGCCGACCACCTCAGCTACAAGAGCTCCTAAGAG
The DNA here is from genome assembly GCF_038994185.2 of Dermacentor albipictus. Lineage (NCBI taxonomy): Eukaryota > Metazoa > Arthropoda > Arachnida > Ixodida > Ixodidae > Dermacentor > Dermacentor albipictus. The sequence continues at coordinate 157,701,407 of NC_091822.1, forward strand.
AGAAGGCCAACCAGGTAGCGACGCAGCTGGGACGCACTGACTTGAACCGGTATGGCTGGCGGATTGGATTGTTGTGGCTTAGGTGAAATCCGAGGCGACTGGAGCCTAGAACACAACAAACCGGACCAGCCAGACGGACTCGCAGACAGTGACAGTGACAAACCTGTGTTTTATGTTCTTTCCCTTCTTTCTTTCTTTCCTTCTTGTCCTCTGAACATCTCCTGTGGCGTTGACAAACGCCTGCCCTGAGTCAAAAGGGATCAGGACCACTTACTTACTTACTTACTTACTTACTTACTTACTTACTTACTTACTTACTTACTTACTTACTTACTTACTTACTTACTTACTTACTTACTTACTTACTTACTTACTTACTTACTTACTTACCTACGCCACGTAGCCGACCGCAGCTCAACGTCAGCTATCGGCCAATAGCAGCCGCCTAGGGGAATGACGAAACAGTGCGTCCGATGACGAAATAGTGCGTCTAGAAGAGAGTGAGGGCAGAGCCGTCTGTTTAGAAGAGAGCGTTTGAGAGAAAGGTAATTGCGCGATCGGCTTGCGAGCTCCACGCGCCGCGTACGACAGCAAAACTTGGCTGAGACGTTCGCAGCAGTGTATGCTACCCGCCGAGGGCGCGTCACCCCTCACGACACGCGGCCCAACAGGCTGAAAACGAGGCAGTCTCCTGGCGCGGTCATGCAAAAGACAGAACGGTTATCCGTGGTGAAATGGCGTGAGGAAGGGGAGCTCTGGTGGGGCTAGACTCCCGGACCCCGCCACGTTTGACCCCAGCAAGGACATTTCATAAGGTTTTCTCTCTCTCTCTCTCTCTCTCTCACTCGCGGACTATGTTATTTCGCCAAGCCCGAGGTGTGGTTCAGGGCCCCTTTAATTCTCGCGTATCGCATTACATACAGGACAAAATGTACTAAAGTAGATGGCACGAACGTAGACGGCGATTGCTGTTGAAGGACCAAGGTACGCCCCATCGGGAGTAGACTGTAAAAACGAGGTGTTGTTCCTTCTACACTCTTCAAACATTTGCACCCTTCGCAGTGTATATTTGTCCCTTAACAATAATCGTCGTCTGGCTTGCTTGCGCACCCGTGCACTTAGATTTAGGTGCACGTTAAAGAACCCCAGGTGGTCGAAATTTCCGGAGCCCCCCACTATACGGCGTGCCTCGTAATCGGAAAGTGGTTTTGGCACGTAAAACCCCATAATTTAATTTTTAAATTTTTTTTTGCCTTGCTTGCGTTTCTCTTCTCGAAAACGCTCCGTTCGCTTCTTTCTTGTTCAGAATGCTACGTTACGCTCATTGCGCGCCTGCCGTTCCTGGCTTGCGTGGAGTTTCATGGAATAATCACTAGACGGAACTCTGGCGCTGCGATCGGTCAGCCACCATGGGAATGATTGAAAGTGCGTTTATTTGTCTGATCACTGTGCTTGTGGATTCAGGCGTTCTTGTGTCTTTGTTTATTACGCTTTATCCATCTTCATTGTCCGAAATTTGAGAGCGATGTACCCTTTTCTAAATGCAGAATATTCTGCGAGCACACGCAATACCTACAAAAAAGCCCGTGACATTCCCATAGACCAAAGGGGCCCCTATATCCAGGCGGGCTAGCGGCCGGCGCCGCTAGCGCCGCCCGCATTCTAACGGTAGTTGCACTGATACTAGAAAAATGTTTACTTAGTAATAATAGATTATCTTTTGAATATTATTGCATTCTAATCTAAATTTAAGAACGACGGGTGATGCCTGAATAATTTCTAGTTGCTTAGAAAGTTAAATGTGTGTCTAAAGCACAATGAGGCATGTGAGGAGCACCGCACGGCAGACGACCAACGCACGCGTCATCTGCTTCTGTTATTGCTCTTTCGCTGCCCGCTTGCTTTGACGAGACCGATGTCATTTCATTCAGATAATATATATATATATATATATATATATTAGCTTGGGGATTCACCTTTGAAGGTTGGCACTGCGGCATAGGCCGAGCGAAATCACAGCGCTAATGGCACCAACTTGCTGCAAATAAACAACTTTGTTAGAACAGCATCGATGTTTACATGAAATAAAACGCACGTGAATAGCGTTTCGGAAGATATACTGGAGCGTAACATGCATAATAGTTTGTGCAAAAAGATACAGCGTACAGTCTCGCCATACATTTCTGGCGAACACAAACTGTCCGCCGCTGAATGGAGAAATGCATCCGACCACATAGAGCCGTCCTAGGTTGGCGTGTTGCTTAAGTTCCTCCACTTTTGTAGCTGAAGATGTCACACCACTTCGTTCACAATATCCAAGAAACCGCAGCTCGATGTGAACATAAACATGTAGCTTTCACAAGGGCGAATTCCGTCGTGACTGTTCGTCTTCTGGTCCAGACTGCCTGCTCTCTCTCTTGCCGTTGCCCATTCCAGAAGATGTCACGATATAAAACTTTTCAGCGTTTAAGCTGAATTTGCTTCAAACAGCTTAAAATTTAAAAGAGAAAAAAAATAGTGGGGCTTTCACGCTTCGATCTAAAAGGGAAATGCTTTTGTGTACGTACTCCATGGCTTGAAGCGCTACAAATGAAGCTTACAGTATAAAGGCTTAGCGGATGCTTCGATTACCGCTGCCGGTGGTGCGCTGTCGTCGTTTCGTTGGTGGCTACACCCCAAGGCTTGGACGCGTAACACGCCACATTCCGCAGGCTTGCCACAGATTGCGGCTGCACAACCTGTCCAGTTGGCTAAATTGAAACGTGCCAAACCTCTCAACACGCTGGATTGGCTGCACGAAATTTATAACGCCGTCCTATGCCGCTTGTCGATGCATGCGTCCGTGGCGTAATATGGTTTCAGTGTCGGGCTTCCGTGTTAGAGGTCCTGTGTTGGACTCCTGTCGTCGGAAAATTTCGATGTTTTTTAATCGCTTCTTTCGCAGTACTTTGTCGAGAATGAATTTACGATGTTGCGGAGCCGTTTGAAGCCAGCAGGACGAAGTTTAGTCAGATCCATGCATACTTCCCATAATTACTATGGTGGCTGAACCGCACCGATATTGCAGCTGCCGTAGACATTTGCGCCAGAGTTACTTCTAGTAATTATTGTATGAAACTCTATGGTGACCACAAAGTGCCGTACTCGTAGCGTTAAAGAAAGGAAATGAGGGCAAGACAGATGACGATCATATTAACGGATAAAATACGTCCCAAACAATGCGAACTTTTTTAAGGCAGTAAGAGCGGACCGCGCTGTACACCTCGCTGGCAGCCTTAAATTTCGATCAAGGTCGTCCTGTCCTGTACGGTTCGCGAGTTTTGCGCGCCCTTTGTTTCCGTCCTCTTTAAATTTGTTTCTGAGCCAAGAATGGCCCAACGATTTTTTTTCTTTTTTTTTGCTCGCAGCGGCGTACGACGCGAACAAACAAACGCGCGATCTCCTCCGCGCACTTTTGTTTAGCACAAGCGGCAAAGTTCAATAAAGCGCCCGAGTGGCCGTGGTGCAGCGTGGGCCGGAACCAAACAGACAAAACCAAAAAAACGCTGGCCCTCCCTTCCTGTTTGCGTTGAAGCCTCACGTCGCCTGCGCCTCGGGGAACTTTCCCGGTCGAGACAAAGGCGGCGTTTCTCTCTTTCTTTCTTCTTTGTTTTTTATGTTCGAGCCCGCGCTATAGACAAGGCATCTCTCTTGTGCGCCTTCCCGTGGTGGTATAGGAACGTTTAATTGGACCAGCCCTACGCGATTCGCTTGAGCGAGCGGCCACAGCCTCCCCCCCCCCTCCCCATACAGTAATATAAAACAATAAAGAAGAGAGCACAAATCGAGGGCTTGACGTTGGCGGATTCTTGTAAAGGCAACTCTCTAGTGATCTCCAGCGGCTGTAAGCCTGGGCTCTTCTTGCCCCTCTACTACAACTTCGCCCTGCATGGCTTCTTTCAAACGCCTTTGGATTTTTTTTTTTACCGTTTCCTTGTCACTGTTCTTTCGAGCAAGCAAGTCCCATAAGGGCAGTTTACAGTCACCGACATTTGCGCTATGCGACACAACACTCCACCGCTTCGTCATCCCAACTCCTCCTTTGGGAGGCAGCATCCGGTTTCTTATTTGACATATTACTTTTTGTTTTATTGCGTTCTTCGATCGAACGCCATTCTTTCCAAGTTTACCGGCCTCGAAAGTTCGGAGCCAAACTGCAAGTGTATAACCGCAGTGACTTTAAAGCGTCTCGTCATTGTGTATGCGGGGGAATTCTCGTATTCCCTTCCCCATCTTTTATCGCCCCAATCCCTCTCCCATGTGTAGGGTAGCAAACCGGTTAAGTTGAACTGTTTAACCTCCCTGCCTTTCCTTCACTTTTTCCTTCCTGCCTTCCTTCGTACAACGGCGGTTCTTCGGCGATTCTCTGCTCTTCTCAGTTTGCAAACGATGATTCGTGCTTCCTGTTCTAAGTCCTCGTGATTGTTGTCGCTGACATTTACTGCTCCTTGCTTCCTCGCCTACATGAGAAATCTGAAGGATAGCTCATTGTCAACGCCAAGCTTATCAATGACATCATCCCACCCTGCATTCCCGCCTTTGTTCGCAAGTCTCGTTTTATCACTATTATTTCCACTTTTTTTTTGTCTTTCACCGAAGTTGATCCACTCTAATCTTGTCGAGGGCTAAGTTATTTGGAATCACGCAACAGTAGATACCACGTCAATTTTTAAAATGACACTGTAAGGGAAGGGGTGAATATGTCTAGTCTGATCACAAAGCTCAATATTCGTTAGTATTGTGGCACGAGGTTGATAACTAGAAAACAAAAATGAAGGATGTATACTTTCGCTTTCTTGAATATAGCGGTCAGACCCCACCGTCGCTACGTCAGTGTGACGTCAAGCACTTAACAATATCTACTTGTATTCGGGCCGATGTTGCTTAGTAAATGTTCTCAAAACCTCCTAACTTTATCTAGTGCTTAGTTTGCTCAGAGTATACAGTGTAGAAAAAAATGCCGGGAAATCCCAAGCCCTCTGGGAATCGATAATATGCGAAGCTGCGCGCGGGGAGCCTACCAACTTAACGTAACGACCATGAGAGCATCAATACACAGGTGGCTGTTTTATGACCTACATGACACGCATGTCATGATATTAATGTCATGACCTATCATTTATGTTCGTCACGCACTTCATGTCAATTGTGGCACATGGCAAGTTAACGAAACACCCACAAGAGTACCAAGGCGTAGGCGACGGTTTCATGACCTACATGACACGCACGCCATGATATTCGTTTCATGACCAATCTTTTATGTTCGTCATATACTCGTGCCATGCTATGCCAATTGCGGTACATACCAAGTTAACAAGATGGCCACGAGAGAACCAAGACGTTGACGATGGTTTCATGACCTACATGACACGCATGTCATGATATTCGTTTTATGACCAACCTTTTTATGTTCGCCATATACTCGTATCATACAATGTTGTGGTACATACCAAGTTAACACGACGGCCACAAGAGAACCAAGACGTAGGCGGCTAGAGGTATAGATACCGTGACAAAGTGACAAATGTTCGCCAAGAACTGATTCTTAGACGCTAAAAATATGAACTATAGGAACCCAGAGCAGACACCGTCAAAATCCAAAGCCGTCGAGGGGAGCTGGAGCCGGTATTTCAAGGCGGCGTCGGCAACCGTCTTTCTCTGGCTTACATCACGACGGCTCTCTCGAGGTAACAGTGTCTGTTTGCCGAAGGGCAATTCACTAATACAATTCAGCTTTATTTTTTTTTTTCTCCTTGCCTGCGTTTCGAAACAGTCTGCCAGGGTATATTCGCTTGGCCGCCCTCCCGATCTCGCCGGAGCGAAGCTGGGTAAATATCAAAGTTCGCATTCAGTGTTGCAACACTGGCTGCAACGCATTCGGGTATGAAACGGATTGCGTTGGGAATATTTTACTTAGTGTATACCGGCATCGTCTTGCGGCTATATTAAATAAATCTAACAAACAAAGAAACAAACAATGGTCCCATTAGATGCAACCCACGGGTACTGCTTGAGATGTGCGCCAATTTGGTTGTGTCTATTTAGTTTCCTCTCTGTGTGTCTAGTTATTTAAATCGCGCGCATTTGCAACTGGAACAAATAATGCCTGTGTTTGATCGTCCTCTGTTCCGCTTGAAAGCGACCTCATTGCAAGCTAACGACCCCTGTTCATTAAAAAACATACTTAATTTCCTGTTACACAAGAAAAAAAGAAAAATAAGGGGGCTGCGTGTCGCCGCTCATTGCATGAAACCTGTGGCAGACCTGGCAAATGTGAAGCGGCTCAACAAGGAAAAAAGAAAAAGAAATGTGCCGCTTTTCGGCTGTCTTTGGAAGGTACACACCAGTTTGCTGTTGCTTTTTTATTATTGCATCTTTGTCAGCATCGACCCGGTTTTTTTCGTGTGATGATGTGTCATTGCGCTTGTTTGTCAAGAAGTCAAGCGAAGCTTGGTGCTGCAGTTAGTGTTAAGGCCGTCACATATATCTAAAAAAAAACCCGATCCCTTAAACTACTTTTGCCTGAAGTGTACACATCAACATCAGCCTGCGATGACGTCAACGTATCTTCCGAAGATGTTTACTTTGCCGACTGCCGGCTTGAAAGGGGAGCGCCGATGAATTTACACGATGCGCTTTGTAACGCGTCGCGTACGTTTGCTTTAGTCAATACACAGCTTTAGTATAGCGTTTGTCGCCTTACGTACGTTGAACGTAAGCACCTTTAAGGGACGTCAAGGTGAGCGCCCTTTCAAGTCTTTTAGTTTCCCGTACGGAAACGCAAACATAAAAAATACGTTATATAAAACAGGGCGCCGTCTAGGGCCTCGTGCCAAACGTTTCCAAGCCAAGACGATCCATTAGCAACCATTATGTTGTTGCTCTGCCGGCGTGTCTCGTTAGGCCTACGGCAGCCTGGGACGGTCCCGGTTCATCCATTGCAACAGCTGGTGGTAGCGTTCCGCTGCGGAGTTCCAGGATGTCGAAGAGGAACCCCGCACCTCCACCAAATGCAACGGGGGTGTTCGCCTAGCAGGAGGGTGACTAGTTATAGGTTGTAGCGCTAGGCTTAAACAGGTCGACGCTATGCCGTAACGGGGAAGCAAGCACTTCTCGTCGTCTTCTTCTCCTGCACCAGCACACCAGCACCATGTCCACTGCCCAGTGCCTTCAGTACAATATATATATATATATATATATATATATATATATATATATATATATATATATATATATATATATATATAAGGGTCTCATGCGAAGGTTTTCTTTCATCTCAGTCTACTCAAGATGCGAACACACCAACTCCTGCCAATGCTCTACGTTGTCGACCCTTCCCCAGCAGCCGTGTTTACAAGCAGAACGTGTAACCTCCGAGGTTCCCGCATAATCCGCTATTCCAAATAAAGTACCTCGGGTGCGTCTCTTCAAGCAGTCCATTACGTCGTCTACGCCTTCGCTTCATGCTTTATCGTTCACGGGCAAACCTCATACATGGCATAGCTTGGGGGAGCCGGGTCGTCTGTCGCAGGATGCAAAACGTAAATGCCCAGATAACCTTGCAAGGAAGCGTGACCGCCAAGGAGTTTAAATAAAACGTTGTTTGTTTTTGTTCTTTTTTTTTCGTTGTCGTCAACGCCTTTCGTCTTTTCGTTTTGGTATTCGCCTCAAGGTGAGGCGAATAATCGCGTTGTCGTCTGCTCCGTTACGGGAGCCATATTTGTTGGGGAGTCGGAAGCCTCAAAGCTTGCGCAAGGAGTTCAAAAAAAAAAAAAAGTTGTTTGTTTTTCTTCTTTCTTTTCGTTTTCGTCAACGTTCCTCGGTTGAGCCTGAAGCGTGCCGCCTCAAGGTGACGCGAATAATCGCGTTGTCGTCTGCTCCGTTACGGGAGCCGTATGCTTCCGGGAGTCGGAAGCCTGAAACCTTGCCCATGGAACGTTGCGTCGACGTCGGAGACGGGTAAGGTCAACGGGCAGTTTCTCTCAGGGTCAGAGACTTGTGTGTCGCTGGCACTAGAAGGCAAATGTCAGAGCTCGCGCTTTCTTTTTTGTTTTGCTCGCGAAATGTTTGCGGTACTTGCAAGTCGAATGACAAGCAAATATGCTGAGAAGGAAAACCAGAGCTGAGTGCTTCTTAATTTATGCCGCTTGCCTTTGAGAACGCACTTTGTGATAAAAGCAAAATTGTCCGCTTTCGAGGATCTAATGGATGTCGCCTACACAACCGCGACATCTGTTCTTGATGAGAGCTGTCAATTTGTGAACTTCGTGGTTCTATTTTTCTCGAACTTCCGAATTTTGGAAATTCTTTTTGCAAAACTCAGGCCCCAAGTTGAAAATCCGCTTCCAACAGTCACTAGAATTCAACTTTCTCTCTCAAATGCAACAAATTTCATAATTATCGGTCCAGGGGTTATATCAGGGGTATCTCTGTTACATGTATTTGAATAGGCCGCGTCGGAGTTGAGGCCGTGCTAGAGCTTCCTATTACTGTTTTAGGCTTGTAGCGCAGCTCGGAAGAGCAAAAAAGGAATGAGGTAGGGGTAATCAAAGGGGACGGGAAACAGAGTGAGCGCTGACTTCCAACTGACAGTTTTAGCTCTTCCGAGCTGCGCTACAAGCCTAAAACAGTCATGACATACCAACTCGCCCAAACTGCCACGCTTTTGAGCTTCCTATTAATTTGCGAACTTATATTCTGCAACTTTTTCTTAAGAGTGGTGTCATACTTTAAGCGTGTGCTGACGTGGCATTTCGGACTTATCATTTTATTTATTATTTAGTCATCTTTAAAAGATTATTGGGCCGGCTTATTTTTATTTATTTATTTTTCTTTTGGTAAATGCGTGTCCAAGCCCTCGAAACTCTATTCGAAAGAGCTGGGAAGCATCAAAGCGCCCTACATATTTTCCCCATAGAACTCCTTTCTACGAATCCGGGCCCACAATTTACTAAGCCTTTGGCTTTAAATGGTTCTTACGATAATATTATGTCCTGCATCAGGATTAGCTGTCATTTTTCTCGTATACGAACAATACCAGCCTAAGAACGTTTTTCTGTGAATATGGACCCACTTTCGGCTTCGTTACGAGGGAGGTGGATGGCATCACGACTCCCGAGCCCCGACTTCAATGGCACGTTGAATTGACTGCGTCCCGCCTATTCTTGCGGCCCAGAAGAAAAAAATAACTGCGAAGAATTCTTGATTATGTTCATGCTTTCGTGAGCAACGTCATCATACCTATAGCTTTATTGCCACACGATACCAGCAAATTTTGCTCAGCGTCATAACTTCGGGTGCGGAGTTTCGAAACCAACGTTAGTGTGAAATTAAAATATTTCATCAGTGCTTACCAGTCACCGTAACTTGGTAAGTGCCGTCTTTCTTAGAGATGGCACTTAGATGGCACTTGTGAGAAAGGTCGCGTGGAACAATTTCTGCAGCGTCGAGAAGATGTGTTCCTATTACACCTTTGAAAACTTATCCGAACATCGAAAGTAGTCAGGATCAAGTTGGTTTCGCTGGCAAGGAATATGCGCCTAGCTTCTGCAATATTCATATAGCACCGTGAAATCTAGCACCAATATAGCACCAGAAGAGCTAAGGGCCCCGGGTGCCGGACGACTTAGCTACGTCGTGGTGTTCCGAGTTGGCAAAAGGGGCCGTGAAGATTTGCACCACAATGAGCGTTCGGGTAGGTCGCGTGCGTCGCTGACCGATGACAGGAGGATATCAAATTTAGTGCTGCGTTGGGACAAATGTCTAAACTGGTGCGAGAACTATGTTGAAGAATAGTGTAAGGTGCGTGCAAGTGTACGCGTATTTGTAATTACCTGTATGTACCATATCTTGGCTAATAAAAAAAATAGGAGCAAAGGCTGGAACTTTCGCCTTCGCAAGATTGGCCGTCGCAATTCCCATGCGTGCGTTCTTACCACACTGCAGGCTTTCTGGCTAGATTGACATTGTGCGATTGTATGACATGATTTGTCATTTTTAGTGGATTCAAAGGGAACAGTAAAAGAAAGAAAGAAAGAAAGAAAGAAAGAAAGAAAGAAAGAAAGAAAGAAAGAAAGAAAGAAAGAAAGAAAGAAAGAAAGAAAGAAAGAAAGAAAGAAAGAAAGAAAGAAAGGAAGAAAGAAAGAAAGAAAGAGAAAAAGGCAATGACCTCCTTTCGTGCTGACGAAGGCAAAGAAAGGGTTAATAATGACAAGCACCTTCCCGTGCGCGAATACACGTTCACGCAGTGCCAAGTTCCACGTATCCCAACGACTTCGTTATCATCTTTGGAGTTGCGCGTCAAGCTTATACAGCCAGGCTGTATTCTGCCTAGTTACCCTTACCATTTTCTCTCTTTCGTTTCTCGTCATCTCTTCGAGTACAGCTGCCGCGAAATGGAGCCGGCGAAAGCGACACAGCGAAATTGGCGCTCATTACGCATAATAACCGACGTCGCACTATGCTTTGGACGATGCAACCGCGAGGCATGCGCACATACCGCTAAACGGAGGGACAGGAAAAGGGAGAGGAGGACGGTATAACGGCTATGGGAGTTGGTTGCCTCTCTGCGCGTTCCGAGAGCCAGTTTGTAGCGCGAACTCCATTAGCGGCGACAAGCTCGCGTTATGCGTTCACGTTGGGAGCTGCAGAGTGCGGCGCGGAACCAAATGAGGACTACGTCCATTATTTGCCTCTTCCGACTTCTTCTTTTATTTTATTTTTAATTTTATTTTTTTGCAGCGGAGCTGTCATACGCTGGGTCCTCGTGGCTCGTGTGCCTAGCAACAAAGATGGCGGCCACCCCAGTGCTAAAAAAGGTGCTAAAACATAAAGCAAAAGAGTATCGCCGTTTGTATGGCCCAATCGCGTTTTCTCGCGAGAAGTGCCCAAACGTTACTGTGATAAAAAAAATATCGTTATAAAGAAAGGTAAAACCGGAATAAACACTGTTTGGAATGGATTGCGGTTTGACGTGACGGGCTCTACAGGCAAACCACGTGACCTTATCTTATAGTTCCCTTCCACCAGTGCAGTGGGGAAGTCCGCGTGCTCTGAGTCTGCGGAAGAACACGAAGGCTACGAACGAACCCCGTCGTGAAGAGAAAAAAAATTAAATTATGGGGTTTTACGTGCCAAAACCATGCACTTTCTGATTATGAGGCACGCCGTAGTGGAGGACTCCGGAAATTTCGACCGCCTGGTGTTCTTTAACGTGCGCCTAAATATAAGCACACGGGTGTTTTCGCATTTCGCCCCCATCGAAATGCGGCCGCCGTGGCCGGGATTCGATCCCGCGACCTCGTGCTCAGCAGCCCAACACCATAGCCATTGAGCCCGTCGTGAAGAGAGAGATTCTTGTTTGGGAAGGAAGAAACATGGGGTAAAGTGCAGCGCAGTAACTGTCTCTCAGATGAGGACACGTCAACCGCGCTGCACAGGGGGGATGGGGTAGAAAAAAGTGGTTAAAGAGACAGGGAAGCAGCAGCAGCGGTCGAAACACCGTAGGCGTGGGGAGGGGGCTCAGAGGCGATAGGCCAGGGCGATGTCCTCGGCGAACACCAGAATCGCTCGGAAGAGGCGCTTCTGGCTCGAGATGCAGCCCGAGGGGTGCAGCAGATTGTCCACCGTTGCACAGGGATGTTTGTGCGTATGGTAGACTAGCGGGAAAGTGTGCGGCGGATGGCGGCCGTGACGTGATACGGACGAACGTCATGCTGCAAACGCCAAGCGTATATGCAACCTTCGGTTGTATCACCCCTCCAACGGCTCCACTCCCTATGGTGACTGTGGGCGATTTCAACGTAGACGTGTCTCGGCCGCATTGAAAGTGGTTCGTGACGTTTCTCTTGGAAAAGGTTCGGCATTCAATGTCACACGAACATCAGTGTGCGCACGACGCCGCGTCATCGGTCGTGTGTGGACTTCACTTTGGCCTAGAACCTTTCCAGTGTCGCCACAAGGGATCGTGAAGTGATAGTCACCCTGGTGACCAAATAATAAATCCAATAAAGCAAACAAAGAAAGGTTAAGAATTAAAAAAAGCACCCAGTATGCAATCCAATAAAACAACAAAAATCGTGAAAAAAATTAAATTCATTGTGCTGTGTGTGTTTTATTTTCAGTGAACGTATTTGTTGTTAACATATTTATCCCCATATATACAGATCCGCTGGTCCTCCACCTTCACAGAATGGAACAGCTTGGATTTTTTTTTTTATCTTCCGTTTACACGGGGATAGGATGCAAACTTTTTTCTTCCCTTAAATGTCCATCTGGAGAAGACGGTGCTAACGTGACGCGGTATATTCTCGCAGTGGACACGAAATGATGATGATGATGATTAGGATTAGGGTAATGGTGATTATGCATATGATGATCATGATGATTATGTAAATTTAAATTCGCCGCAGTTTTGCGCCTGCACTGTGACATTCATGGCGGCGGATCGGTGTAGATGGCGTTCTGCTGCCGATCACGTGGTCGCATGTTCTATTGCCTCACTCTTAGCGCACGTCTTGCTGCGGCTCTTTAAACCCAGTAATGTGGTAATGTAGTTAGTATGGACGGCAGAAAATTCGGTGGGCTGATGAAAATAGCAAATTTTCAGGCGCAAGTTGGAATCAGGCAGCGTCGGACAGGGGGTAATTGGAGAGTGCATGGGAGAGGCCTTCGTCCTGCATGGCAGTGGACATAAAAATATATATACGTGATGATGAGGATGGTTATGACAGTTTGGATGATTTGCCCCAGGCAATGCGGCTTCTCCGCAAAATAAAGACCGAAGCATCATCCCGTGGAGGAAGGGAGGGGGGGGGGTGGACTGAGGGGGCCTCGAATGGCGCACAATACTGACCACGGCTCTGCTGCCTACTTCTCGCAATCAAAATCATCGCAGGGGAAATAGCATAGTGGCCGCACGTTATCTCCGCGGCTTCGCCTCGTGAAAGTTGGGACGACGATAATTTTGTGCCCGATGGCGACTATTGTACAGCGTAAATGTTGTACGCGGTACAAATTTGGTCGTCGGCCTCTAAAGATTTCGGCCTCTCCAACTGCTCGAATCCTCCCGAACCACTTCCCCCCCCCCCTTTTTTTTTTTCATGCCCACGAGATGCCCCAAATGGGTGCATGTGGCCGGATTTCTTTTTCCTGTTCTTTTTCTTTCTTTCTTTCTTCTTTTTTGCAGTTGCCAAACGGCTGTGGTACATGAGATAGAGAGAGAGGGCATCGCAGGAAAAAAAAAAAGTGGTGACAGCAGCAGAGCGTCGTTAACGGCGTCGTCATTAACGGGGCCCGCTCGCAGCGCGTGGTTAATGAAGCAGCGCCTAGGAATTTATCTCTGACGAGCAGCGCGGAGCTCACAGCGTCGCGCGGTGCTACAAAGCTCGCGCGGAGCTCGTTTCAAAAAAGCTGCGACCTCGAGTGGCCCCCCCCTCCGCGCTCGCACCCGGCGTCCTCGGCGCTGCAGTTACATGCTGGGCTCCGTGAATGATGAGCCGGCAAGCTAAACGAGCCGAAGCGAGCCAAATCCTGTGGCCGAGACGAGGAGCGAGGGTCTGCAATCGTGTTCCGGACAGGCAGGCCTCTGCGGGTTCTTGACCCGAGATTGTGGCGCGTCGGCTGGGCATATAGCATAAGGGCGCGTCGTGGTTTGGTAGTGATGACCTTGCGAAACTCTTGCGGAGCATGTGCGGGGTTATTCGAAACCTTCCAGTGACGAACCGTCACTCCGGCCATCATTTTTCGAAAATATCAATACATTTCTCCTACGTCTCGCATATTGCAGCATCGTAAACTGCGAACAGTCGTGTATGGCTTGAGATAACCTGTTCCGGGGGCTAGTTTGTTGTAACTTGATGAGGCCATTGTAGCGCAACTGAAAGCCAACGCAAAGAACGCAAGACTGGACAACACTAGCCTTCCAGGGTGTCCGGAGTTGTGTGTTCTTGGTGTACTCGTTTTTGGTTGTTCTACAATGGCCTCATCAAATCAAATATAAGCTTGGTGCAAAAATAAGCACAAATTTCGTCCCCGCCCATATAACATAGCACATAACATCACAAGTTCCTTGGTGCAGCGAGATACGTCCCTCAGGGAGCCAGATTTTGCCGATTGAACCGCAGTCGTCCCCTGTCTCCAAAGAGACCTGGGCATGCGAACAAACTACGCATTTGTTCCTTGTGCTTCATTGGTGCTCCGCGTGCTTGCGCAAGCTCACAGCAGCTTTTATCCCCCTCCCCTCCCTCTCATCTTATCTTTCTATTCCTTTTATCCCTCTCTGTATCTTATCTTTCTATTCCCTCTATCCCTCTCTGTATGTTATCTTTCGATTTTCTCTATCACGTCCCTCCGAGTAGTTGTAGCCAGCCAGACGCATTTCTGGTTAGCATCCCTGCCTTCTGTCTTTATTTCCTCCTCCTCCTAGCAAGCAAGGTTTCATACCGTGCAATTAGGTGACAGAAACCTGTTAATTTCATAGTGCTTGGGCGTTTATATTGTTGCGTGGTTGAAACAGCCGTCCATTATTCCAAAATTCAAAAGTATTTGCTATTCGATTGAACTCATTTCTGGTACTATTCTATTCGTGTTCGATTTGGTATCAAAAATTGCTCTTCGTACAACTCTAGAAACTCAAGTTAACTCTCTCTATCTCTCCCTCTCGCTCTCTCTATTTACCGATGCGTCATTGATGTCAGAGACCTTAAAAGGTACGCGCTCAAAGTAGCACTCTCTAAGCTATAAAAGCAGTGCTTCTCCAGTGTGGTCTATTTTCTGAAATGTTCTAGGTTAAAGTGGTACAAACACTTTAAGCGGTGAAACCTAATAATTACAGCGCTCTTATTATCCACGGCCTTCTCTTGGAGTGAGTAGCCTTTCAGGGTTTTATCCATGGCTTTAGGTTATCCATGTATGCGCAGTGACAACTGTCAATCAGCCATTCATTTCATCAATACTTTTGTATACAAAAAAAAATATTCTGTAGGGTCATTCGCGGCGAACGCAAGGCAAAAATTAACCAGCAGAGATATCCGCTTGGCCGCCCTGTCACCACGGAAAGGGAAATAGAATATGCGTGAAGAGGAACAAAAATAAAGATAGCAGGAAGGAAAGCGGAACTATCCGAGACAAGCCACACGAGCGCTGTCACGCACAGTCTGTCGACATGCCGCTTAGTCGCACCGCAGTGACATAACGTCAAACACAGAAACGTGCATCGTCACGCACTCTTAAGTTTCGTCGAACAATGCAGTCTCCTTCGTGAAGAGCAGCAGCGCGTTGAAAGCAGCTTGCGCCGATGCCAGTTACAGCCGCGTTGGGCTGAAGGCGCAGGCGGAAATCATTAGGCACCGAGATCCGGCCGGCCTTTGATGAGCGCGCCATAGCGTGCGGAAGATGGCCCTATTTGATTTCAGAAACGCGTTGCCAATAATATAGCGTAAGGAGTGTTCCAGGCAGGATACAATGGCGGCGACTTAGTTTTGTTTTCTCTAATGACTTCCGCCACGGAAACAAAACCCTGACAAGCGCGATGGTTTTAGTTGCGACATGCAGCCATATTTCTGAACCTCCGCGGGGTACACCCTTATCGGTTATCGCTGTGAAATCGCGCTTCGTCCTTGGTCAAACAGACAGAGGCATTGTGCAACTGTAGATTGGCGGCATATCAAGAGACAGTCGCTCCGCCACCCGCTAGCCATTTCGTTCGACCGATCCACTCACGAATCATTCATCCAACCGTTCGAGTTCAGGCGGCGAGCTATAGCGGCAAACAAACGTCTCGTCCCAATGGGAGCGCTGAAAGAAGAGTGCTCGCATTCCCGTTCGCAGCCGACTTACACAACTGCCGAATTCTTTCTTTCCTTTCTTTGCAACGGCAGGTAAGCGGGGCGTACGTAGGGTGGCCGTTATTCCTGGGCGACTTAAGATGGAGGCCTCCATCGAAGTACATAAAAACACACTTAAGTATCAATCCTTGCCTTTTTTTGTGCACCTGCTGCCCGCTCGGACTCTCCCAGAAGGGCGTCGCGAATCGAATTCAACGACGGACAACTCCATGTCGAGAAGTGCGGGCCATCCACTATTGTATGTATTCACTCTATTGGGCGTCGTTCTGTGAGTTTTTTTTTTCTTCATATTGACTATGTAGGTCGACTTCGAAGCGGACGGAACGACGGTGCGGGTCGAAGAAAACTCGATGCACCGTTCGCGGAAGCACTCGGTATTCTGTAGCGTCTCTTCCTTACAACGAGTTGCGCGTCTTTCACGTGACTTTTATGCCAGCCTGTTCCTGCCCCCCCCCCCCCCCGCTCCCCACACCCCTTGCCCAGTTCTGCCTCCATGACTAGACCTTGTTTATGCTACTTCCGCGGGACTCCGCGGCACGGACGAGAGTGCATATCGCAACTTTTCGAAAAGCGATGGGAGTAGACGCGAAAAGGAAGCAAAAAGTGAAACGGCGGCATGTTTACGTATACAAGTAACGTGCCTGTGCTCGGAGTTTGCCGACACTCGTTTACATTTTGAGCTTCTCCTCCTCCTTTGTGTGTGTGCGTGCATGCGTGTGTGTGTTTCAATGATTGTATTCCCATGTGACATTCTTCTTCCACGTTTCGATGCGCGTCGCAACGAATACCGTATCTTGCGACTTTCAACGAGCAAAGAAAGAAAGAAAGAAAGAAAGACGCTGCCATAAAGTGTCGTAGTGTTTGGCCTTGTGCCTCAGTTGCGGAACCGCTGGAGGCGCATTCATTATCCGTTTTCTCCGTGCGTACCCGCTGCCTTGGTGCAACGCTCTGTTATGTAAACATGGGCGCTCCTTCTTTTTTTCCCCTCTTTTTTCTTTATTCCTCGCTTCTTTCCGATAAGCTGTTTTTGAGAAGTAGAAACAAGAGAGCGTGACGACACCCAGCGCTTGAGCAAAGCGCTCACGTGCTCCGAACGCGAGGTCGGTAGCAGCGCGCGAGGCACGCGATGCGGAGCGTGAATGCATGCCTAAGGTCTCGCGCGTGTGTCACGCTAAAGAGCTCTAGCCGGAAAGTCGAGTAACACGGGTTGCCGATTATGGCACTTTGCATACGTTTCTTCTGGTTTTCATACGAGATGGTCGGTTCGTGCACTCTCGTGGGCCTCGATTTGTCCCGAGAGGGTGTTTTTCTGCAGCTCGCCTCATATACGTATAGCGCCGCTGGCGGAAGAGCGAGACGGCGGAGCCCTGAGCAGCGCTGTTAGCGGCATCTCGTGGCACTTTGTTGAACTACGATGTGGTAAGGAGGTCTCAATGAGCCGTGAACGTTTTCGTCGAAAGAGAGAGAGAGAGAAAACAACGTGATTACGAGGATCCCTTACGGCGTGAGAATCGGTTTAGGCACAGCTTTATTCGTTGTTTGCGAGAAACGCTTTTCTTTTCTAGCGACCATGTTACACTGTGGGGCACACAGGACGAAGTAGCACACGTTTTCGCCGAGAAACGCCTCGCACAACCTTAAAACGTACCACTCCAACGCCGCTGACGCGTGTGACAAGTACTGAATCTACATCGCACACACTACACGTGGGACCGACTTCGTCAAGCACGGACTCTTTCTCAAAGTACTTTTTCTAGCATCCGTGTAAACCACGCGGTCCCGTTAACGGGCTGTGAGCTTTAGCAGCGGTAACACGGCGGCACGCGGTCTGTTTCCCGCCGGAAATCGTGCGTGCGTATACAAAACGAACCCCACGGGCTATCCGCATCAACAGGGGCAAACAAAGCAGCGGCGAGTCGTCATCGTCAGGTTTCGCTTGTGCGACCTCGAAATCCAAGCTGTCCGCCCCTTCAAGAAGCAGCACGCCCGATCGAAGCGTTCCGAGAACGCCAGACACCAACGCCGAAGGCGCGGACGGGACGGCGGGATCCTTTGACGGGTGCACACAGGTTGGCTGAAGAAGAAGGGCAAGTGAAGTGGCGACAAAAGAAAAAACACAGCTGCACTGAGCGATCGGGGCGCAACCGCGAAATGATTTATCGATCCCCGAGCCACCTTTCCTCACGCCCAGTCGCTTGGCCAACAAAAACTAACTGCGGAGCAAACACGACGAGAGCGGTCGGCCCGTTGGGTCGGTCGTCATCGTTGCAGGTAAAAAAAAAAAAAAAAAAAGCTGTGGCCACCGCGTCTGCGATTTATAGAGGAGGTGTTAGGGAGGGAAGGGGAGGGAAGAAGCTGGTGGCGTGATTTCGACATTCCCGCTGTATAAGCTTGCGTTCCCCCCATGGACTGCTTGATTCGATTGTGGGGTTCTGCCTGCAAGGTGTGGCACTGTGGGATGGATGAGCGAAGGGGAAACACGGGGAAAGTGACGTGGGGGAAAAGGGAGGAAGGTCTTTCTAGTTCGGGAATTGCAGACTTCTTCGTTTAGGTACCGATGAAGGAGAGGTGGGTGGGTGGGGAGGGAGGGGGGCAGAGGGTGAGAAGCAAAGGCTTCAGGCAAAGATGTGGGAAGTTGGGCGAAGAACATAAGGAGTGGACAGGGACCTCGCGTGTTGTTGTTTCCGGGAATTGGCGGGATATGGGAGGCACCCTGATCTGAAAATTTTGCTTTGTCTCTCTCTCTCTATCTGTCTTCCTTTTTCTTTTTTTTCTTTTTATCACTCTCAATGAGGGGAGTACCTTAAGCCATAACCTGCTAACAGAAAAGATGTAAAAGCAGGAGCACTTTGTCGATCAAGGATTGGTTCTCGTTTTTTTTTTTTGTAACATGCGGCATCTTTTTTTCTATTTAAATGTATGTATTGGAGGCGTGGCTAATACCAGTTCTTGAGACGGATCCCAGCATGAATTGAATAGTGCCCGAAGCGAATCGAAAGACATATCGAAGGCATTTATTTTTTCAATAGTTTGCGAATAATCCACAGCCATCTCCACATACATATCCAACTATTATAGCATGCTGATGTTCCGAAAGATAGACTGTTTCACTCGTTTTACTGCGCAGTGTAAAGCACATTATATTTTTAAAAAACAATGGTAGCATTAGGAATAGCTAAACAGATTGTTCGCAATATCAGTCTTCTTAATCAGAATACGTGGTCAAGCATTATCAGATTACGAAGTTAACCCTGCGGACCAGTTAGCATCCGTGTATGCTGTCGCGACCTGACATGCGCGTCGCCTGCGACGATGCCAGGTCGTAAACCAAAAAAAAATCGCTTTTCTCTACTTCCGAATTGTCGTAGCAGATGGTGCGGCCGTTGTATAAAGAATGCTGAAAAGAAACTTATTTTGATTTAATCCTACGAGTTGAAGCGAAGCGCCCGAGCCTTGCTATCACTGTAGATATGTTTCAGACTTCACGCGATACTGCCAAATTTTATTGCGATGGAAATTATGTGGACACTCCAAGCGAATTTTCGCCGTCATCGTCGCCGTGGGAATCCGCATGTTTTTAGGCATACGTATGCTATATGCTTATCCTTGCCATATATGCGGGTTGCGCTGTTTAAATGGGCAAGCATTTCTATGCATACTCGCCAAGAAATTTATCCGCCCTACTCCCGTAAGCGAGCTAAAAATGCAGCGGCTCATGCCCAGGTAAGGCAGAGGCCCGAAGCGCTCAGCGAAGTGAAACGAAAAGTGCACAGATTAATTGGAACCGCGCCTACAACGCAGAGAACAGCGTACGTTCCAATTAAGAACAAGCTCAAAACAAGCATGCGAACAAGCATGGGTGCACGACACTCTCCTCTGCGCTAAAGACGCAGCAATGCAATCGGCAAATTTATTGCCTGTGATCAAGTGATGAACGAAAGTTTAGCTTCACATAGATTCCAAGTTGTGCGTCAGATCTGCGTAAATCTTTATATGTATTTAGCGCGAACGGTACTTTAACTTCAGGCCTTCCGCTGTGTCCAGAAACCTGGTTTGAATACCCAGTCTTCAAAGAACCATGGGCAGAAGACGTGCGCGCAGGAACATCAACGGAAGCAACACGATGGAGTGATCGTGGATGAGAAATAATGAACAGAAGAGGCATTAAAGAAAAGAATCACGCAGAAACTACTCCGGTAGTTGCTTATGTATGTGCAAGTACGCTAAGTTTGTTAAGCACGTTAAGTTGTGGCACGTTAAGCTTGTACCGACCGTCCGTCACTTCGTTGTCCCCGCCGGAGGGGTCATTGCCCCCTGCTCGAATGGAAGCGGCCGTCCGACAGGGGCACCACCACTACCACTTGGCAAACCTGCTTTTGCTCTTGAATGAAGCCAGTCGACCCTCTGATCTCAACTTGTGAAAACGGGTATTACCTGCCTCCGCTAAACCGAGCTCTCAACTAGATGATGACCCAGGACATTTACATTTCTTTTTTTTTCGAACGCTAGCCATGGACAACGCTGCTCCTACTCCTGCTGACAGAGACGACGCCACGATTACAACTCCTGTCATCGCCACGGAGCTTTCAGCTTTCCAGTTGTTGGCCCAAGAACCATTGAGTTTGGTTTACGCAAGTAGAGGCCCGTTTTCAACTCCAGCGCATCACTTCGCGGACAGCAAGGCAACTGCACGTCATCGCTGCGCTACTCTCCGACATCGCCGATGCCACAGACGACTTGATAGCGCGTACACCTTCGGTCGCAGCCTACGACGACCTGAAAGACACGGTGCCGTACGATTCGAGCCATAGCAACAGGGTAGGCTCCAACAGCTCCTCTCCGAGGAACTCGGCGACCAACGACCCTCACGACTCCTGCACCGGTTGCTTCGGTTGCTGGGGGGCCACTCTGCAAACGAGAGCCACCTCCCAATTTTGCGCGAGCTGTTCTTGCGGCGCCTCCCGTGATCCGCAGGCCTGGTGCTGGCGGCTTCCGACGAGACGATTCTTGATCGGCTAGCTGCACTCGCAGACCGCATGTGCGACTGCTCGTCTGCGGCACAGCTACCTGTCGCCGCTCCTCGCCTGTTCGTACCCCATCAATTTCGGTGGTCAATATTCAATTAACTGCACGGTTCAAGCCATTCCGGCATCAGAGTGACACAGAAGCTTATCAAAGACCGCATCGTCTGGCCAGGGATCAACAAAAATGTTCGAAGCTGGTCAAGAAGATGCCAAGCCTGTCAAGCCGTGAAAATGACCCGACACACGCGTTCAGTGGTGCAGCCGTTTCGACCACCAGAGAGCCGTTTCGTTCACGCACATTTAGACTTGGTGGGGCCTCTTCCGCACTGCCAAAGTTTCAGATAGCTCCTCGCATGTGTCGACTGATGCTGAAAGTGGCCTGAGGCGACACCTCTACAAGACATCGCGGCCGAAACTGTGGCAAAAGCATTTATAGCCACGTGGGTGTCTCGGTACGATTGCCCTTTGCGTATACCTACTGACCGACGCAAGCAATTTCAAAGCTCGCTTTTCTTCTGCCCTGGCGAATCTGCTCGCCACGCGCGCCTTCATAACGCCAGGGCTCATCACCCACAGAGCAACAGCCTGATCGAACGTCTCCACCGACAACTGAAAACCTCGATGACCTCCACGCTCGACAAACAGCGCTAGGTGGAAAGGCTATACCCCTGGTACTACTGCGGCTGCGAACTATAATCAAGGATGACCTCGGAGTCAGCGCAGCCCAGATGCTCTATGGTTCAGCAATACGCGTTCCAGACCAGTTTTTCGGAACTCAGTACGGCACTCTGCCAGCGGTGGCGCAGCACTTAGAAAGGCTATACATTCCTGGCTCAACCAGCTTCGACCTACCACCCCGTGTGAATTAAACCTGCCTTGTCATGTTCATTATCGATAAGGTTGGTAACGACCGATGGGGGTTGATAATGCTTTACACTGGTTGGATCAACTTTCATGTCATTGATACTGACACAGGGCTGCGTGGAAATGAGAAAGTGACACAATGCTTACGCATGCCTAGGCAGCTGCCAGAGGAGTTTCAGCGTGATTTTTTGTCTTTAATGTCTCTTTTGTGTATTATTTCTCATCCACGATAACTCAGTCTTGTTGTTCCCGTTAATGTTCCAGCGCTCACAGCTTCTGTTCACGGTTTTTTGAAGACTGGGTGTTCAAGCCACGCATCTGGACACAGTGGAAGACCTGTAGTTAAAGTAACACTCGAACTAACTACCTACAAAAGTTTACGTTGATCTGACGCACAACTTGGAATCTACGTGAAGCGAAGCTTTCTTTCATCACTTAATCGCAGGCAATAAATTAGCCGATTTCATTGCTGTGTCTTTAGCACAAAGGAGAGTGGCGCGCACTCATACTTGTTCGCATGCTTGTTTTGAGCTTGTTCTTTATTGAAACGTACGCTGTTCTCTACGTTGCATGCGTGGTTCCAATGAATGTATGCACTTTTCGCTTCACTTTGCTGAGCGCTTGTAGCGTCTGTCTTACGTGGGCATGAACCATTGCAGGTTCAAGACGTTTACGGGATTATAAGGCATTCATTGTCCTACGTGGCGGACAAATTTCTCGTCAGGTAAACATAGAAATGCCCACGCATTTAACAAACAATATATTAAGATATGGAGACATTCATTAGTTTATTCTTAACATACTTCTCTACAGCGCAGTATTTCTTTCCAGCTATGTGCCCTTTAATGCCAACTCTACGACGGTTGACTTGATAGGTTAAGCTCAACGCATCGCAAAAAGTTATTTCCTCATCACGTTCCTTTGAGGCGCAGTTTCGTCACTGCGTTCCCCGCCTCAGCACCCCCATTAAAGTTTCGATATAGGCTATGCTCAAGCGTAGACAGACAGT
The DNA here is from genome assembly GCF_038994185.2 of Dermacentor albipictus. Taxonomy (NCBI): domain Eukaryota; kingdom Metazoa; phylum Arthropoda; class Arachnida; order Ixodida; family Ixodidae; genus Dermacentor; species Dermacentor albipictus. Next base: position 157,724,188 of record NC_091822.1, read on the forward strand.
CTTAGGCTTCGTCAGCTTGTACACATTGCTTTCGGAAGGCCCTGCATAACTTTCCATGCCGTTTGCCCTCTTGATGACACTGGCTCCAACTTTTGTCTTTTTGCATCGCGTGCCACGATGGACGCCTTCGCGCTTGTGTGCGTTCGCGCGTATCTTTGGGCTCGTGAGTGTGTTTGTTTCCTTTGCCTAGCTTTTGTGTTTTGTTTCGCCAGTGCTTAACGCTATCGTGTGGAAAAGCCTAAGGGATGATGACGCAATTCTTTGTCAAAACCACGCTGTCGAAGGATGCTCGATTACTCCAAGTTCCGACGCCAGTGACTTGCCTCACCGAACGAGATTAGAGCGGAGAAAGCGGTCTTTCTTTACGATCTTTAGGCGCGTGTATATGCCAGCTCCTCAGAATGTGAATTCGCTCTATGAGTGAAACGTTTAGTCCGTATATATGTGCGTATAGCTTGAACAAAAAGGAAACCTCTATAGAGCGAGGTAAGGACTCGCTGCTCTTCCCCGCTCTTTTACAGCGAAGCTGCTTGTGGCTAACCTTCCGCGAAATTTTCATCTGTGCGAGCGAAAATTCCGGTCTGAAAGTGACAGTAAAATGGCTTCATTTTATGGTATGTCTCATCACTTGCACGTGCGTGTTGAGTAAATCAGCTATCAATAGGCACCATTTTCAACATCCCTGGTCTCTCAGGTGGTTAGTAAATGCTTCTCAGACATTTACCGCTACGCAAACCGCGCCGGCCATACCTGCAGGCTCACACCGCGCTGTCATTGCCATCGTGCTAAGCTCACGCGCTCCTCCGTTTCCTTCCGATCTATCGGGGCGGCCGCGCCTTCATGCGAGGCGTGACTCCCCTGCGCCGGTCGCCGGTCTCACCGCGCGTGTGCATAAATAAAACAACAAAGATTACAAGCTGCCGTTCTCCATTTTAAATTTCGCTTCTCTTCTCTCGTCGTCATGGCAAGGCCGCTCGTAGTGCGGACTCCCGAGGAGCAGTGCGCCTGCGACGAGCGATGGTGACAACAAAGACGAACATGCGATAGGCGGCGGCGGGCGGCTAGCGCATGCGGCAAGTCAGGCGAGACGCCCAACGTCTCGAGGCTGAGAACGCATCGCAAACGAGTAGGTAGCACGCGGCTACATTGCACGACTCGGAAGGAGCGTATACGCTAAATTTAAATGGTACTTTCCGGGCCACGGACAGACGGTTTGGGTGCGCGACCCTACAGATTCCCCAAGCCACCTCAAGATTACGAGCAGTAAACAGTGCTAAAACAACAGGACAAGGAGAGGGACACAGACACCTGCCTGTTGTCTGTTGTCTGTGTCCCTCTCCTTGTCACGTTGTTTAGCCCTGTTTACTGCTCGTAATCATGAACCAACCAGCCCAAATGCGTACTCTTCTGCGCCTCAAGACAGCGTCACCGAATGTGCCGATGCCTGTACTGCGCGGACGACGGACGGGGTCGTGGTATGCACTTGTAATCTGTCGCCGCGTACAACCAAATGCCACATCGAGAGTCATGTCGTCGCCCTTCGGTTGGGTCGGGGGTGACGACACCTCGCCCGTCATTGTCGTGGGCGACTTTAACACCGGTATCTCGGGGCCGTAAAAGAAGCTGCTTGCCCCAGTTCGTGCTCGAACGCTTTGGCTTGGACTGCTACAAATTTTTGCGGCTCCAAACAGCCACCACCTGTCGCACATAAGAGTTCACTTTGGCAAAGAATGACGTACAGAAAAGGCACAGTATAAGTAACAATGATTTCTAAGGTTGTGCCCGAGCCGATCAACGCGTAGCCAGCACCAGGGCATCGTCACCATTATCGAGGCGAAATGACGGGCACCAGTTCAGAGCACCAACTAAGTCCACCGACTAAGTCCACATACTAACACCACATACTGACCAACCGACTAAGATACACAGATCAAGATAATGTGCGTCGGCGTTCATGTGCGACCGATCAAAATAAAAGTGTGTCTGCGCGTGTCTCTTTCGGGATGACCGCCGTCACCGCTCAACAGATCTAAAATTTGCTCATACCGTTCGTCTAAATTCCGCGTCAGGTCTATGTCGCACGCTGAACAGCGTGGCTGGTAATCCACCTTCACGGCAGTGAAATGGCGCGCGCTTCTTTATCAATATTTAATAATTTTTCTTGCGAAGCATTTCTGTGGAATTCAACCCAATTTTCCGTAATGGTTATGCAGACATATTGGCGCGTTGTCGCGGGCCCATGCGGAATATAATGCATTGAAGAAAATGTATAAGATACATACTACTGGCATGGCCGCTGAATAAAAAAAAAAAAAGAGGCGGCCTGTCACACCACCCTTCTTTTTTATGCAGCCGCCGTGCTACTGGCTATGAACCCGTGGGGCCGCTGCGTGTAGGCCACTGGGTATGTGTGCCCCAGGGGCCAACGAGCATGTGCTGCTCTTCAATGAACCTCTTTGACGACAACTTGAATCACTGCAAATATCCTAACCACATCACGCCTGCACGATGACGCTCACGTAATGCGATTTTTCTTGCAGATGAGGGTCGACATTGGGCTTCTTTTCGCCTCTTAAAACGCGCGTAGTCGCCAAATATGACCATCAACATCGCGTTTGTGCTCTTTAAGGGCCATGCATGGGAGATATTCAGTTAAGAGGCTTTCGTTACAGCCGAAGTGGCGTGCGAAGGCTTTTCTGATTTTCTCGTTATTTATACAGTGAATAAATGTTTGTCATAAGACTAGAAATGTTGCCAGAATGAATGCGGTGGTTATCAGCGATAACATACAGGTCTGTGCGTCCGTTGTTCGGCTCCATTGGCAGTCTCCTCCTGCCTGCTCACTCAAGTATACAATGCGGGTTGGAACCCTTGACGCCGCAGGCTCAGCGGCCCGATGTTCAAACCGGACGCATGCTTCTCGTATGCCGACGCCAACCACAGTCGAGCGCCTTTACAACGGAATAACCTGTACAACGAAGAAAAATTCAAGCGGCACCGGTCCTTAAGTGGATGAATGCGAAAGTATTGCCACCACCGCGCCAAGCGCATGCTCTTGCAGTCATCTTAACTGCGCCCTAATACCTAAGGTCCTGGGATCAAGTGCCTTAATTGACCCAGCCTAACTCAACTTCACCTTAATTAACACTAACGGTGTCGTGGGTGCGACTCCTATCAAAGGTCATAGGTTCGAGCGCCCTAATTAACTGTACCTCAGTTAAGTGCACCTTACTTGACTCGACCTTAATTAGGACAAAAGCTTGTTGATTCAACTCGCACTAAAGGTCATGTTTGAATGCCTTAACACTATCTTAACAGTACCTTAATTACCACCAAATGACGTGGGGTCAAGTGCCTTAATTAACTATATCAGAAATAACTGTGCGTTAATTTCACTGTGCCTTAATTAAGGATTCGAGTGCCTTAATTAACTTCGCCCTATTTACCTTACGTAAATTAATGTCATCGACTGCCTTGATTATCTCATTTGGACCTTTTGGACTTTTTTGTACCATCATTGGTCGCGCCAACGCCGACAACGCCGGATTCTCCGCCTCATGAGCCGTGTAATGCTTTCGCATTCAAACTCCGTCCCTGTTTACGTGTGAACTGTGCGTTGCACGACGTCTACAACGGAGTGATCTGCGTAACAAATGATTTTTGAGGCCTCAAGCACTTCCTTATAAAGGCGTTCGACTGTGTTAAACTCCTTTGACACGACTGGCACGTACACGTCGCGGCCCACATAGCACGGGCTAGAGCACTTGTGTCTGCTCTAGCTTCCGTTAGGCGACTAGAATTAATGAGTTTCTTCCTTTCGTCAAGAGCGGGAAGCATGTCAGTTTGTCCTGTTCTCGCCTCGCGGCAGCTAAGGCTCTGGGTACGCTATGTTGAACTACACCCCGGCCTTCGGCATCGGATCTGATTCCCGAGTCCTCTACGCGCAGCAGAACGCTACGAAGTCGTTGCGATACATTGCACCGCCTTCAGTTTCGGATCAGGCTGCGCCGTTTCCTTCTGGAGTAAACAAACAATAGAACAATCGTAATGTCCTCGCTGTCAAAGAGAATCGTCGTCGCCCTCGTCTTGCTCCTCTCTAATAAACCTTCGAGTGAGTGAGTGAGTGAGTGAGTGAGTGAGTGAGTGAGTGAGTGAGTGAGTGAGTGAGTGAGTGAGTGAGTGAGTGAGTGAGTGAGTGAGTGAGTGAGTGAGTGAGTGAGTGAGTGAGTGAGTGAGTGAGTGAGTGAGTGAGTGAGTGAGTGAGTGAGTGAGTGAGCGAGCGAGCGAGCGAGTGGGTAAAAACTTGCTTGAAGATAAATAAAGTAAGGCACGATTGTTGGGGCTGTTAAGAACGGCCCGCTGAAGTGCAAGTTTTGCCGGCCAGTTGCGACAGCGGGCGTCAACTTTTCCTGGAGCGCCGCCGCAAACCTCTAGCCACGGCGCGACTAAGTCGACTGTGTGTGGAGAACAGTGCGCGCGTCCTCGACTCTCCGTCGCTGGAACCAAGATGAGTGCGACGAAGCAGGCTTTGTGCCTGAGCCCGCCACCGCCAACCTGGTCTGCTGTGAACGAGGGAGTCCCCGAGGGAACGTAATTCAAGGCCCCTTCCCACGCGCCGTTGGAAACGCAAGACAATGGGCAACCGGCCGCGCTGCGGGGGTCAGCTCGGGGAATAAAGGACACCTTTCCTGACGTGGGCCCCGAGTTCGGCGAAGACCGCCTGACCTCGGTTGAGGACCGTGAGCCTCGCGCAAAGAAGTGTGTGTGTGTGTGTAATCCTACTCGCAAAAAAGGCGGCTCGTCTCCTCGTCAAACGTTATCCCTCACCTTGGGACGGAGGGAGGACCGAGTGTTTATAAACCGCTGTTGTGCGGCTGCTCAGGGCACTTTCTCTCGCAGTCATGATAGACTGACGTACTTTCTCTCGCAGTCATGCTAGACCGATGAACTGCAACGTCCTTATGTAGATACTGTAAATAAACCCATATTCCTCGCTCTCGATGAGAAGCAGTCCTTCCCTTCAACAACGTCCTCAGCGTGGATAAGTTCGACGACGGCATGGACCAGCTACCTTCTAATTCATGCCCGACTCCAATCTCGACAACTGATTACGAGCGATGGGATCGAGCCCCCAATCCTAACAGGGCCCTTATTCCAGGACCCCTCAGGCACGAGCGGCTCGCTGGGCTTGGTCCAGAAGAGCCAATTGGCTCTCCCGACCCTCGCCCGCAAGTCATGCCACCCGCTGGCTATTTCCTATTAGTGGATGTTTGTGTATTGTGGGGAGGCCTCTCGTGAGGAAGCCTCTTGGAGCACTCCCACGTGATGTGTTTTAGTCTGGTCGTATCCATGCATTACTGGCACTAGTCAGTGAACCACGTGGGTTCTAATTTGTGTAGGTGGTGCGCAGGTTGGGGCATGAATTCGTCTGTATGCGACGCCAGTCTCTCTCGTGTTGGCTGTTTAAATTCGAGTTAGGATGTCCAAAATGTCCCCGCTCCTGTCTTTTGCTATAAGAGGATGTCACGAGAATCCAGTGGAAGGTCGTCGCTAGGCCGTGCCGTTGCTCTAGACGTTTAGCCCTCGAGAAGTACGGTTCGCCCTCAGGTTCCCCTGCCCGTCCCTCGTGTAGTACATTCTCAGCAACTCAAATGGAGCTGGATAGCCAGCTACCTGCTACACACCTGTGGGATCTGTAGGATTATTTTTAATGCGAAGCATTTTTTGCCTTATTCAAGGCACATTGCGGCAAGTAGGTAAGTGGAACCCTTTCTCGCTTCATTTTGGATCTCGATAGTAAAAAGAAATGTATGGCCTGCAATGCAACTTCTTCCTTCGATCACAACAGTATTCTGCTTGAATGATTGCGCCACGATCACGTTCCTTTATTATATACCAGATGTATAATAAAGAACAAGGACGCTTTTACGATCAAGGACACATCACCAAATTAAATTCCCAAATGTTGCGTTTTAAAAAGGGCACTTATTGCTCGGCGGGCGGCACTAAGTTAAAATTCTTTCGACGTGGTGAATTCCTCGACGCACAGCAACGATACCGGTACGCACCAATGCGACTTTCGGCGTCTTTCGCTCCTCCGCATTTATTTTCTGGCGCTCTTTTTTTAATGTACTCCCATGTTTAGTTACCGTGAACGTCCGCGTGCCTTCCTAAACACATCCTAAAAAAAACGGCATTCCCGCATTCCAGCAGACATGTGCTCAATCATTTCACCCCTCTTGCATAACAAACAACGCGCACCCCAAGGTACAAAAAAATTATTTTTCTGTAAGGCAAGACTTGAAGGGTGACCAACACGTATGTGAATTCGAAACAACGTCTTGCTGCCTGCTCAACAGCCATCTTATTTAAGCTCTTACGGATGTATGTTTTCCTGAGCGTACAGAATACACTGATCGCTACTCTAGCTGTGGTAGGACAGAGTCGCACATATCAGTGCACGACCTCTTGTGAATAACCTGACCAAGATAGTGAAGCGACAGCGCCACCGACAGAAATTTACGAGCCGAAACAACCTATTTTAAAAGCACCCATATTCTTCCTGGCATTTGGTTTGTCGTAGCAATAACACGTGGTGGTGCTATATTTAAGCGAAGCCGGCTGGCAATGCGCAAAAGGGGTGCACCACTGCATACACCACGTCGCAAGATATTTATGTGACTAGTTTTTTCCGAGGTGGAACCTCGCCGAAATATCGCGAATACTCGATGCATCTTTTGAATATTGACTCACGAGGAGTGCAGCATTTGAAGTACATACAAGAGCTTTGCCAATAACTTAAAAATTGCTTGCTGTTGCTCCGGCGAAAATTGTAGCGAACATGCAAATCCGGCTGAAGTCGACTTCGCTTTGAGGCATTTGCCGCGTGCGTCATGTGACAGTTTGTCTTGTCCTTTCCTCGTGACAGCTAGCTAGCTGTCTACACTGAGATTACACTGAACCTAGGTACAAATGTCACCGTCCTTTTATCATAGACCACATGGCAGAGACAGGAGTACGTATGACTGTATGCCCCTTGGTCGCAGATCACATCACAATCCGTGAATATTTTGCTTGGGCCCGTTCAATGCCTATGCAGAACCCAAACAATCGGTATGCGGTGTAGATTCGCATCGAACGGGCTCTGTAAGAATCATGCTGTTGCCATCTTACGATCATCGTCACCGTCCTCGTCGTCTTGATGCTGCCTTCACAAACACGCATACACACACGCGCACTCAGCTGCTCGATTTACACAAACTCGTTGGTCCACCCATTAACAGCGCATTGCGGAACCCTGTCGAACAGTACTGGATAGCCAGCTACATTCAAAATAATTCGCATAACATCTATGCGCCCATTGCTCCGGATCTTCACCATTTTGTTTTTGATGCACTTTTCCATTGCATGTCCTATTTATTCTATTTCCCATATGCCATTTCTTTTATGTGAAAACTTTCTTTTAGCCCGCTTCGCTCATCAGGTGCTACCTCTTCATTCGCGCTTATTCCCCTCCTTTCTTTTACTTCTTGCCCCTTTTGCGGCCTTTCCCTTGTAGCTGTCGTTTCTTCCCGTTTCGTCGTTCCTTCCTTTCCCTTTCTCCCGCTCGACTGCCTCATTTTTGACCTTTTTTTTTCTTTCTTGCTGTTTCGAAGTCCCTCCAGTTCCGTTTGTTTAGTCGTCTTCCCTATACGCTCGAGCTCTCACGCGACCGCGTCTTTCCTTTCCGACTCTTCTAATTCGAATGGCTGTTTGCGAACCTCTATTTGAAAGTCGGCGCGGCTCGACCGACCCGAACTTCCCATTGAGCAACTGGCTAAACTAAACCATTTTCTTCCTTCTTTTCTTGCCTCCTCCTACTCCACTAACCCTCCTCTCCACCTCCACCTTCTTTCCGTCTTCCTCATTTAGGGACGAACTGCAGGAAGGAAAAAAAAGGAAAGGGTGCGGGCTTTCCTACTGCCGTTTTCAATCCGTCTTGTTATGCGGCACCCTGCCGTCCAGCCTTCGACTTTAGTCGGAAAAGCCGATTCAACTCCTCTCTTTGCGGCGAGTTCGCCGAGAAGCCTCGATCTCCCTTTCACTCCGGACTTCGCCCTCACCCACCCGCTGTCGTCCCGTCACTCACTCACTCTCCTGCATTGCGCCGTCTCATTAGATTAGCCTCTGGCACGCAGTAGGGATCTGGGTCTCGCTATATTTGAAGCGCTTCAGCCTGTCTGCAAACGCGTTAGGCTCGTTCCACGCCAAATGCACCAGGAATTGAGCTCTCAGCCATCGCCGATCCCTTTCTCAAACATCGTGATTGATGTCGTTATACCGACAAGTGCTTCCGTAACGCGCTGTCGTAAAAAAGGTGTTTGTGCTGTTTATGACCGCCATTTTGTTTTCGCGGATGATTCAAAAGCGTTACTTGAGTACAATTTTTTTTTTTTTACTCGAGGTACTAAATGCAAGTCGTGGTTTGTGTATGTACTGGAGTTTATTCTTTTCTCTCGCCATTAACAAACTTAATTGAAGTAGCCCAAGCTGTTGTCTCAGAAAAGCGATCCCGCGTTTCACATGTATTTGGATAGGGAAATCAGAGTTGGCGCAGAGCTGAACGATTTTCTTAGTTCATGATTGTATTGAGCTTAGTGTTACACTGACGAACATAAGCGACGAGACACGGACGTACGTAGCGCAAACATAAGGGACAGGACGCGGACGTATTACGCTACGTACGTCCGCGTCTTGTCCTTTATGTTCCGTCAGTGTAACACTAAGGGCAATACAACAAGAATGCAAACAGAGCTGCTCGATTTCTGTCAGTTACCACTATATCAAGGCGGCAGAGAATGAAGCAAAGGAAAGTGCAGGGATAATTAGCTGTGGTTGAAGTTGAAATATAGAATATAATTGAGAAAGAGGGAAATAAAATTGAACGACCTTCGCGACTTCCCACGACATTCGGGTAATTCGAAGGCTGAGGGTTCGGTCCCCACCGGCGACATGTGATTTTTTTTTCGTACACACTCATTTCCCTAAGCTTTTTGTACATCATTTCCTATGCTTCAATTTCAACTTCGGCTACCCGCTGTATCTACTCAATTTATTTATTTATTCAATTACCTATTTATAATTTATGTATATATTCAATTCCCCGCAGCATTTCCTTAGTTTCATTGCCTACTGACTTCGTATGGCCGTGTTTGAAAAAGTCCGGCACCTGTGTTCTTCTGCTCCTCATATATATATATATATATATATATATATTTATATATATATATATATATATATATATATATATATATATATATATATATATATTTATATATATATATATATATATATATATATATATATATATATATATATATATATATATATATATATATATATATATATATATATATATATATATATATATATATATATATATATATATATGCCTTACTGCATGGCTAAACGCTGCAGCGCCACTGAAGAGGACACTTGGATTTACTGAGGCAACATGTCATTACAGGCACCTTCGAGCCCATCATAGAGTAAGATGGCGCGGAGGGGCAAGAAAGTCTCACCCATCTAAGAATTTATATTTTAGTTACGCTCACAGTTTGTGGGTGCACAATTCGCGTCGATTCCTCGCTGCACGCATGACGTCACAAAGGAGCCGCGTGCGTTGTGTCGAAGCCATACTGTCCAAAGTTATAGTAACCGTGCACATACATGCGGAAGACGCTTTTTGAGTAGATTTAGTTGAGGCAGAAGGCGTTCGCGCAGGGTTCGCGCAGGCTTTGCGCAGGAAATCTCATGCTTAGTTAGCATATTTCGAGGAAGGAATCAGCGTGTGAGCATTAAACAGAGCACGCGTTGCGATGCGAGCCGCAGCACACGCTGACAAAGCCATCATCTTTCTCAAACATGTTTTACTTCTTCACCAAGCTTGGCGCACAACCACCATATTTTTCTTCTCGTGCGGAACTTCGGAGGAAGTAAAGCCCCATTATCAGCCATGTACAGTAGGGACTCGTTTGCACCGCCGGGGCTATTCAATGCCAAACGCAAATCCCAGATTTTTCTTTACATCTTCCTCTTGCCATGATTTGTCCTCGAAAGCCTTCGCCAGAAACCGTGTTTTTTTTTTTCGCTATTACTCCGGCAAAGGAATACAACCGATACTCCAGAGTACGTTCGTCTGTTATGTAGATTCACATTTGACTTGGCGCTAGAACGCCTTAGCAACCTATGCGCTCTATATATCGAAGCATGTGAAGACTACGACTGCTAGCTTCTATAAGGATCCTTCAAGAGGCACTGCACTCAACAGCAAGACACGGATATTTACTGGGCACATTGAATGCAAGGATGCCTTGAGGGATCAGCCGCAATTTCATCGGCGCTCTCCCTTATGTAGTTTGCCCTCTATTCATTCTGTGTTCAAGAGTTTGGTGGAACCAGCTCAGCAACACAGGGTGCCCGGAAGTTTCCGTTGCAAGTGAATGAAACACACTGCGGAACAAAGCTCCTCTACGACATAAACCGCTTGCAGCAGCGTTGTCCCTAATCATTTCCAATCTCTCTAGCGCTGATATGAGGACTTCGTGAAAGCAATTGCGCAACAAGGATTGTATCGACCAGCGGTAGTGACCAATGAATGAAAGACTCGGCAGAAGAAAGAAGCTCCCTTCCCCGCTTTGTCGTAATCAAGTGAGATGAGAACTTATCCCGTGGCCATAAATCGAGAGCCCAGTAGTTGGACTGAGCAGGAACTAATCATCGGAGGTGCGCAGTGAAGACGAACACGAGGGAAAAGGATAGAAAGTTGGGCGAGTTCTGTGCGGTAACATTATCTTGGATTGTAGCGCGAAGTGACACGGACACAGACTAGAAGCAGGCAGGACGAGCGCTCGTCCTGTCTGCTTCTAGTCTGTGTCCGTGTCACTTCGCGCTAGAATCCACGACGAACACGATATCGGGCGAAATTTTCGAGCTTGGTTCGATGAAACGTGAGCGCAGAACATTTGCAACGGGATCTCATTTGAGAATAAAGGGAGAAACGTTTGCGATGCCATTGTTTCAGAGTTTGCATCGGGCTCTCGGGTTACTGCTCTACCTTTCAGGGTATAGTCCCGATACAAAACTTTTTCGATCTGGCACGTGTAGACCATTCGACGCTATAATATACGTGCTCACTTTCGCACCTCCAAACCCTTGCCTCTCGACACACCTACATGAAGCGAAAGCTCTGTTTCTTGTTCGTAGTAATTACATTGAAATCAAGAGTTCGACGGAAACTCGTCTGGTCGGAATTGCTCATAGTCAAAGGTAAAAGCGGACGCCAACCAAGAGCATTAAAAGACAAGAAACCAAGAAGTTTCGACTCCCATAGGGAGGGCCTTGCTGAGGTTTTTACCCTTGACTATAGTTACTTAACTTGTTTGTGATCGTATTCATAGTATTGATTACCTGAATAAGTTAGCCTATGGGAGAAATGTTAAAGTTCGTACTGATCTGTGTAACAATTCACATCTCAGCTCACATTTCGCCAATGGCGTGCCAAAATTGCTGCATCACGTTCTTAGTACGCGCACCTTATGAATGTCGAAGTGCCTGGTTACAATGATAGCCTCAGATTAGCAGCTAGAACCTAGTAACGATAATAAAAGGAGTATAAAAAACACTTTCAATCACTCTAGCATGAAGATGGACACATTTAACATAACAGGTGACCGAAGCGTCAAGTCTAAGCACGTGAACAAAGCCGCAGCCTCGTTAAGCTGGAGCGGAGTGCTCTGTACTAAGAACGCGGCGAACTCCTCTTGGTGTTTCAGCGGAAATGAGTGACCAACAGCGGTCGACGAAGAAATGTCCATAACTCTACATGCGGCCCTCGCACAGCCACTGTTGATCACTTTAGGTCTCCGTATTCTTGCGTACGTTATCATCGAAAGCCATTGCTACGTAAGCGTTATGTTAAAGCTCAACATTAGCGAATGTCTACGGACTGAGCCATCGTAACAAGCTCTAGTGATGCGAGATAGAGAACCAAAACAGAAACGGGACTTACGACTGAAGGTTTCCGCTCATTTGACGGACACTTCGCCAATTGTCTTGAAGTCTAAGGTCGTGTCCCTTGTCTCTCTCGTTTTGGTTCTACTTATCACCTTAGCGCTAATTGCAACTTAACAATCCCAGCGGAAAATCACCGACTCGCCCCACTGTCGGCTCTGTAAGCACGTTGCTCGAAGTCTCCACCCGTATACCAGAGAAACGCTCGTGTGTTGCTGCACTATTCTCGTTTTATAATAAAATATGCACATTCTGTACTGAATGTCATGCGTGCACTATGCTGCCACTGACTTCGATGCTCACGCTTTTCCGTGTGAACAGCTCCGTTGCACGTTCCCTATACGTTGTAACTATGGGTTGTACTTGCAAAGTGCCGTGTGGCTTTCTCTCAATTTGAAAGTCAGCGCCCACGCAAGCAGGCGATTACGAGTGCTCTCCTGCGCGTAATGGCTGAAATTGCGGCTTGCCGGCGTATATATAGGAGAACCCCATATATAACAGGCAGTGCGAGCGGTCTGTGTAGGCTGTCGCAGCGCCTCGGAGATCTCTTGGGATCCCATTACAGGGCAAGGCAAGCCGTTGCACTCGTGCAGAAAGAGGCAAGCTCCGGCTCTTCGTCATTCGATCCCGCTGCGGCGTCGCCCAACGGGCTGCTTCATACGTAATGAGATCTTATTGCGAACAACGGTTCTCTTTCTCCCAGCAGCAACCCTGCGTGGCCTCCGTGCGCGGTCACCGGATATTGTGTCGAGCGTGGGCTTGGTGTTCGCGATCCGCGAAAATAAGAAGAGATGAGGTCCAGGGGCCTATATGTGCGAAACCTTGCCAGCGGGTCTGACGTCGTCCCATCCATCCCGCAATCCTCCGGATCACTTACAGACCTAAAGAACAGCAGTGTTGTAGGTACGTGCAAGAGGTACGGCCTCCTGCTGGGATCATCTTGGTAGCGTCACGTGCTCTGTATCGAGAGCTGGTGTGTGACGTAAGAACGTCCGTTTCTGGCTGGCAGCATTCAGGGTCTTTCACTATGGAGTGATTTGCTGTCACTGGATGCTAGAACTCGAGTCCGCTGTGAAATGCTTTCTTGCGGCGGCCTCTCGTGTAGAACGACGGCGGCTGCATTGGACGTCAGTGCGAGCAACTTTCTTCGCAAAACAGCAGTGTCCCACAGCCTTTGAGTGGGGCAACTGTTATCGGTGGCCGCCCTTTTGTTTTTATTAGTGCACTTGTTTGCCCATCCTTCGAAAAAATTGCGAAGCTGAATTTGCAAAGCTTTTCCGTTACTAACAACCGTGGCTATTGTGTTGGGCTGCTAAGCACGAGGTCGGGGGATCGAATCCAAGGCAGAGTCGGCCGTATGTCGATGGGGGGTAAATGCTTGAACACCCGTGTACTTAGATTTAGGTGCACGTTGAAGAACCCCTGTTCGTCCAAACTTCCGGAGTACCCGGCCACTACGTCGTGCCCCATAATTAGATCGTGGTTTTGGCACGTAAAATGCCGTATTTAATGTTTAGCATTCCCTAATAACCTGTTTACTTTCGTTATTCGAGGGTTTTCTCTTTTATTAGCCGGCGTAGCGTGTAAGCAAATTTCTGAGCGTTACGCGCGTTTTTTGGCAAGAATACTCGGTGGTTGGCCTGTTTCCTTCTTCTTGTTCATATGTTAGCACGTTGTAAGGAAGGTGAAGAGCCGCGGTGGCTGAACGCAAGTCGCGAAGCTTTATTAAGCAAACATTATTATTATTATTATTATTTGTTTGAACACATGTACACATATACACAGTTAACAGGAAAGGGAAAGCGAGGAGCAGGCTGGCAACTACCTCCGGAAGGGGCCCTTCTGAAGGGAAGTGACAGCAACACAGACATGGAAGATAGGCCCATAAAAACAAGCTACACTCAGCACAATGATAGCGGCGAGCACAGTGGTCGATCGTCGAAATCTTATCTGCGGGTCATACGCGTCGGCATGACCCTTCGAACGTTCCAGCGTCATCGCTGGTGTTCGCGCAAGTTCTAAAATACACAAAACTGCTCGCATCACGCACGTAATATGATAACGAAAGGTTCGGCGATAACACAGACAAGAGGTAGAATTGGCTATAAGAATAAATAATGATCTGGTACACACACGTGGGGTCCTGCGTCGAGCGACGGCGTTTAACATTTGTTAGCTGGGGAAAAGCGGTTCCAGAAAAAAAAACACAAATGAGTACAGCTGTTAGTTTACTGGCCCTTCTAATGTCCTTCCCCTCCAGCATCGCTTGTCATCGCTTTCCTGCTCATTTACGAGGCAGAGTAAAGAAGAGACTGCTGATTATTTATTAATTGTTCGCACAATATAGCTCGGACACAAACATCAAAGAACCCGCCGTGGTTGCTCAGTGGCTATGGTGTTGGACTGCTGAGCACGAGGTCGCGGGATCGAATCCCGGCCACGGCGGCCGCATTTCGATGGGGGTAAAATGCGGAAACACCCGTGTACTTAGATTTAGGTGCACGTTCAAGAACCCCAGGTGGTCGAAATTTCCGGTTGTCCTCCACTACGGCGTGCCTCATAATCAGAAAGTGGTTTTGGCACGTAAAACTCCTTAATTATTTAAATATCAAAGAACAGTTTCTCATACGCAATATACTGGAACTTTTTTTCTGTGCCGTGCTGCTTTGTTTCCAGTATTGGGTTAACATTTTTAAAGGGAAGCTTTCCTTGCGAAACCCACCAGGATTTTCCCCATCGTTGCTGCTGCGGTGCTGCTTTCTTGGCGAATAGCTGACACACACAAACACGCACAAAAAAAAAATAAGTTACTTATTCAGTGGTGGGACCGAACCTCGGTCGACCAGGACAGAACCCCTGACCATTTGGCCATTACCATTTGACCATTACCATTTGGCCACAATCATCCCACGCACGAATGTCGTGACAGCGCGAACTCGCTCTTCGAGGTGGTGGCCGCTTGTGTGGCGTTGCGCATCACACGAGTGCGTGACAGCGCATGCGCATGCGCCTCTCTCCTTCGCGCTAAAGATGCAGGAACGCAGTTGGCAAATTTATTGCGCGAACTGCAATAAATTTGCCAACTGCAATTTCTGTAAAACCACACGCGTCAGCGAACTTGCCGCAATTTCCTTCTTTCCTTCCCTCCTCTCTCTCCCTGTGATCTTTGCTTTCCCCTTTCCCATTCCCCCGGTGTAGGGTAGCCAACCGGACGTTATTCTGGTTAACCTCCCTGCCTTCTTCTTTTCTCTTTCCTCCTCCTCCTATTGCGGGAACCGATGAACGAAAGCTTCCCTTCACATATACTCCAACACGCGCTTCAGATCTGCGTCGGATGTGCGTAAATTTTTATCTGTATTTTGCGCGAGCGGTGGCTTAACTCCAGGCCCGCCGCTGTGTACAGATTTGGTTCCAATACTCAGTCTTCAAGGAACCGTGAGCAGAAGCTGGGCGCACGCGAACATTAACGGCAACAACATGATGGAGCGATCCTGGATGTTAAATTATGAACAGAAGAGACATCAAAGAAAGGCAAATACCTTAAGACATGGAGACATTCCTTATTTTTCGTCCAAACACGCTTCTTTATAGCGAGCGCACCATTACTTTACAGGTATGCACCCTTTAATGTCAAGTGTACCATGAATGACTTGATAGGTGACGCTTAACGAGCCGCAAAAAGTAATTTCCTCATCGCGTCCCTTTCTTTTTCATTGCACCCCCCCCCCACCACGGTTTCATAGTTTCGATATAAACTATGCTCAAGAGTAGAAGGATAGTCTTCCATCCCGCCGGATATTTCACCTTGCTTTCGCAAGGCATTGCACAACTTGGGATGCTCACTTTCGCCCTCTCCATGACGGTGGCTCAAACTTTTCTAGTTGGCCGCGCTTGCCTCAGTGGACCCCTTCGTGCTTGAGCGCACTCGTGCGTTTAATTTGGGCGTGTGTGTGTATGTGTGTGTGCGTGTGTGTGTGTGTGTGTGTGTGCTTGTTTCCTTTGCTGGACATTTGCGCTTTATTAACTCCAGCGCTTAACGATACCGCATGGAAAAGACGAAACTATGCTGCCGAAAGATGCACGCCGGCTGCAAGTGCCGGCGCAAGTGGCTTACGCTATCCAACGAGATGAGAGCGGAGGAAGACGAGGGAGTGGTCTTTTCATGGCACATTTTAAGTAGGTGTATGTGCCAGCCCCTCACAATGTGAATTCGATCTACGAGTTTAACGCTTAATCCGTATAATTACTTAGAGCATGAAGAAATAAATTCGCACTTCCGCCGGAAAGGCCAAACAACGATAGCTGTACGAAGTAAGGATAGTAGTTTTATCGGCCGTATATACTTGTAAGTATTCGCTATCTAAATTAGCAAGGATAGAACGTGTAAGCGTGACTCAACGACGATGTAGGAAGAAACAGACACACGGAGACAGCACTGTCTTTAGGCCTGCTTCATTCTGCGTCCTTGTCCAGTCGCGCTTACATATTCTATCGTGGATTCAAAACAAGTAGCTCGTCAACGTGTTTGAGCTAAATCAACCAACACGGTGTCACGCGCGCACAGGTAAACAAGAACACACGTCGCTCGATGACAGCGGCAACTGTCTGTGACAACGCTGGAGTTAGGAATCACGGCAGCAACCGTGAGCCAGTTGACCTCCGTCCGTGCGTCTGTCGCTTCAAGGCGTACGAAACGCCGAAAGCACAGCGCACACGATGCTACCGGTACTACGCGCACTCTGCAAACATCGCAGATTGCTTTCAAGACACACGAGCGCCGGAAACGCGTCCCTACAACGTCCACCAAAGGCGTCTACTACGTAGGCGTCCGCGAATCTCATGGCCAACGCCCTAGAGGGTGCCGCGGTTGTTTCCACTCTGTATGGAGCGGCGAGTGAGGAGGACATCGAGACACCCTGGCATCCGCCGTAAAGCCCCTTAAACTTCGTAAAGTAGTGCCACGCTTTGAAGAATGCCGCCTCCTCCTCGCGCGCTCTGGCCGAGGCCGCCGCCGCGTCGCTATTGGCCTAATAGCATCACGTGGGCCCACGCGCCTTGCTTCAGCGCCATTTTTGCTCGAGAAGCGTCTACGGAGTGGCGAGGAGCGCATGTTGGGGCCGTTGCTACGCTCGAGCAATGTAGGTGGCGCCACGGTCGAGGAGGGAGCGCGAAAGAGAGGAGAAACGACGAGGAGTGAAGGCGGAGGAGGAGAGTGTCGCTACTCTACGAAGTTTAAGGGGCTTCAATCCGCCGGAGAATGCCCCTCCTCCCTCTCCTGAGCCCCCCTTCGCTCGCGCGCCACAGGAGAGGGCACGCGTCCGGGCCACGTTCCGCGCTCGCGCACGCGAGATCGAACCGCTTTCGCCGGCTCACCCTCACACGCTTTCGCTCGTACGGAACCTCACGGCGACGGCGACGGCAGAAATGCGCCTGGAGTGTCCATGCAATTGCTATCGCAATAAAAAAAATGGCCAGGCTTAGCTTGGTTAAGCCAAGAATGCGTTGCATATTGCGCGAGTTGGGGCCCAACGTTTCCTCCGCCTGTCGTGACGTCACGTCACGTGGTTGCGCTAAAGGTCAACAGTGGCTGCCCGGCCGCGCCCAAGGGCTGAACTGAGTGATTGCAATATGCAACGCATAAAAAGGACGCGTCTATGGAACGAGATAAGAACTCGCTTCTCTTCACTGCTCTTTTTTATTGTTAGTTATTAATTTTTCTTGCGAGGCATATTTGTTGAATTCGACCCAATTTTCCGTAACGGCTATGTAGCCCGATTAGCGTGTTGTTGCGGGCCAATGCTGAAGATAATGCAGTAAGCAAAATGCATGAAATACATACCAGTGGTATGTATCCATGTCGCCGCTGGTTGTGTGCCACTGGGTATGTTCCTCAGGGGCCAGCGGGTATGTACCGGTCTTCATAGATTGATTGATTGATGGATGGATTGATTGATTGAAGACTTTATTATTCCACTGAACTAGAGGGCCCACCTCTCACCCTACACGCACGTAGGTGGGGGAGGGGGGGGAGGACGAAGCAGTCTTCGCGCGTTGAGGACGGTGAGTCCTCACGGCCTCAACCGCCAGGCGGATTGCTCGACGCTGGTCGTCTTCAGCCTCGCTCTATAAAATGGCTGTGGCTTAGGTAAGGTTAAGCCCAGGATGCGAAGCATACTAGCCTTTATTTTAGTTGTTGAACCACTGTTTAGCTTGGTGAACTGCTGTTGCTTGGCTATATTTGGTTCGGCTAGACGAAGAAACAACTCATGCGTTACTCTGCTTCGCCTTGGACGCCCCGCATTGGACGCGGTGAGCGTCGAGCAACGCAGCGTTCGGCGCGGCAACGAAATGTGCGCCTGAGCAAGCGACGCACGCCTGAGCCTTAGAAACAGCTCGTTTCTAAGGCAACACCGCATTCACTAAAGGCGCTTTTGTACCGCTTTGAAGCATCGTACTCGTGGCTCAGTGGTAGCGTCCCCGTCTCGCACTCTGGAGACCCTGGTTCGATTCCCACCCAGCCCATCTTGCAAGAGTTGAGCCAAAGCCACTTCTCCTCTGTCGTGACGTCACGGTGTCACGTGGTATTCAAGGCGACACTGCCGCGCCTGAGGAGCTGGGTTGAGCTCTCGTAATATGCTTCGCATAAAACTCTTTGACGTCAAATTGGGTCGCTGCAACTTGGGTCACCGCATCTAGACGTTGGTATTCACGTAATACATTTTTTTCTTCGAAATGAAGGTCGACGTTGTGATTTTTTTTTCGGCTCTCCAAAAACGTGTTCTCGCCAAATCTGACGTTCAATGCGTCTCTTGTGCTCTTTAAGGGCTTTGCTTGGGATATGTTGCGTTAAGAGGTTTTTGCTGCTACCGAAGCGGTTCTCTGATACTGTTCTAATTTTCACGTTAATTGCATAATGACGAAGTATTTGTCACAGGACTGCAAAGACTGCCAGGCTAACTGCAGTGGTTTTGAGCGATGACAGGTGAGCCTGTGCGTTCAAATATTCGGCTCCAAGTGCGCAGTGAAATGCAGTCTCTATGATGCCAAGTGCAGTCGAATACCGCTCACTTGTAACTAATTGCAAGTGAGCGTCTTTCCTGTTGACGTATACTTCTTCCCGCAACGCTTCTGCGCTACCCTTTGCAAAAATAATGTCAAAGCAACTCGCCCAACAGCTCACTATTCTAAAGCTTTCTTTAACCTCGCGTTAACGAACACCAAACGTCGTTGGTTAGAGTGCCTTAATTAACTATAAGTAACTGTGGTTCAGCTTTACCTTTTTCATACCAAAGGTCGTGCTTTCGACTCCCACCAAAGTTCAAGGGTTCGAGTGCTTTAATTATACTTTCATTACCTGTGCTTTAATTAATTTCACATTAATTAGCACTAAAGGTCGTGAGTTTGACTCCCAGCAGTTGTAGCGGGTTCGTATTCACCCCCCCTCCCCTCAATCATATGGTTTTTCTTGCAAATGAACGTCGTCGTCGACGTTATGATTTTTTCTTTATTTTTTTTTGGGGGGGGGCTCTCAAAAAAACGCGTTCTCGCCAAATCTGACCTTCAATGTGGCGTCTGTGCTCGTTAAGGGCTTTGCCTGGAAAATGTTGAGCTCAGAGGCTTTCGCTGCTACCGAAGTGGTTGACGAGGACTGTTCTCATTTTTTCGTTATTGATACAATCCCGAAGTACTTGTTTCAGGACTACAAAGATTAGCGGAGTCACTGCAGTGCTTATGAGCGATAACACGTAGCCCTGTGCGTGTATTATTCGGCTACAGTATATCGATGACTCTTGATGACTGTTCACCGAATAGATAGTGAGGTCGAACCGCTGACGCCGCAGGAACAGCAGCCCGATGTCGAAATCCCAGGCATGCTTCTCTCATACACACGTCAGAAAACAGTCGATCACCTCTACAACGAACGGCTCTACAACGGAGTGCCCTATATAACGAAGCAAAATTCATGGGGCACTTAATGCATTGCGAACACCGCACCATGCCTATGCTCTTTCAGTCGTCCGAATTTAACTTCGCCTTAATTAACACCGAAGGTCGTTGGTTCTACTCGCGTCAAAGGGGCGAGGGTTCGAGTGCTTTAACTCCATCTTCATTACCTGTGCTTTAATTAACTTATCCCTAATTAACACCGTGGGTTTTACTCCTACCAATGGTCGCGCGTTCGAGTGCCGTAATGAACTCTATGCTAATACACCCGGCTTAATTAACTTCGCTTTATTTAACCTGGCCCTAATTGACGTCATCAACTGCCTCGATTGGCTCACTTCTACCTCTTGGACTTCTTGGAGTATCGTTGGTCGCGCCAGCGCCCACTACGCCGGATTTTCGGCCTCACGAGCCGCACAATACTCTCCAATTAAATACCTGTCCCTGTTCTTCTGCGAGCTCTGCGGCGCGCAACGTTTACAACGGGGTGACGAAGGATTTCGTGGGTCCCGAGCAATTCGTTATAAAGGCGTTCGACTTTATTCCAGTTCTTTGGCACGACTGGCTTGCACCCCGCTTGAAGCCCGTTGAACGCCGCTGAGCGGTCCTGCCAATTATGAGCTCCTCGCGGGCAAGCAAACGAGTTGATGCGCTCGGCGCGTTTTCATTTGGCCTTACCGAGGCACAGTTGGAACGCTGGCGAGAACTTTGGTGGGCACGCAACGCGCCGGAAAGAAGCGTTTCACCAAAGCGACCATAATGCTTTCGCATTCCCAACGTGAACAGTCAAAGCGCCTCTGGCGAACTTTTCTCAACGCGATGGCGTCATGGGTCCCGTGTAGAAAACTCGATGTTGGTGTAGGCGTCGGTGGAGTTGTCCGTGAGCGAAAATTTCCGTATTAACGCGACAGCATTAAGGAGCTCGTGTCGCCGAAATGCCGGTGTCGGTGTCGGCGTCGGTGGCGTTGGCCGTGAGCGATAAATCCCAGCAGGCACTTCATATTTATTTAGGTATACTTATATGCCACGCCTTGTTACATGACACGTGGTATATGCGGTTGTTCATACCTTGTCTTAAATTGTCCACAAAGTTGTTCCTCTCGGAATTTTAAGAATGACAGCCGGGATCGGCCCACGCAAGAGGTCACGTTTCTACCAGAAAGCTCGCCTTCGTGCATAGCGTTCGCCACCAGCATTTACCGGTAAACACTACGGTTACATAAGCTGCAAATGCCGGGAAGCGTGAGAAGCAGTGGGGAATGCTGTCGCGTTCGACTATTAAAGGCGAAGCTTAAGCGTTTTCCAAATATATTTCTCACGTGGATCCCGGCAGAAACATCATCAATACCCGATGTGCCTTTTGAATATTGACTCTAAAGCGGTGCAATACTTTAAGTACGTACTAGAGTTCTGCCAATAACTAACAGATTGCGCGCTAGCTCCAGCAAAAAACTGTAGCGAAAATGTATAGCTATGGCCAAAGCCGTGTTCTGTTTGAGGCGTTTGGCGCGTGCGTCATGTGACATTTTCCAGCTTTCTTTCTTGCAGCGCAAATAGTACAGGGACGTAGTCGAAGAACAGGAACACGTCCAAGGCGTCCTGCTGCTATTTGAGCTACTTGCGCGATTTGAGCAAAATGCTACACCAACAAGCCCAAATTTCCGCACTGATGGTTATGTCACAGTTTCGTGTTCTTTCCTCGTGACAGCTCGCGTTTTTGAGACTACTCTGAAGCGTCTTCGAGAACGTCCCACGTTCCTCAGTACTTTCCTCGTAACACTTAATGTTACGTAGAAACTGTCCGTCCCTGTACTACCTTCATGATCGACCCAGACTTATCACGTGTTTCCTGGACAGGTTTACAAATATCACTGTCCTTTTACCCGCGACCACATGACATACACATAGGTACGTACGACCGCATACCACTTAGTCGCAGTTCACGTCACAATGCGTGAATCTCTCCCTTTGTACCGTTCAAGACTTATGCAGAACTTCAACAATCAGTATGCAGCGTAGATTCACGTCGAACGGGCGCAGTAAGAATCACGCCGTTGTCATCGTACCATCGTCCTCCTCGCCTTCCTGCTACTTTCACACACGCTCACACATACACACACGCACACACGTATGCACACACACGCACTCACACGCATATATAACTGCTCGATTTTCACAAACGCGTTGGTCCAACCGGTAACAGCGCATTGCGGAGCCACGCTGAACAAAGCTGGATTGCGAACCAACTTCAAAATAATTCGCATAGCATTCATTCCCTCATTTCCCGGGATCTGCGCCATTTTGGTTTTCATCCCCTCTTTTCCATTGCATGGCCTATTCTTTCTATTTCCCTTAAGCCATTTCCTTTACATGAACGCTTTCTTCTTGCCCGCTTGGCATATTGTGGACCATCTCTTCGTGTTTGCTTATTCCCCTCGTTCCGTTTACTTCTTACTCCTTTTGCAGTCCTTCCCTTGTAGCTGTTCTTCTTTTAGTTTATCGTTCCCTCCTCCCCTTTCTCCCTCCTGATTGTCTCATTTTGGCCTTTTTTTTTCTTTCTTGCGGTTTCGACTTCCCTCCTGTTTCGTTTGTTCAGTCGTCTCCCATACACTCTAGTTCTCTCACGACTGCGTCTTTTCTTTCCAACTTTTCTAATCTAACCAGCTGTTAGCGAACTTCTATAGTCCACGCGACGCGGTCTACCCGAACTTCCCTTTGAGCAAATGACTAAGCGCAGTGCTTCTCTTCCTTTTTCTGTTGCCTCCTCCTCTACCCCTCCCCGCCCCCCTCCACTGTCTTTCTGTCTGCCTTATTTAGGGACAAATTATGGGGTAAAAAAGAAGAGAAAGAGCGAGTCTTCCTTGCCCTCTTTTTAATCCGTCTTGTTATACAGCACGCTGCCGATTACGCTGCCAGTACGCTGCGAAAGGCGATTCAACGCACTTCTTTACGGCGAAATTGGCCGAGTGGCGTCAGCCTCGACCTCTCTCTCACTCCAGACTCCACCCTCACGCGCCCACTGTTGTCCCGTCACTCGCTCAGTTTCCTGCATGCACCATGTTATTAGTATAGCTTCTAGCATACAGTTGGCATCCGGACCCCGCTATATTTAGAGCGCTTTAGCTTGTCTGCGAACTCTTTAGGCTCGTTCCACGCCAAACGCACCGGGCCTTGAGCTCGACCCTCCTCGATTCCTCTCTCAAACATCGTCATTTATCTCGTTATAGGGGAAAGTGTTCCCGTACCGTACTTTCGTTAAAAAAGAATGTTTTTGTTCTGTTTATGGCCGTATGTTTATGGAGTCGCAGGGAAATCTAAGACGGGTATCGTTTTTCCCTTGACCTGGAGTGCACAAAGGGGCCGCAAGGACCGGTTATAATGGAGCGTTTTTACCTGCGAAACTTCCACGCAACTTTCGTCTCACGGTGAGGAGCGGAAAAGTCAACTTAGCAAACACGTCCACGGCACCGTCGTAATCACGAGCACCCTGCAACGCGACAGCGCTGCCCTGACTAAGGCACAAACGTGTACGGCGTCTTCATCAGCTTTGACAAAATATGGTGACGGTACGGCGCGGACCTGGTCGACGGGTGTCCCTACCCTGAACCGTGGCTGACAGGGCTGGTATCGCGTCACTCTAGATTCTCGAATAAGTCCCAGTTTGCATGGAATGACACGGGTGGCTGTGCGAGGGAGCCTCAGTCACGTGCCTACTAGTGTTCTGCTCCCGCAGGGAGCAGAGTTGCGCATGCCTTTTCCGGCGCCGCTCGCACCGCTATTCCCCGAGTGCTGTCACGTGGTGCAAAATGACATCAAACGTTCAATTGCGCCGCTGCGAAGCCAACTTTACGGGCACGACACCGACTCGTCGTTTCCGTCTGTGCCATCGACATTACAATCAGCGGACCGTCGGGCGTGCGTTGCATTCATTGGCTCCCGGCTGTAAGTACGGTATTCGATTATATAAAGTCAAAAGCCTTGTTGAACTGTTTCGAAACATGTCATATTGACACTTGTATCCAAGTATGACGGGTTGCAGTGTACCAAGGCGCACAAACCGCACGGAAAGTGGCAAACCTTCTTACGCGGTGCCGTGCGGACAGACTGCGCTCTCATACTTGCGCTCACATAATTGTCCATTTTAGGGGTGCGAAGTTTTCTTTAAACAATCTTTACCACGTTGCTTGCCTTCCAGTCTCGGCGTGAAAACTTCATATGCATCTTGAAAAACATCGCACTGCTTTTTGTAACAAGGTACTACGTGTTTGCACGCAAATTTTTGAGGTGTTTGAGCCATGGAGGTAAGGGAGATTTTATTTTGGAAGATCGAGGGTTCCCAACCCCCTATATGCACGTCCGTGCATGTGTTTGTATACAAGCTATATCATAAGAAGCCAACAAACACTGACACCATGCAAGGACAACGTAGGGGAAATTGCTTGCGCTTAATAAATGAAATAAAGAAACGATAAATTAATGGAAATGAAAGTGGATGAAAAAACAACTTGCCGCAGGTGGGAACCGAACCCACAACCTTCGCATTTCGCGTGCGATGCTCTACCAAATGAGCTACCGCAGCGCCGTTTCCCCATCCACTTTCTTGGGCATTTATCTGCCCTCGTAGAACCCTGGGAGTGTTAGCCAGCGCCATCCCTCACAGACCTTGGCGGCGGACGAGGAGCGTCCTTTTTGCCGCAGGCGTCACGAGACCGTGATGCCTGGCTTCTTATGATATGACTAATAAAAATCGGGCCCCTCGGTTAACCCCATTTCCTTCTCGCTTATACACAAGGTAGAAATTTAGGGCTGTTGCAACCCTACCTCACTCCACCTGCGCCTATGGTTCGAATGTATAGACTGCATTAAAAGGTGCCGCCTTGCTCAGCACTTGCGAACAATTGCCGCATGTAGCTCGCCACCAGCAGACAAAGAAGCAAATGAAACACAGCGCGGCGTTTGCCTCCTGCGCGCGCGAGGAGTGGCTTGACTGTGTAGCTGGAACATAATGCCGCACCTATGCGCAACTCTGCTCCCTGCGGGAGCATATACAGGAACGCTAATGCCTAATGTACACGCATATCTGTATCTCAGGAAGTGTGCTTGGCCCACTCCTCCTCAGACATGCGGACATTGCATGCTCCAATAACTTACTCGGCGCAAATGGGGGACCACTACACCTCACTTTTCTCAGTGCACCCGCACTGGCGATTTCCGTTAAATAAAACTGTTCGCTCACTCTGTCACCCTCTTTACAACAAATTTTAAACCTTATGCACCTACACGAAGAACTGTACAAGAAAGCAAGGTGGTCTACATATACGTCGAACAACCGAAGAATTATCTCTATATATTTTCTGAAAGCGAAACTTTCTTGAACCCTCTTCCCTTGGGGTTTGGCTTGTGTTTGCTCTCTCAACAAATACAGCTGACCAGTCCCACGGACAGTGTTACCGAAATCGATGACTTGGCGGGCTGGTGGGGACACCAGCGCAAGATACGGAACCTCATAAGAACTGCAGTGGTGTTTGTAACGGTGGGTTAATCCTGGAGACAGTGCGATCGAAGGTGTGGTTGACAAACCCTCCTTAGGTTATCGTATTATAACCACTCTGGTGTATAGCCTTTTGAGCTTACTTCTCTGTCTCTTCCTCCGGTTACGGCGTTGATAACCCTCCGAGAACACTTAGAGGAAGGGAGGGATCTCTCGTAGAGCTGAGGCGCGGTGAAGTAAAGCACGGCGAACAGAGCTTAAGTAGATCAACAGTCGGAGACAAAGCACTTACGTGTGATGACATTCATGTGAACATTCATTACGTGTGAACATTCAAAAATTTTCGGGAATTGCCTGTGACAGATAGCACAATTTCTAGTCCGTGATCTGGTCTACTCGAAGAGGTGGACGTTACTTGCACAAAAAAAAAAAAAATGACGTTCACATTCGACTTAATAACAAAAAGTCACTTATTAAAATTTTCACCTATTACGTTTTGGCACATATTGAGGTTTACAAATTTTAGCTGGGGAGTTCGCAAGGCGGGTCCACTTAGAACAAATTCTCAGTGTTACACCAGTTACGAGATATTTGTTCCCGAACTTTGCGGAGAAATGCATGGGCGTATCAGTTACTTTTCTGAATCAGCGCGTAAAAAGACGTTTTGTCATGAAAGTAAATTGAACGACAGTGCATATTTACCGCAAGTTTGACGGCGCGTATCTCGTAAATGGTGCCATCCATAGAACTCTCTTCAAGTGCATATGCCTTGCAGCCTCACCCACTGGAATTTGGTTGTTGTTATTCGTATAGTAGTTAATTCCCTTGCATGCGATCGGGCTTTGAGCATTGATTATTTGCGTAAGTCATCCTATTGTAAAAGCCCGAAGACGGCGTAGTAATCGGCGTACCCATTCAGTTCTCAGCTCATATATCGACGATGGCGGGCCCAAATTGCTGCATCGCGAGTACCCGCACTTTCTGAAGCTGGAATGTCTAGTTACAATGATAGCTTCAGATTAGCACCGAGAACTATAGTAACCAAAGTAGAAGAGGTACAAAAAAAGGAACTTACACTCGCTCTGGTATAAATATTCACACCCTTAACACTACACGTGATCGAAGGGTCGTGTCTAAGCACGTGAACGAAATAACAGCTTCGTACAGCTGGAGCGTGGAGCTCTGTTCTGAGAACGAACGCAGCGAAATCGTCTTGTTGTTTCAGCGGAAGTCGTTGACCAGCAGTGGTCCAACAAGAAATGTTTACGACTCCACAGACGTTCCTCGTTTATCCACTGTTGATCATTTAGTGTCTCCGTCATCTTGCGTACCTCTGTCTTCACCTGCAAAAAAGCCATTGCTACGTGACCGTTCTGATAGAGCGCGACTTTATCGGAAGTCTCAAGAGTGAGCCATCGTAACAGGCGCAAATGATGCGAGACAAGAACCGAAACTGAAACGCGACTTACTGGCTCAAGACATCCGCTCAGTTGAAGAACGCCGCGCCATTTGTCTCGAAGTCCGAGGTCGTGTCAGGTGCCCTCTCCTCTTGGTTCTGCGTCTCTTCTTAGCGCTGGTTGCAGACTTAGCAAACTCGGTACAATCACCGTCTAGCCCAGCTGTCAGCTCTATAAGCGCGCTATACCGGAAGCCTTCACCTGTATGCCAAAGGAACGCGGGTGTGCGCCGCAGTGTTATCGTTCTATAAAGAAATATGTATATTGCGTTCTGAATACCGTGCAGCCTGTTGCGCCTGACTTCGACGCTTTCCCAGTTCCTTTGAAGAGAAAGTCCCACTGGACATTCGTAGTAGCTGATTCCCTTGTTTGCGATCGGGCTTTGAGCATTGATTATTTGCGTAAGTCATTATACGTTGTATTTGCAAAATACCGAGTGCTTTCCGCTCAGTTTAAAACTCAGTGACCACGCAAGCAGGCGATGACGACTGCCCTCCTTCGCGTAAGGATTAAAATTGCGACGTGCCGCAATTTCACAACTACTATATAGTGGGTGTCCCCGTAACTTTGGCCAAACATTCAATATACGCGAATTCCACGCAGCTAAGCAGAACAGAGGTAATGTTGTTTGCCGTCACTTGGA
The DNA here is from genome assembly GCF_038994185.2 of Dermacentor albipictus. Taxonomy (NCBI): domain Eukaryota; kingdom Metazoa; phylum Arthropoda; class Arachnida; order Ixodida; family Ixodidae; genus Dermacentor; species Dermacentor albipictus. The sequence continues at coordinate 157,751,774 of NC_091822.1, forward strand.
GATACTCAAGTTATCTTTTTCATACCGCGTAAGTATATAATTAGTCTTAATGAATTAATGAACTTCTCGAATGTTATTGTTGCATGAAAAGGGTCAATGAGGAAATTGTAAAGCGACATGAAAAACTCCCCATACAGCTTTGTGTTGCTCAATACGCGCTACTTAAAAGTGTTTTTCCGAGCGGGAACGTAGCCTGCAAATGCACGCAAACTTGCCGCGCGATTGGCCGCTCGAGACACTTGGCGTTTATTCGCGGGCTTCTTTCACGCTCGGAAAAACATATTTATGTCGCACCTATTGAGCCACACAAAGCTGTATCGGGAGCACGTTTTTCTACAATTTTCTCATTGACACTTTTCTTCTAATGATAATACTTGAGAAGCTGACTAAATAATTAGGGCTAATTATGTAGTTAGGTAGCATGAAAAAAAAATAATCTGAGTATCTGCAAGCGACGGCAAACAGCATTACCTTGGTTATGTCCAGCTAAGTGGCATTCGCACATCTTTAAGCTCTGGCTTAGGTTAGCTGGGACGTCCTGCATAATTTCACCAATACTATATGTAGGAGTACGCCACATATAGCAGGAAGTTAATCGGGCAGTCTGAGCAGGATTTCGCAGTGCCTCGCAGGTAACTTGCGATCGTATCACAGGACAAGGCATGCCGTTGCACTAGCGCCCAAAAGGCAAACTCCTGCCCTTCGCCATTCGATCCCACTCCGGCGTCGCCCAACGGGCTTCTTGATACGTAATGCGATCTTCGTGCGAACAACGGATCTCTAGAAGGATCGACATTTGAGCGAGTTGGTACTGGTTGAACATCTTGAAGGGGCAGCCTTCAAGATGTTCAACGGATCTCTTTCTCTCCGCAGCAACCCTGCGTGGCCTCCGCGCGCGGTCACCGGATATTGTGCCGCGCGGGGACTTGATGTTCGCGATCCGCGAAAACAAAAGAAAGCAGAGATAAGCTCCAGAGGCCTATAGCTGCGCAACCTTTCCGGCGGGTCTATCGTCCTCCCATTATTGCCTGGTGTCTCCGGATCACTTACTGCCCTAAAGAATGGCAATGTACGTAGGTACGTGCAAGAGGCTACGGCCTCCTGGTGGGATCATCGCGTCGCGCGCTCGGTACCGAAAACTGCAGTGTGTTGCTACGGAATAGTATTACCGATGACGAAGAGGCGAGCAGTAAGAAGACGACGACGACGATTAGAGGCTAGCGCGGGCTGTTGCCTCTTGGCCAAGTGCGGCGTATTACGTTGTAAATATACTTGTATATAGCTTTTCATCTGCGTCTTCTTACGTAACATATCTGGTGGAGGTGGACGTTCCCTGTACCTCGTCACGGAGCTTCGCAGTGGACGGTACGTCGAGCCTAGCTTCATGGCTCCCGGCGATGACGATGATGGCTCCCAGTGTGACGTAAGAACGTCCCTTTCTGGCTGACAGAAAGGGACGTTCAGTGTGTGACGTAAGACCGTCCCTTTCTGGCTGACAGCGCTCGGGGTCCCTCATTCTGGACTATACTTTGCTGTCACTGGAAGCAGAAAGTCGAGCCCCCTGTGAAATGCTTTCTCGCAGTGACCTCTGGTGTAGAATGACGGCACCGGATGCTGCGGGCGCCACTGCGAACAATTTTTGCCAGTCCCACCGCTTATGCATGCATGGGGTACAGCTGTTATCGGTGGCCGCCGTTTGGTCTCCCCTTAGGCCAATTGTTTCGCCTTCCTTTGGCAGACTTCGGAAGCTGGATTCACAGGGCTTTGCCTCTACTGACAACCCGTTCGAGCCAGCGTGCGCTAATGACGTGTTCTCTGTCGTCATTTGTGGGTTTCGAGCTTTATTAAGCGGCGCAGCGCGTGAACAAATGATTGAACTTTGCGCAATTTTTTTTCTTTTGACAAGAAATACGCTCTGGCTGGTCTGTTTCTTTTCTTTTCTTTTTCTTCGCATGTTGTAACTTTGTAGGGAAGGTGAAGAACCACAGTGGCATAACGCCAGTCACGAAATTAACTGTTTTATTGGACCAACCTGGTGCCCAGCAAAAGAGGTAACGCTTAACACAATGATAGCGGCGAGCACACTCGTCGATCGTCGAAATCTTATCTGAGGGTCAGGTGCATCGACTATTAATGCATGACCCACCGAAGGTTCCAACGTAATCGCGTGTGTTCGCACATGTTCTAGAATGTACAACGCTATTCGCGTAACACATGTAATCTGATTGCAAAAGGTTCGACGAAAATACAGACGCAGGTATAAGTGGCCACAATAATAGAGAATCTTGTAATACATGCACGTGGCGTCTTGCGCCGAGCGACAACGTTTAACATTTGTACGCTGGTGAAAAGCGATCACTGAAGAAAAAAAAAAAACGCCGTGGTTGCTCAGTGGCTATGGTGTTGGGCTGCTGAGCACGAGGTCGCGGGATCGAATCCCGGCCACGGCGGCCGCATTTCGATGGGGGCGAAATGCGAAAACACCCGTATACTTAGATTTATGTGCACGTTAAAAAACCCCAGGGGGTCGAAATTTCCGGAGTCCTCCACTACGGCGTGCCTCATAATCAGAAAGTGGTTTTGGCACGTAAAACCCCATAATTAAAAAAAAACAAGCACACGTGACAGTATATTTCCGTTCTAATGTCCTTCCCCCGACATCTCTTATCATCGCATTGTTGCTGAGTCAGGAGACAAAGTAAAGGAGAGACAGCTGATTATTCTTTATTTCCTCTCATAATAGGACACAAATAGCGAAGTAGAACAGTTTCCCATAAGTTAGATGCACCATAATGCGTCAGCAACGCGCGGATACCACCGAAGCACCTATCATACGGGAGATAGTGGAGCCAGAAATGGGGGGCATGGCTGCTTTTCGGACGAACTTCACGGCCCTGCCAACTGCCAAAAGTGGGCAAAAAGAAAAGAGAGAGAATTTCCAACTACCTGCTTCAGTCAGTGCGACTCATGAGCATTCGACTACATTGCAGAGGCAGGCCTTTGAACTTCCTTCCTTCCTTCCTTCCTCCCTCCCTTCCTTCCTTCCTTCTTTTCTTTATTTCACCGTCATGTGGGCTAATTATGATGGACACTACCCGGAAACAAGCGCAGCGGGAGCAAGCCATACCGCTTTGTTTTTGTTGCAGGTGAGAACCTCCGGTCAGACAGGTCACAGTAGGGCACCACGCTGGCACTTATAGCGACCCCTGGTGTGTCATGCTCGCTGGATGTCTCTCTATATGGTCGCGGAAGACTGCGATAGTAACTTTTTCCCACGTCACTATAGCTAAGGACATCGGCTGTACTATCAAGACGAGGTGATCTTTTGAAGAAAAAAAAAGTTAAAAGTAACTGTTTCGTCAGCTTTTGTAACACCATTAGGGCCTTATTGTTATGGCGTATGATTTATTCGATTATGATTTGCTAAGCATCATGCGCACCTCCTTATATTTTAATATCGAGCGAACGAGCTGGTGAGTACAGTGAACAGTATGCTGTGTTCCTGCAAAACCCATACGTGCTCACTGCTTCGACTGCAATTCGCAAGACAACGGCTATGAAAAAAAAAAAAAACGATACGCAGCAGTCCTACCATTCAACGATGTTGCGGTCTTGCTGTGCTGCTCGTCTTATTCCAACTGCGCATGCCGTCTCACGTGTGTACTCGTCGTTGATTCTGCGAACGCGTCGTAAAAAAAAGTACAAAAAAAAGCGTCGGAGCACTTACGAGTTCCACCCGACTCGTCTCTTGATTATAGGGAGTGAGCTAGACCAACTTAGTTTACTTACCTAACCTGCATATTAGTACCATGATCATCACTGGGAAGCAAAACTTACTTTGGCTCCTAGTGAGGCAGATTTGCGTAGTTTCCCGTCTTTTACTGAAGGTAGGTATTCGTGGCCGTGGCCTCATGGCTTCTGCACCGGAAAGCGCGTTGCCGCGTTTGTTCGGATGCACCGTCGTTGTTACAGCTTGCGACCGAATTAACAATGAGCGCTTCGGCGTGTGCGTTCCCACATGTGCTGCGAACTTTGCTTCTCTCCTTCGTCTCGTCTATGCGTCCAGCTTCCCTCTCTCGTGCAGGGTAGCCAACCGGGCTCAGCTTGCTTAACCTGCCTGCTGCCCTCTCATATTTTCTCTCTCTACTTCCCTGTCTTTCTCTCTACCTCGCTATCTCACTCTACTTCACTGTATCTCTCTCTATCTACCTCCCTCTCTCTCTTTGCCTCCCTGTCTCTCCCTCTCTCTCTCTCTACCACCCTGTCTCTCTCTCTCTACCTCCCTGTCTCTCTCTCCCTCTCTCCTCACACATTTCTACAGAGACCAACGAAATAACTTCTCTTATATGATCTATACAATTTACCGCTACCCGCCGTGGTTGCTCAGTGGCTGTGGTGTTAGGCTGCTGAGCACGAGGTCGCGGGATCGAATCCCGGCCACGGCGGCCGCATTTCGATGGGGGCGAAATGCGAAAACACCCATGTACTGAGATTTAGGTGCACGTTAAAGAACCCCAGGTGGTCGAAATTTCCGGAGTCCCCCACTACGGCGTGCCTCGTAATCAGAAAGTGGTTTTGGCACGTAAAACCCCATAACTTAATTAAATTTTTTAACAACTTACCGCAGCGCAGTTCCGCACTGCGGAGAGTGGATACATAAAGCACACGTACCGCACCGGCGGCTGCGGCAGCAGCAGCAGCTAGCGAGCGGCGTTCGTATGGACTGCGGCCGGATTCGACCGGACCAGGCGGTGCCAAAATTATCCCGCTCCTAAACAGGCGTTCGCCCTCTCTCCAACGCGTGCAGCATCATCGAACGTCGGGAGCGGCGCAGAAGCCCGAGCCCCGAGCCCGGCTCTCGCGGGCACGACCGCAACGCCAGAGTCGAGAAGTAGGCGAGTCCGACGACGGGGGAGCCAGGCCGCTTCAGCGTCCTCTCGTTGTGCTCCTGTCTCTCGATTACCGTGCAGTGTGGGGCAGGATGTTAGAGGCGGGAAGTAGCTTTGCGTTTGGCATCTCTTATCTAAATACGTTGCGTACGGAGAAATCGTCTCGCTCTCGCCAACCAGCTGCACGTATTTTATTAGGTTTGGTGCAGTTGAAAGCAAAAGTTGGAATGTAGTAACTGCAGGAAGTAGGTTTTCAAATTATGCCGCGGAAATACTTTCTTCTGTAATTTCGAAAAACTGGCGTATCCTGTTCACAACGTTGTAGCTTAGCAAAAAATAACGATATCACATTTCTGTAAACTACACTAATAAACCATCAAAGCGGGAAGAAAACAAGATATGTGTTGTACATTGCTGTGAAATATGCCACTAACTACAAGTAGCAATATTGCGAAACCCTTGTAATTATTGAAACAATTTCACTTAAGCCGTAAACTTGTATATGAAACTGGTACACTTCAGATGCCTAACAGGTGCAGTTTGCAGAACGAATTTTTCAACTTCTTGATTCAATTTTGTATTAGGCTTCGTGACTTACGTCAATCCCTTCTTTTCTTTTTGGTACTCGAGGTCCTGAATACAAATCCGCCTCTTATTCGTACTAGAAGTTAATCTTTTCTCTTACCATGAACAACTTTAATTGAAATCGCCCAAGCTGTTGTCACAGAAAATCATTTCTGCGTTTTACACGTGTTTGAGTAGGCATATTAGAGTTGGCATAGAGCATAAGAGGAAGCTTTAGCTCGTGCCGCTAGACGTGGCCTATTCAAATGCATGTAAAACGCAAAAAAAAAGCTTTTCTGAGATAACCCCTGGACTAACTTCAAGGAAACTTGTTGCATTTGAGAGAGACAGTTAAATTCTAGCGACTGTTGGAAGCGGAACTTCTATTTAGGGCCTGAATTTCGTTGAAAGAATTTTCAAGAATTCGAAAGTTTGAAAAAAAAAATAGAAGTACGAAGTTTACAAATTAATAGCTCTCCGTCAAGAACAGATATTGCAGTTCTATAAACGGGATCCATTAGATCATTCAAAGCGGACAAATTCGGTTTGTCAATTTATATCTTACGTGAATCTGTTACGTTGTCTACAATGGTTCTGCAAAAGCTGTATTTACATATTACACAATTTTTTGCGATTCATGTGTAATATATCAATATTGTCCGCTTTAGATTTACTATGAGATTCAATTCACAGAATTGTGATACAATTTTTTTTTACTGAGTTACGGAGTTACAGACTTGATAGTTTCGCTTTCTGAAAATTTGCAATTTTTGTCACTCTTTAATAAAACAACGATCGACGACTTTAATCAAAAATTCGACAGAAACACTCACTAGATTTAAAGATTTTCTTTTAAATGCAACAAACTTCGTCACATTCGGTTCCAGTGGTTGCCGCGGATTCTTCTTTTACATGTTTTTTCTTGTGCTTATGCAGTCGTTGTAGGAATAATCTATTTCGAATATCGGGCGTGTGGTCTGCCAATCTAGATTAAACCAGCCTTCTTTTTTTCTTTTCACAGCGTCCCTTTCCGTCATAAAGTTAATCACAGGCAATAAGAAAATGTACGTGCGTAATATCAGAGACATTGTTTGCTGCATGTATTACGCCAAACGAACGACGGATTTCATGGCGTATTTCGTGTTGCTCTTGATTGCTCGCCGGGGATCTCGTCGCATCTATCTCGATACTCTGAAATTGTAATCTGTGTGGTTGCTTTTTCTGTCTTTTTATATCTCTCACTCTTTATCCTTCACCGTATCCAATCGTATCAGCTTGCTATTTTTACTTCTTGGTTGCGTGCGTGCGTATACCTGCCTAAGCTTCTCTCCCTTGTCCGAGGACTAACAAGGCTGAGTCATTTCCAAGTAAAATAAGGTGAACGCGTAATATACCCAACCAAATGGGCATCTTCAATATACCATCTAGCTAAGATTGCTGCTCGAAAATGACTGGGAAACAGATAAATAGATCGCTAGAGTGACTAATAAATCAAGTAGCGAAATAGCTAATTATGCAGGCTAAGTTAACCCGGTGCTCATGTCAAAGATAATTTGTATAGGTTCTCGAGTTATTACGTTCGGTAATATCCGTGACGTAACGCCAAAGTTGAGCCCCATTTCAACGTCCACGTCGCTCTCTGTTTTTGAGTTCGAATGCACCGATGGTAGTTCTTTTTTTTATCATTGCGATAAAGACTTGTCCTAAGGCATAATTCTTGATGCGTATATGTGTATTAGATGTGTGCTGTGAGGACTGTGCGGTGTATGATTTGCTGCGGAGTTTTGCAGGTGGAAGTTACACTGAATCATTAGGTTGTAGAGGTTTGTTCTCTGGTATTTCAAGATGATTAATTGTCACGCTTGATTATCTTGATCCAAATGGGTGCAAGAAGTGTTTCTAGAATCGCCAGGAATTTGGACAGGCATTTAGTTTGATATATCTAACTGGGAATGTTAATGACGTGCGAGAAGACAGTCAGGTAGATCAAGGAAGGAGCATTGAACGACGATTGCTCGAGGTTTCGGGAGTGTGATGATGCAAGGGGGGGCTAAGCTTGGCGGTTAGGAGGAGTTCGCTCAGCTGCACAACGAAACGCTGGATAACATAAAACTATTAAAAAAATTAGGTATAACGCATCTCACGATGACGGTGGACAGTAAAGCGAATAGTGATAGTGCAATGTAGCGACAGATCATATTCTTGTACTCACGTATTTAGAAAGTATAGTGGTCATTCCGAAAATTTCATTGGTTCCGCTATATGTCACATATGTCACATACTCTGATATCGTCCCAATTTGCTGTGGCACCTTCTTGCATAGGTCGCCCTAAGGGCATTGAAGGATGACGACCGCTGTATGACGCCGACGCCGTGGCGATGGAATGAAGAAGGAAGCATGTCGTCCGACAGATATTGGACGACAAAGGTGTGTAACGATGACGTCATGAAGACAATGAGATTTCGATTGCTAAATTGTGACAATGGTATAACTACCACACATGACGGTGAGTGAATGAGTGAGTGGTGGCGGTGGTGGTAACAACTTTATTAACAATCCGGCAAATTCGTGGCCTGGGCCTAGGCCGCCCCCGAGGAGGTCCGGAGATCCTGTCTCCTCGCCGCCTCAGGGGCTTGCTGGATGACCCATAGCTGATTTTCGAGGTTTGAGCTGCGCAACGCGGCCGTCCATCGCGCCGCAGCTTCATCTGGGGAAACTGCATTTTCTTTGCATATAACCTCACATTCCCAGAGAATGTGTCTAAGAGATGCGTGAGCCCTGCTGCATAGTTTGCAGTTACCATCTGAGTAGATGTATGAGTGAGTGAATTAACATTTATTGGGTCCGGCAAAACGCGATAAAACGCGCACCCGGCTAATCCCACGGCGGGACCGGCGCGTCTAGCCTGCCGGCCCGATCGCGGGCGCGCTGGACGGCCAGAATTTGGTCTTCAAAGAGGGGACTTCGCCGAAGCGCGTCCCACTCTTTCTTGGTGAACATCGGGCCCAACGAACCGCACTCCCAGAGCATACGAGGCAAAGTAACAACCACGCAGGCCACGCAAGAACAATTAGGGTAATTGTCAGGATACATGCTGTTAATAAGAGACGCCATATTTGGGTAGGAGTTAGTTTGCAGGAGTCTTAGCGTGACCGCCTGCCGCCTGCTCAGCTTGGAATGAAGCGGCGGGCAAAACCCTTCTCTGTAAGTAAAAATAATTTCATTGTCCGTGATAGGAGCGCCTCTGCGTCCGGGGAAAGAGTCGCCCGATCCGAGGGCAGTGCAGTCGGTAAAGGTACACGCAGCCTCGTTGGTGGACTTATTGAGGTTCAGAGAACCCCCTCAATCGCCCGGACGTGAGCAAGGAACCAAGGGATGGAGCGTGGCGACATGAATGCAATGAGATGACGACGACTGTATGTGACAACCATGACGTGACGATGACTGTTTGAATTACAAGTGGATGAAGAAGCGCGAACGACGACGATGGCGCAACCAACACGGCATGACGACGACGCGGTATGATAACGGATGGATGATGGCGCCTGCATTGCGGCGACCCAGCGGCGCCGATGAGATTACAACGGCGGTCTAATCATGGGTACGGTGGGTACGGGTACGGACAGCATGGGTACGGTGGAATGGCGAAAAGTAGTGACGTAGGTCGATCGACGAAAATGGTACGACGACCACAGCGGCGTGACGATACTCGAGGGAAGACGATGGTGAAACGATAACGACACGACGATGGCGTGGCGACAGCGATATAAAGAAGACAGTACGACGAGAGTCGGACGTCGAACTTACAATGAGGGCGATTCAACAACCTGTGACGGCATCCTGATTACGGTATGACAGCGAATGTCAGACGACCACTGTGCGACAGCGATGATGATAGTATGACAACGGCATTAGGGCAATTGGATGAAGACGACTGTATGATGACAATTGCCTGACGATGACTGTATCAAGAACCATTGCGATTGATTGATTGATTGATTCATTGATTGATTGATTGATTGATTGATTGATTGATTGATTGATTGATTGATTGATTGATTGATTGATTGATTGATTGATTGATTGATTGATTGATTGATTGATTGATTGAACCCTTCCGAGTTTACCGCAGACTGCGCTGGAGATTGAGAGCATTGTCGAGAATTTTTTTGTGCATGACACTCTACGCAGTCTGTGATCAGCAGTTAGCTTCGAAAATATACATTATGGTTAGCCTCGTAGCTTTTATTCTGAACGTCGTGCCTGATTCGAGCGGCAGAGTAAAACGCAGCAAGATGCCTTTTATTGCGATTGGCATTGTTAGCCCACTAACCAGACTCTGGTGGATTGCTATCTGACCGCTATTGAATGACCCTCTTAAAATAAAGTATCCAAGCGCTGTCTTGGAACCTGGTTCCCTTAGCAGAGCAGAACGATGTTCTGTCCATTAGAAATAAGATGGTCGCACGCCTAGAAATTCCGCATGACACCCTTACCAACTCGTGCAAACCAACCAACGTGAGTCGCCTTGCATAACACCAGTTTACTGATCGAAGTGAGAACGCATGCTTTTCTAGCAGACGTCGAAAAATAAAGCATTACGCCCGAAAAAGATTCCTATAAACTCGCCCCGCGGATCATTATGTGTAGAATATTCTGAACCCAAATTCTGCGCGCGATTGGACGCTACGACCCAATCACAGTGCAGCACGCCCCCTTATAAATTGCCTCGCTCGGGATTATATACAAAACCGCTAACGGTACGTCCCTTTCAGTCCAGGCATGGCCGCACCTACAGGAAAGCCATGACGTGTCTAGAGGACAAAGAGAGAAACTGCGTCGTTCCGAGGCAGCTCGCCGTCGATACACTCACTTCTCAACGGGGATGCAAGGAAGGAACAGTACAGACTTTGAGCGTGTTCGCTATTCCGGCAAACCGGGGTGGTTTGGGCGGATTACCGGATGGTCGGGGCGTAAACGTGAGCGGCCGGAGCAATGCAGCCGCCTGGTGTTGTAAAGCTAAATCAGACAAACACAGAACAAAAATTGCAGTAGCCTACTCTATTATACTTCGCTGCTGGTGCAAATTTTCGGTAGCGGCGTAATTCTGTTCACAATTACGCCGCTGTCGAAAACTTACATGCCAGCTAAGAAGAATATGGTAATTGGCTCTGTGTTTAGGTGGTTGAGCTTTGCACCAACAGCTGGCGCCACCAATCTGGCCGCTCAATTTTGCGCCCTCGCCCATCCGGTAATCCGCCCAAACCGCTCCGGTTTGCCGGAATAGCGGACACGCTAAAGGTCTCTATTGATACAAAATGCGGCAAGCTGAGTGTAAATCCGGCGCTATTAATGCTGAACTGTCCTCCAACAACGCAAGAGGGTAGCCGAACGTCGACGCGTCGCTGCAAGCTAATGCCGATGATTGCAGCAGGAGACTTTGATCTGGACATAGCGCAACCTCTTCAAGACGTCTGGTTCTCACGGTTCGTGAAGGAGGCGTTTTGGTGTGAATGGAGCGTTCACCGACTACGTGCGCACACCGATGACGGGTGTGGTAATTAACCACGCCTTCATCACGGGGCGAAACAATTTCAGAGCCTACGTGTCGTACTTCTTGGTACTACGTCCCCTACTACGAGCCATAGAAGACGGTACCGAAGCGATGGAGACGGAATTGCCAAGTCGACAAAAAAAGCCGTCTGAGTGAGTGTCGTCACCAAGACGTATCTTAATCATTATACCATAGTGGGTGGCTACCAAGCAGGTGCTACATTTCCTCATACATTTCCGCAATGCTAATCGCATCAACGTTGACAGTCATAATAACATATATTTTCCACCGTAATATCTTATACTGCCATTTGTCACTACCTGCTTCTCATATGCGTAAAATAAAGGCATCGCTATAAAAGAGTTATGCTGAGGGTAGAACTGCATTGCAGCAAAAAGTGTGCTTTTCAATATTTTAAGAAGGGAGGAAGCTCAGTGAAGAATTTGCGTAAGTAACCAGAAACACTACGAAGGTCATACAAAGTGGTATCTTCGTGGCGCTGCGTTTAAGATTGGCTCCAACTGAAGGTACACAACTGTGCCCCTGTTCCGCGACACTGACTGTCGCGCTATATGTGCATCTCGCCAAGCTAATGTCACTTGTTAGGTAGGCAGGATCCTGTCTCTCTTGTGGGCCTTACACAAGCACACAGAAAAAGAAGAAAATACGGGGAAAAGAATGTTTTATTTGTGAGCTAAGCCTTGCGAGTCCAGAAGCGAAAGCAAGTGATCTGTTTCAGCAATATACAGTTAAAGTACACCCTGTCACCGTGGCTTAGCAACTATGGTGCTGCGCTGCTAGGCACGAGGTCGCGGTATCAAATCCCGACCACGGCTGCCGCAATTTCGATGGGCGCGAGCTCCAAGAACGTCCGTGTCCGGTCCATTAGGGGTACGTTAAAGATCCCCCAGGGGTCAATATAATCCGGAGTCCTGCCCAACGGCATGCCTCATAATCAAATCGTGGTTTTGGCACGTAAAACCCCAGAATCCAATTATTATTCAATGGACGTATAGTTAGAAACTTGAGGCGTGTAATGCGCACGTAGTCGGCAGTGGCTTGCGCGAACAGATGGTCACTTCCTTTGTCGCTTGCTTCGAAAGCCAGAAACATTCCACCTGTCGCTTCCCCTGGCACCGCCAACTAACTAAGCCTGAGGTCCCTAGTAACTTTCTCTACAAACCGTAACTCAGCCAGCCCGTTGAGGTTTTATCTTTCGATATTCCACAATGACTCAGTTGGCTGCATGCAAAACCGACGCATAGGCTCGCTTATCGACACCTTATATACTTGCGGACAACTTTCTGTGGGAATGAAGGGGAAGGATGCGGGGGCGGAGCTTCTGGACATGCGTCACCGCGCCAAGGAGTCCGCCAGCGTTTGACCGTGCTTTTGGTCGCTCGTAAAAGACGCTGAATCGACGCAGCTTCCGCGTGCGGCGGTTTCGCGTTTGGCCGGACGCTGAAAGGAACAGCCGCAAAATAAGTAAACGTTTACATTCAATGGTGTGTTTTACTTTATTTACCTATACCCGCCGTGGTTGCTCAGTGGCTATGGTGTTGGGCTGCTGAGCACGAGGTCGCGGGATCGAATCCCGGCCACGGCGGCCGCATTTCGATGGGGGCGAAATGCGAAAACACCCGTGTGCTTAGATTTAGGCGCACGTTAAAGAACCCCAGGTGGTCAAAATTTCCGGAGTCCTCCACTACGGCGTGCCTCATAATCAGAAAGTGGTTTTGGCACGTAAAACCCCAAATATTATTATTACTTTATTTACCTGTCGCTGATAAGGTGGTTATTTTTCTCTTCCCCTGCTTAAACTAACGCGGATGAAAACACGGCACTCTTTGCAGAAGCGCTCTCACTTGTGCGTGCTTTGCCTCCGTTGCTTTCCCTACATTGCCACAAAAAGTTGTACGCGAGTATAGCTTGAGTTACGGCATAGGTTGCTATTTCTTGTTATAAGACTCCCCTTCGTGAAAACTAAAGCATTTGTGAGTCTAGCCAACGGCTCAGCGCTGGTCAATTACCCCAGCCGCGACCGCACGAGATAACCACGCAACGAGCCAAAGCCAGCAAGCCTAGCTAGCGGCCAAATATATCCAGAGCCACGCCTCGATGGCACTCACTCCCTACACTGCGCGGCCAGTCGAAGGACGGAGTTACATCTCCGCTCCCACTCCCCTTTCCTGCCTCATAGCTTCCCTGCTCGGGAAAAACCCCTCCGTGCGATCGAAATGGCAAGAGAGGGAATTCCCTCTTTCCCTAGCATCGCTCTACCATCGGGAAAGACGCTTGTGGGATGCAAGGAAGGAGGAATCCCGTCGCCTTCCAGGCATCCTCCCTATTTCGGGAAGAGCACCGGGCTTGTGGGAAGCCTTATGGGAGGAAAAAAGGGGGTGGGGGGAAGAGCGGGGCGCGCCGGGTGTGTGCGTGGGAGAGAGAGAGAGGCATGCAGCTCCTTCAATTAACCCCTGGCCAAAGACACACGGAACGAAACTTGGCGGCGGGGACGTTACCACACGTGGTATCGATCCCGGAACGAGTTAAGGAAGCCTCGTTAGCCAGAGATAACTACGGCAAGAGAGAGAGAGAGAGCGAGGGCACTCAAGGCGGCGGCGAGTGCGGCAGTATGCGGCCCGCGGCGCGTTCGTCTCGGCCCTCCTCCAATACCCTCCCCCACACTTGCATGCCCGCGCTGGCTCTAAAGCGGCTGCGTGGGAAAAGAGGATGGGCCAGCGGTGGGAAGGTGCCCTTGCCGGGGGACGGCCATTAGGAACCGAGCGAGAGGCCTCCGCCGCTTCAAGCTGACACATTAGCTTCGACGCAAGGAGGGGGAGGAGGTTTTGCCGGGACTGAACGCGTAACTGGACATCCGCGCCTGGCGCGGACAGTTGCTCGGTCTTCCTTTGTTCATTATTCCTTTATTTCATCGTTTTCCCCGTTGCATTCACTGAGGTTTACGAGCTGGCCAGTGTTGTGCCTTCGGATAGCTTCCGTAGCAACGTGCCTTGCTAAATAGTTGCAGTGTAGCTCAAACCGACTGAAACTTCTACAGTGTAAGAGGAAGGAACGCTGTTGAGTTGCGAAAGGAAAAAATAAAGATTCACAAGCAACGGATCTCCGTACTTTTCCACTGCCACATAAGGGACTGCTGCTGCTACTATCATTACAACTACTATTTGCATTACTACCGCTATAGCTACCGTGTTATCCACTACTTCTGCTGCTGCTGCTACCGTTACTACTACTACTACTACTAGTAGTAGTAGTAGTAGTAGTAGTAGTAGTAGTAGTAGTACTAGTAGTACTACAAGAACATGTGCTCCTACTACTACAGCCGTTGCTACCATTCTAGTACTACTAATGGTACTACAACTTACTATTCTGTCGTTGCTTTAAAGATTGACGGAAACACAGATATTTACTTTCATGCTTACCTTTTACGCTTGAATGGGCTCGGGCGATGTTGCGAGCGTTACGGATTACACGATGCAGAACTTTGTGGTTTGCTCTGTCTCACGAAGCGATGTCAGCGAAAGAAAAGGTTCCTCATCTTACGTTTCCTTTCTTCGCTCGAAGGAAAATAATGTGTGTGTTTTTTTTTTCATATGAAACATTTCGCAAGACATTCCCTTTTCTCCGCTGTCCTTTTAACCGGTGGCGCTCCACGTGATTACGACTAACGACTTAGTTGCGAGCAATTGTTTTCGGCCGGAAAGAAAGAAAAAATTGACATGAGCGCTGTCTAAAGGCGAGCGCTGTCTGATATGGCGCTGTCTGATATGACGCTGTCTAAAGAATTGCACCATCGAGTGCCGCCCCATCGATCACGAAATATGAGCCCATAGCTAGTAGTAAAAAATTTGGCACACCTTTATCCTTATTCTAAGCGCAACCACCGCCCCCACCACCACTTTGGCGCATACGCAGACGAAGGAAAACAGAAAGAGCTGCAAAGGCCTCAAGCCCTGATTTCAAAGCTTTTTCCAACCGAGTCCGACGACAGCGCTTGTCTCTGTAACACCCTGATTTGTCCTCATGCACTCTAAAGCCTTAAGATCTTTGGTGACCGACAGCTCCATTGCTTGCGTTGCGACTAAGGTAAATGGACAATACGGCTGGCGAAAGAGTGTTGTTATGAACAGAGAACGTTTCTATAATTCGCCCCCCCCCCCCCTCCCCGGAGCTTTCTGTGCAAAATGCAACAGCTTCAATTAAAGCAGCACTCAGTCAATATTTTCGGAAGAGTGTTTCCTAAATATCGTTTATTTTATTCTACTTTGAACGGAAGTCAGCGACCTGGTGGAAACCCTAGAAAAAAATATGGTAGTAAGCCCCAGAACGCCCAAAATCATTTAAACAATACCTTTACTGCGAACCACTTTAAAGCGAAGCTTTCTCCGCCTCTTCTCCCGACTTTCCGGGCGCTGCTGTTATAGTATTGCGCGCCTTCCGCTATATTGTATATATTCTATATTGTGAACAGACTACTGGTGAAACGGTGATTACGTGCAGCTGTACTTGGCTTCTCATCGTGGAGAACACAATTAGCCGCATAGCAAACTAGCCATGAATGTGGTTGATAATGGTGGTGGTTTTTCGATGCGGCGTCACTTTAATTCCCGTTATATATATATATATATATATATATATATATATATATATATATATATATATATATATATATATATATATAATGTGTGTGGGAGTAAGCGAAGCTTGTCCTGCGTGCACCTTACCTTCATCACGGTTAAGCAACACACAAGTAACGGTGGCGGATTTCTTCGACCTCCTGCTCCCTCAGCTTGGTATCTTCTTTTCGTTGCTGTCGGATTGCCTGAGCTCGGGTCGCTTTAACAGCTGGATCGGCGCACCGAGGGCAAGCCGTTTCACGAGCGAGTTCTCGCCGCTCCTCGTCGAAGACTGCCCGTTCCTCTGGGGAACGCACAACGCGTGGCCGTCCCATCCGTTTTCTGAGGCTAACCTGAATGGAAACGAAGCCAGCGCAGCGCTCGCGAAACCCTTTCCTGCCCTTTCCCTCCCCGGCGGAAGCGAAACGGCTCTGATTGGTTGCGCGCGTGGCGTGAGCGCGCGCCTATGCAGCTGGAATCCTTGCTAATGACTCACGCTGCAGCGCCGGTGCAGCTGTCAACTCCCCAAACCCCCTTTCCTCGCAGCTGCTCGCTTTGAGAGCAACTGTTTTTTTTTGCGTGACCACGACAACGCCACTTGTGAGCCAATATGAGCTTCGCTCAAGCAAGTCCCTACGCCGTCACACGTCCGTTGTCTCGGGTCTGGGGTAAGACAGGTATGGAACGCCGCTTTCGGAACTCTACCTTAGAGGTAGAGGGAAAGAGTGTCTTCGTTGGCTGTGACGCTCGCCTACTGACAGCGTGGTAAACAGTATAGGTGACTGCGTCTATCTTCTCCAATAACGAATCGATTTGAAATAAAGTTATTTCGGTAAAATGCTCCTCGCACGACGTTTTTACAGCGTCCGGCCCACAACCGAAATGTCCAATGAGTCAATGGGAGAAGGGTATTTCAATAGCCAATGTAGGACCCGCGCTGTACAGTGTACGTGGGGCAGCATCTCATGTTCCGTGTCCCAAAGCAAGGTCTCCCATATGTGTCCGCCTTGAAATGCCGCTGTTGCAGGGCGGGGGGAAGTTCCGCATTAACGTGCCATAAATACGCTCTTCCCCACCGAGGCATAACAGAGATCGATTGGTGCAACGAAGAAGGGAAAAAAGAAAGAGCAACAAAACGAACGAGAGTTTGTCGGGTGCTGCACTCCTCGAGAGATAAAAAAAAAGAGAAAAGAAAGGAAGTTGCTCGAACAAGAGCAGCCGTGGCGCAGCGGGTAATTAAGTAATCTCGAGAACGCAGGTCGCCCTGCGCGCTTACGCTTGACGTACTACGGCCGTGGCACCCTTGCGCTGATATATATAGATATATTTAGACCCTTTTCTCCTTCCCAGGTGTTTTCTTCTCGCCCTGCCGTTTAACACTGGCCTTAGAAGAAACTTCGGCGAGCTTGCAACAGGACGCCTCCGCATTGTCCGTGTCGACCAGCTAAGGGAAGGAGACATAGGTCTCTACAGATTAGAAATCGCTGCACTTTGCGCTTGGAGCTGCAGCTTACGCAGGTGCGATATGTCCCGGCAAGCGTAAAGAGGCACCAAGGAGGAGCGGATACCTTTTTCGTCTTCTTTATCAAGATATTTTCATCTACTGGTATGTATGCCAGCGGGAAGAGGTGGTGCACGATTGTTCTTAAGCTATGGACCGTGTATTTTACGTTCGACGTGTACTGTGTACGGTGATTGTTCGCGATGTGCGCTCTTGGACTCGTCGGTGAGACACCTGGGAAAACAACGGCTCTTGTTTTCTCAGATGGGTCACTTTTCTTTTCTCACCCTTGAAGTGGTTACTGGTCTTTGCGTGTTGAGTAATGGCTCACTTTACAGGAGGGAAGAATATCCGATATATTTCAGCTATCCTTGTCATAGAATAAGTTCTAGAAACTTGCTAGGTCAGGTATTTAGTTCTCTTTAATTGGTGGCGTGGTCCTCCTTTCCCGATCGATGAATAGTTAGACAAGTGTATAGACGCCGTCGAAACCCACGGAGTCGCGATGATCTGGTACGAGAGCTTCAGGCGGGCGTCTGTGTACCTTCCTTTTGTTTGCCAGTCTTTCCTTCTTTACCTCGCCTCCTTTGGCGGTGAGAGTGGCAATAGCGTGCTGTTTCAAAAGCATCGCCTCACTTAACCTCCTTCGTTGTGCTTTTAAGCGAGAGAAAAAAAAATAGGACCCATGCCACCCTGTGGACGTCGTTGGACAGGAAAGCTGTGGGGGGACCACCATATACGGTATGGCAACCAGACAAACAGTGAACTTTGGCAAACTTTCTTCGTATTACAGTGATATAATGGTTTCTGGGATACAAACTGTGATACAGTGTTATATACTCTGAGAGACTGTGATATACTGTGATACACTGGGCTAGGAGCCATTGAGTTTTTTGCTTGCTTACGGGGCATGAGCCATTGCTTGCGCGGGTATGAGAAGTTGATGATCACAGGTTTCCACGTGTTGTTCTCTGTGATGCACTTTTTGCTTGCTTAGGGGGGTATGAGCCATTGCTGATGATAACAGTTTTTTCTCGCACTTTTCTGTCCGCGGACACGATTGTGCCGTTGGTGGGGTAGCGATATGAGCCATTGCTAACGGTGATAGTTTTTGCTCCCACTTTTCTGTCCGCAGACACGATTGTGCGTTGGGGGGTAGCGATAAACTGCTTCTCTGTCCATAGTAAAATATAGTGAAGGGGACACACGTCCCCTTCACTGTGTCTTTGTCAATTGTGCGCGCAAGAATATTTTGCTATGAATTCGTACCAACAAGACCAACTATCAGTTCTGCTGCTTCGCTGTAAAACAAAACCAGAATCAAAACAAAACATAGCCGTTTTCTCCTGACGGAAACCAGACAAAAGAAATTTCAGCGCGTCGACTGTCTCGCTTCTCCAACTTCAGACACTCGCGGATTCACACGTAAGCGTTATTTTTGACGCTGAGGGATTCGAAAATTCTCCACATCGAGTTCGAGTGAGCACACAGCCGCAGAACTGCCTCAGTAGAGCGCGTGGTGGAGGGGGAGGGCGGGGGGGGGGGGGACTGCAAGCCTCCGATACAGGCCCTTCGACACTTTCCATCTTAGGCAGAATTCTAGAACGTTGAGAGCTCGCACGCTGTACCTGCACCCCTCGTCCCCACCTTTTGTTGGCTCCCAGTATGGAGCTTGATGACCTTGCTGCGCTAAAAGCCTCTAATGGTACGGCAAACTCGAACCTCACTGCCGAGCCCTTCGGCCAAAGGAAGCGAGAACGTACGGCAGTTTCGGTGAGAAGTCCCCTTCCCTCGCAGCTGCTCGGAACGTTGTATTTAATCTATTTTCTTGTTTTTATTTTGTTTCTTTTTCACGTTCTAAGTTCAGCCCGCCCTCGTCAGGGCTTTAGAATAACGTACGTTTTCTTCCACTTGTCTCAAGCTGTTCGGCTGAGCTCAGCACATCGAGATCACCCTTGGCGGAGTGCTTGAGTGAGTGCCACTGGAAGACAGAAGCCAGGGAATCTATCCGTGCGTTTCGAGACCGGCGCGCGGGGCAGGTCGACCGTATACATTGAAGATAGCTACGTCGGCATAACGGCCTCGCGTCTGTCTTCGGTCTTTCCGTCTTTCTTGCTCTGCTCGGTTTTTCTTTCGATTCCTTCTTCTGCATAGAATTTCGTCGGCTATAATCTCCTGCCGATGTGTACAGACGCGCATACAAAGCGGTGTCGCTGCTATCAAGCTCGGCGCTTGCCAATCGGGATACCACGCCGTTTCCGTGGGGCGAACTACAATGGGCTTGTGGGGCCGGATAGAATGGTAGGACAAACTCAACTGTTATGAGTTTTCGTCGGAAGTGTGGTGTCCAATATTTCTTCGACAATCTTTTTTTTTTTTTGAAGAACTTTCATTGAAATCTCGCAGAGTTCTTCCATGAGTAGTTCCTCATCCGTCTAAAACAGAACTACAGCTACATTCAGCTCGGAGCTGTAGACGCTGAATACCCTCGCGGCGGCTCTAGTAGCGGAGAAAAGCGAAGGGGAGGGCCGGGGGGGGGGGCGTAGTCAGCGTTACTTTAGGGAAGATACATGCGAATAGTAGAATGCCGTGCTCTCATCACTTCAGGCTGCATAATTTGAAATCATGCCATCACCCTCACTTCTGCGAGTCCTTCTCTAGCAAGAGTGACACCTCTACACGCCGTTAGAAACAGTTGTGGGTCGTTTTCTGACTCATGTGCTCGTGATTACAATGGGCAAGATCCCTTCGCACCGACACTGCTTGAAGCTCACTCTGCGAGATCTCTCATTAACGAGTTGCCATCGCAGTTCCGGAGTCAAGAAGATAGGGCATCTCGCTTCACAGAACTAAACCCCACAGCGCCATGCATCCATGCAGCAGGATACGCGCAGCTGATATTTTCGCGCCTTCAACTCAGTAGGCCTAACCGCGCAGCGTCCTGTAGCCATTGCGAATACGTTGTGCAGGATGCAAGCGAATGAACCATGCATGTGCTCATCGTGGTGGCGCATCATGAGCGTTTGCTACTTCCACGTGCTACAGGTATAGCATAAAACATTGTGTTTCTATTCTTCATACCATTATCACCTCCCCGTCGAGCATGGTAGCCAACCGGAACGCGTTCTGCTCAACCTTCGTCTCTTGACTTTAACACTATCGCTATGTCATCGCTATAACGTCACTATGCTATCGATTTGCTGGTGAGATGGTGAGAAATGGAAGAACAAAAGCGAGATGAAAAAATCGTGAGCCATTTCACTCTGCGAAGGCGGATTACCAGCGAAGCCGTGTAGCGCACACGACAAAGAGGTGACACCGAATGTCGAACAAAGGTACGAACACATTTATTGTCTTGATCGGTGGTCATCGTGAAGAAAATACGTACACACATTTATGTTCGTACATTCGCGTTCATTCGTGTAACTCATTTGTTACACACTTGCGTTGTATACATTCGTGCTTTCGTTCCGCGATATATTGTGGCAAATAATTTGAGGCGGAAGTGACCGGACCGACTGGCAGCGGGCCAGTCCCGTCAGCGCCATTGCACAGGAAGAAGTATAGTGTGGGAACGCTGGCATAATGAGCGGCAACGGAGCTAGCAGTGGCAGAAAATGACGATGAAGAGCACGCGAGCAGTGGCATGAGCGCGTTCGCGCGGTTACGCCTAGGAGCGCCAACGAGAGAGAGAGAGAGAGAGAAAACAAGGATAGGAAAGGCAGGGAGGTCAACCAGAACAGCATCCGGTTTGCTACCCTACGCTGGGTATGGGGAAAAGGGGAATAAAAAGAGGATAAAAGGGAGAGAGTAACCACTGAGCACCAACGAGCCAGCTGTGGAGGGAGGTAAACACGAACGCGCGGGCAGTGGCAGGAGCCATTGCTGATGATGATACTTTTTGCTCGCACACATGAAACGTTCACGTCACCCTAGCAATGCACTGACTCGCTGTAAAAGTACACACGCACTAACACGTACGGTAACACAAGTGCTCTGGCACATAACCTATTAATTTACGGAAACCTGTATCCCACAAAAAATGCTATAAGCTGTTCGATGAGGCGAAGTTCAAATTCCGAACTTCGCCACTGTCCTTGAACGTCCCGCGGCTGAAATCGCTAGGCTATCGCTATGCGCTAGTGATATACTATCGTAACACTAGCGTTATGGAACTGCTATACTATTGCTATGCTATCGATGAGGTGCTGTCAGTATGATATCACTATGAAATTGCCACGATAGCGCTACGCTATAGATATGTTATCCCTATGTCAACGCCATGCTACTCTAGCGCACTGGAAAACTCTTCTCTGCTGCACGCACCTCTATAGTTTCTGTTTTCTGCCATCCAGTGGCTAAAGTTGTCATTTACGTAACCGATGCGACAGTAGGAAGATATGTATCAGCGCGGCAGCTTAAGGCCGGGTCGGCAAGGCCGCTGTTGCGCCTGGCGATCCCTCGGAACAAACGAATCTTCACCGGCAGACATGCAGCTGTCACGCGTGCTGTTCACACTCCATCATTTGCTTCAAGACAACAACGTCGCCCTCCGACTACCGCAAAGGCCGGTCTTCCGACCCTCACAGAAGAGGCCCCTGATTGATGACAGGGTCATTGTTAAGGACACCCGGGGAAAGGACGTCAACAGCATGTTCACATTTTGCCACGTGGTTCCTCGAATTGGGCAACGGTGGGACGTTGAGATTGGGAAGAAGCGGGGTCCTTAAGAGCGGGCGACAGTGTGATACTGAGGTCGGGCAACGGTTTAAGTGACAAGGAATGAAAGGTGGTGAACGATTCGCCGTTTATGATTGGACAGTGAATTCCCTCGATGAGGGAAAGAGGGAAACAAACGGCATAAAAAGAGGATTCGGACGGCTGTGAAGGAGGAGACACTCGGACACGCAAAAACTCTAGCGTGTAGCGTGCTCCGATAGTCGGAGCCGTGTTTGTAAAATTGAATCATGAACCTTTTTTTGAATATAATCCTTTTCCTTATTCTCTTCAACTTCGCTCGGAACCCTTCTTTCTACCGGCACCTGGCCCGGCATCGTCCATGGAACCTTCGGGGCCACGCGGACCCCCCAACTGCACAACACCGCCCCGGCCGGCTTCGTCTAGGCGATTCCACGAATCGTACACGCACTTACAGCGTTTTTCCGAGTCAGAAAAGCCGTACCAAATCCACTTAGCCGGTGCAACGTTCTTCCCCGACAATCGCACAACTTCAAAGCCCTCGGACAACGCCGGAGTTTCAAAAAGCCTCCTATACGGGAAGGCATGCACGTTGTGTATATAAGCCACCGCCACCGGCTGTCAACGTTAAAGCAGGCCAAGTTTGTAAACCCCTCGAGGTTCCACCAGAAATGCTCGTTTTCTGGGGAGCGCCGCGCAGGGGGTTTCCGTCCTTTCTTTTTTTTTCTTTTTTTCGTCGCCCGGGCCAAAGAGGCAGCCCAAGCCAGAGGGTTCTTGGAATAAGGAATCCTCCCACCTAGGGTGGTCCGGTTTCTGAGTTGGTTTACCGTTTCGGAAAATAAAGGTTTAGTTCTCTCTCTCTCTCTACTCCAGTCCGATTCTTCCTCCGCTACCCGAGTGACAATCCTCGGGAAACCCTGGCCACTTCCCTCCTCTCCTTTCTTGGTGTGGTGTTTGATTCGTCCGTTCTCTCATCCTTTCGTCTCGGGAAGGAAGCGTTCCTCTGCCATCCTCGTGCGGCTGCCGCCATATTTCCTCGCTTCCTGCGCGGACTTTGAGCGCCGTAGGATTCTGGGATAGAACACGGAGCGGCTCTCGCTACGAGACTGGCGATGGCCAACGCGTATATGGAAGTGCCGGCTTATACAGGTTGTGCCGCACTTGACTGTGGGGCGCTGGAGCAAAGCTGGCGCTGCGAAGTCGACGTAGTATATACGGGCGCGCACGAGGCGCAAAGTACACAGCCTCGCCTTGTCGTGGCTCTGAGAAGATCTAATAGACAATGGCTTGCAAAGTGAGTTTAGGGGACACAGCGTCCCTGCGCGCTCGGAACGGCGCTGGAGAACCCGTGTACGTTCCGAGCACTTCGCCGCTCTCTCTTGCTGCCGGTATATAAACCTACAATGCGTCTTCCTACATCTTAGTTGAAATCAAGAAAAAGAAATGGGCATGGGCAGGACATGTAATCAGGAGGGAAGATAACCGATGGTCATTAAGGGTTACGGACTGGATCCCAAGGGAAGGGAAGCGTAGCAGGGGGCGGCAGTAAGTTAGGTGGGCGGAGGAGATTAAGAAGTTTGCAGGCACGGCACGGCCACAATTAGTACATGACCGGGGTTGTTGGAGAAGTATGGGAGAGGCCTTTGCCCTGCAGCGGCCTAACCAGGCTGATGATGATGATGATGATGATGATGATGATGAGGAGGAGGAGGAGGAGGAGGAGGAGGAGGAGGAGGAGGAGGAGGAGGAGGAGGAGGAGGAGGAGGAGGATGCGTCTTCCTAGTGAGAAGTTCCGTGCAGTGGGTACTTTCTCAGACGAGCGTTTGAATGTAGCTCTGTCAGTCGGGCAGCTACTGCACATTTCTTGTTGCAAATGACAATATCCGTGATACGACAAACAAATGCGCGTAACTTGCTTGCACATACATGCTCAGACTGGTGGCTCCTGCAACTGACAGGGTTGGTCATTCACCAGGCGCTCCCCTTTCCGACATCGTTCACTCCGTGAGTGCTGACAACCATGGTTGCCCGGTGAAGGCTTACTCATAAGCATCGTATTTTCCCATTACCTTCTGTTACGCACTCTCGATATAGACACCCTACTGGGTGCAGGTGCACGATATTCAATAAATAATTAAATAAAAGAGCTGCATTAGTAGATTGTCTTTATACAATACTCTAAATAAACCATTTTACCGGGAGAGGAGACTTGATAAAGTCAGAAGAAAACACATCAAGGAAATACGTGTTACAACGGGCACACCCCAACGTTCCCGCACCTGCATGACGTGATCGGAGTCGATGACGTCATGAGCTCCGATGGCGTCTGCTAATGCCTAATTAATTATTTTGTCAATAAAAGACGGACTAAATTGTATCATCTTCATAATCATCATTAGCCTATTTTATGTGCACTGTAGGACGAAGCCCTCTCCCTGCAATCCCGATTACCTTTTTCCTGCGCCAAGCGATTCCACCTTGCGCCTGCGAATTTTCTGATTTCATCACCCCACCTAGTTTACTGTCGCCTTCGACCGCGCTTCCCTTCGGCAACCCATTCCACCGTATTCGGCAACTGTAATGGTCCACCGGTTATCTAACCTAGGCATTACGTGGCCTGCCCAGCTCCATTTTTTTCTCCTAATGTCAATTAGAATATCGGCTATCTCCGTTTGCTCTCTGATCCACACCGCTCTCTTCCTGTCTCTTATTGTTACGCCTAACCTGTTTCGATCGATCGTTCTTTGCGCGGTCCCTAGCTTGTTCTCGAGCTTCTTTGTCAATTTCCAAGTTCCTGCCCCATATGTTAGCACCGGTAAAATGCATCGATTGTACACGTTTCTTTTCAACGATAGTGGTAAGCTTCCATTCAGGATCTGACAATGTCTGCCGTATGCACTCCATCCCATTTTTATTCTTCTGTAAGTTTCCTTCTTATGATCAGGGTTCCCTGTGAGTAATTGACTTAGGTATACGTACTCCTTCAGAGACTCTAGAGACTGACTGGCGATCAACTCTTGTACCGCGTTGCCAGGCTATTCATCATTATCTTTGTCTTCTGCATATTAATTTTCAACCCTACTGTTACGCTCACTCCGTAAGGGAGTCGAGTACTCCGCTCGGCAAGTTTGTAGAACTACGTCACAATGGGGCTAATATGAGAAAGAAAGAAGACACACTTAAATCCGTGATGCCGCATTGGAGTAACTGCGCCACGCTTTCGGTGCGAAATTTAAAAAAATAAAATCGCGCTTTCGTTTTTATTTTATAATCTAGTAGTGAACCTCTTCGGCTATGGTGTTAGGCTGCTTAGCACGAGGTCGCGGGATCGTACCCCGGCCACGGCGGCCGCATTTGGATGGGGGGAAATGCGAAAACACCCGTGCACTTAGATTTATGTGCACGTTAAAGAACCGCAGGTGGTCGAAATTTCCGGAGTCCTCCACTACGGCGTGCCTCATAATCATAAAGTGGTTTTGGCACGTAAAACCCCATTATTTTTAACCTCTTTACGAGGAATTCAACGAAAATACACTTTTGAAAGGATACTTCACCGGTTTAGACCGAGGTGTTAGAGTTTCCGTTCGGCGTCCTCTTCAAGTGGAACTCCTATGCCAGAACGACTTCCATTCGCCTCTGCTTCCCCAACGGCCTCGTCTCTTCTTCGTCGCTCTCCAAGCAGACGCGGCCATCGCCGGCGCGCGGAAGATAAATCGACTCCGGCTCTTCCCGTCTACTCAGGCTATGTCGAGCAATATCGCCTTTCTTTGCTCTTATGGCCAGCCTTGCGCCGTACAGCGCAGCCGGCCATTTATGACGCAGTCAGAAGAGCGATGGAATTTGTTCTCTCTTTCTCTCTCTCGCCCCGTCTCTCTCTCTCTTTTTTTTCTGTCTTTCTTTTTTTCTCTTTACTGTCGCTACCCGCTGAAGGAGCTTCACATATTTCTGATGGTGTTTCATTATATAGGGTTACTTGTACTTCGCATGAATTGCTCGCACTTTTCAGTCCTTCTTTCTTTCTTTCTTTCTTTCTTTCTTTCTTTCTTTCTTTCTTTCTTTCTTTCTTTCTTTCTTTCTTTCTTTCTTTCTTTCTTTCTTTCTTTCTTTCTTTCTTCCTTTCTTTCTTTCCAACTTTTTTCTTTCTTTCCCAACATCGCTAACATAATTTCGCTCCAAACATTTTGTTGCCTTCGAAAGCGGTCCTTCGAAGGAGAAATGAAATGTTTAATTTCGACTTCTATTCGCGCAGCTTTAATTAAACTTAATGTTATCGTCTTTTTAATCTTGAACAATTTATTGTTTGTGGTGAAGCCGGGGACAAGATGGCGGCGAATATTGCCAACTTAACATAAATAAATATGTCAAAATCAAGTTATCTATTCTTTCCTCTTTGACTGTTGTTTTTGGCAAGCCACTCGTTCTTTTCCTTTTAGTTTTCAGATAATATATATATATATATATATATATATATATATATATATATATATATATATATATATATATATATATATATATATATCCACCCCGTCACTGTGTCGCGCCGTGCTTTGATGTTGTGCGCCTGTGCACTTGTAATTGTAAAGCTCGAGGGACGTGTTAATGTCTTCGGTATACATGTGAAGCAATGTGCACGTAACCATAAAGCAGAAAACTGATTATTGCATCAGGTATGCTCTACCGTCGAGCGCTTCTACAACCGGCGCCTCTACAAACAAAAACACCTGCATAACGAAGGAATAATTCAGTCCTGATTAATAGTTTGGGCCTCGTAGAGCCCAAGCACTTCGTTGTAAAGGTGTTCGATTGTATTTGCTTGCAACTCCGTCTGCAACGCGCCGGGAGCTAGAACGTGGCGTGTCAGCTGCGCTGATCTGCATAAAGTTCGTAAAAGCTAGTCGACGAAGAATATCATTCCGTAAGAACCCTCTTCCACATCCAAGTCTCCTTAAAGATCAATAGTTTCCAGGCTCGGCGCACTTCCCTTGCCTGAATCAATTTGG
The DNA here is from genome assembly GCF_038994185.2 of Dermacentor albipictus. Taxonomy (NCBI): domain Eukaryota; kingdom Metazoa; phylum Arthropoda; class Arachnida; order Ixodida; family Ixodidae; genus Dermacentor; species Dermacentor albipictus. The sequence continues at coordinate 157,778,615 of NC_091822.1, forward strand.
ACAAGTTGGCAATAAACACAGCGGTCGAGGGTAGCGAATCGTATACACAAGGAGGCGCACAGCCACCCCATACGACTGCGTCTCGTACGATTGATAAACTACAAACTTTTCACCACTGACTGATGATTCGCGTGAAAACACCCGCAGCGGAAGCTCGACGTACGTCGCGAACTTCTCGTACGATGACGTACTTATATCTGGGGTGAAAAGCTCAACTTTAACAACCAACCGCCACGTGCCAGCGCATCCCGCCCCTGTCGCATTTTTAAATTCCATTTCCCGTGTCCGTGCATTTCTGCATCGCGTTTTCGTGTTACCGCTTGCGTTGAATGCATACAGTTCCATCCTGGTGATCGTTCACGGTTCTCTCGTTTTTGTTCCGTGCGCAGGAGAGTGCGCCGGTGTGCTTCGCGGCCGACACGGCGCAGGAGCAACAGTCGTGGGGCGAAGAGCTGCGGCGGAGGACGCAGGCCTGCTCGCTTAGCATCCAGGGGCTGAACCTCGAGGGATGCTCCAGCTACCCGTCCCGTAAGTTTCTATGAAGAGTAGCCTGGTGGAGATCAGATAGATAGATAGATAGATAGATAGATAGATAGATAGATAGATAGATAGATAGATAGATAGATAGATAGATAGATAGATAGATAGATAGATAGATAGATAGATAGATAGATAGATAGATAGATAGATAGATAGATAGATAGATAGATAGATAGATAGATAGATAGATAGATAGATAGATAGATAGATAGATAGATAGATAGATAGATAGATAGATAGATAGATAGATAGATAGATAGATAGATAGATAGATAGATAGATAGATAGATAGATAGATAGATAGATAGATAGATAGATAGATAGATAGATAGATAGATAGATAGATAGATAGATAGATAGATAGATAGATAGATAGATAGATAGATAGATAGATAGATAGATAGATAGATAGATAGGATTACCAGCGCTCACCTCCCTCAAGAAGTAACCTGAATTTTAAAACCTGGAACAAATTTTCTTTGTCATATACAACCATCACAATTTTGGCGAGAGTTCTTTCTACGCATTGCAGCTTTACAAAGAATAGGCGAAAGAAAGCACTGCTTGAAAGTTTTGCACTTGAGATTCGTAAGGTTGGAACAAAGAACCAAGAAAAATGAAATTACGATATTCAGGCGGGCAAGCCTACTTTAGTGTTAGAAATATGACGCGCGAGTTCCCACTATAAAAACGCGAAAAAAAATGCGGCAACCAATGAAAAGATGTCCGTGTAGCTTCAGGGTCATTACATGTAAGCACGAGGAAATACACAAAGAGGCGACCAGCTTCTCGAAAGATGAACGTGCTGCCAAAACGACAATGCACACGAAGGATGTCACCTACTTCTTGAAATCAGACACACGACGTAAGTACGCAGAGTCTATTCTGTTACTTGGCTTTGAATTGCGTCTTCTCTAGTGCCACTCTGGAACTTTTCCTTCCTTTCTTTTGTCGCAGCACCAGGAGTTCAGAGCAAGGTTCAGCCGGATGAAAATGTGCTCGCACAAACTTTGGAGCTTCTCGACGAACTACTCAAGAAAAAGTCGGATGGCAAGAAGCTCAAGAAAGGGGATGTAAGCCTCTATTTTTCGTTCTCTCAATTTTTATGGCGTCTTTTATTCGTTGAGTGCATCTTCGCGAAAAAGGGTTGTTACAGCACCTAATACAACGCACCGGATGAGTACTTTGAGAATTTGGAAATTCCGTTGTCGAACCTTCTTTGTTTTTCTAGAAGAAGGTACAAACGCGGTATCGCAATATCTTTCTTTAATATATTGAAACACATCTGCCGAAGCAATTGCGGAGTACTCTCTTTTCATTATGCAAAAAGGTGAGGCGTGCAGACAGGACACAAGAGAAGAGATGTGGACAACACGAACGCTTGTGTCCTGTCTGCACGCCTCACCTTTTTTGCATAATGAATCCTTACCAACTAGCTCAGCTTTCTGTCGTTCTAATACTCTCTTTTGTTCTGTTTCGGGCATAAGAGTTTTGAATAGTTGCTCTCCTTTTAAATGTTTTCTCTTCATTTGCACTTCTTTCTACATTGGCTGCATCTATAATTCAAAACCGTGCATCTATTTTTACGCGTGGCTGAAGATGTTCGCTTAAAATAAATTTGGGAAAATCTTGAACTATTCGTGTAGTGTGCGTCTTCACATACCCTATCGTAGCTCAAGAGCTTCAGTGAGATGAGGTAACGGATCGATTTTGCCACGAAGAAAATTGCAGGCGTTAAACTCCCTGCCTTTCCCAACTCATCTCTCTCTCTATCTATCTATCTCTCTCCCTCTCTCTCTCTTTACACGTGGGCTTCGCTTCCAGATATTTCAGCTGAGTGTATAGCTGCACCGGTTTGGGACGATAAATTGCTCAAAGAAAACGCATGCATTTCACTTCTCTCTTAAACAAGCTCGCTCATTTTCCGCGACGTTCGCCAAGACATGCCCGCACCGTGTTCGCAGGAGTCCATGGGCATGTCCCAGGACGTCGAAGAAGTGGAACAAGCCTCCATAATGGCTCACCAGGAGGCGCTCCGCAAGGCCACCCACCTGAGGCAGCGCAAGATATCCACCGAGCTCAAGGTCAGTTCTGACACGTGCAGTCCGCGCGCGCGTGCGTTCGTGCGTGCGTGGGCACCTACGTGAAAACACGAGAGCTCGCACGCTGAATAGCGTATCTCATTCTCTTTCTTTTTTTTCTGTTTTTTGTTTGCTGCTGCTGCTGTTCTTCCCATCCCAAGCCAGCATAGTGAGGCGGGAAAACAAGGCCCATTCATTCTTTTCCTAACGAGCGCATTCTGCTGAAACAAGCGTTCACCGAAGCGGCTCTGGTTTCGTTTTCTTTTTCTTTTCTTAAGGGGGGGGGGGGGGAGATGGGGAGGAGAGAAAGGGGTTGGGTTGCTGTGTAGGCCATTCCGTCGTTTCCGGCGCGCCTCGGCAAAGTGGGGATAGGGAGGGTGAAACACTTATCGCTTGTGCGGATACTATCCTGTATGGACGTGTTAAGCGTCTGCGTGTGTTGTGAACGTGTTATGCAACCTTGGCCACCTTAATAGCAACTCGTTATGCTAGCTCGTATATATGCTAGCAGAAGCGCTGGCTGCCATGCGTTTTACGCTAATGAACCTACGTGACACGCGCAGACTAGGGGGGAAGAGACAGCTGCGAAGAAAGGAACATACGTTCTGATGAAATTGCAAACCTTGGCGTCTTCTGCGTCACCGCCATCTTCCGCTAACGATATGTTGGTCAGCGTGAGGTGATGCGAAAAGCGTGCCGGCAATAAAGCACACTTGGTAAACGTGCTTAATCAGTCAATGAAGTAAAACAAAACAAAAAGTACGAAGCTGCCCGTTTTGTAATTAAGCACGAATCAATCAATCAAGACAATCGAATTCCGCGAAATAAATGTATTGCGTAGGTGAAAATACTCCTGTCGGTGATGATGGACGACGACATACTAACCTATGTAGTTTAGAAGAACTTGTTGTTGGGCGAGTTGGTAGATATTACGAACATTGTTTAACTGCGCGAACAAACGAAGCATGTCGGGGGAGTACTTATATGTGGACGTTGTGGAATAAACTTTAGTTGCAAGTCTGCGCCCGTCCTTGTCCCTTGCTGTCTTTGCAGTGGCGTAGCAACAGGGGGGGCCGGGGGGCCGTGGGCCCCGGGTGCAAGGGGCCAGTGAGAGGGCGGGGGGGTGTCATATACGCCTAAAGACCCCTCTTTCCGCCGGCTACACCAGGGGAGGGGGGTGACAGAAGACCTATGGGCCCCGGGTGCTAGACGACCTAGCTACGCCACTGTGTCTTTGTGGTTCGTTTGTTCGCGCAGTTAAACAATGTTCGCTGACATACAAACCGTTAATGCAGAGATACAATGTCACTTTCAGTAAAGGAAGTTGTGCCTTACTGGGCGTTCAGCAATCCGTGGGAGTAAGTAGAACACGTTCCCATGTCCCAGGTTTCAACAGCAAATGTGGACATTGAGGACGACCGGGAATCGCCTCGATGATTGTCCTTTCGGCGCGCAAAGGTTGCTCGGGCCGTGGAGTAACGCGTCAATACAGGGATAGGCTCTAAAGGCTTTGATGGAAAAAAAATGACTCCTCGCACAAAACTATGACTCTAAGAAGCTACGATGGGTAGTTCAGATCTCTCTTCCACAACGCTGCCTCCTACAAACGCGCTCTTGCTCATAAATCGCCGCTACACGCACAATTTGACAAGCTTGCGCGAGCAATGGAAGAAATGCTCAATTACAACCTTACGAAAGTCGAGGTAGAAGTTCTGTCGCCTTTCCATTGACGTCGTGTTAAATTCAACATGTTTATTGCTGAAATGCAATTGAATAAAACGCGCGCTTCTTCCCCGTTTCGCACGCTTTCGTTAGGCCTGTGCGTTTTACCGCTGCGTGGCATTGTGGCGCCATCTAAGGACGCACTCGGCAAGTGACTGACGTTGCTTCCAAGATTCCCGCACACACCTTTGCATCTCTTCCTTACTTTCTTTGATACCCCCTCTTTTCTTCCGCGATTATACAAATGACATGCAAGAGGCTTCAGACAAGCCCGCTAACCACTGACAGAAACCAGTGTCAATGCTATGAAAAATATGTCAGTGAAGGAAATTAGAAAGCTAGTACGAGAAAAAACGACGGTAAAGATAGTTACGTCGTTAAAATTTCGCATCGGTTCGTGGCGTTTATAGCCCATATACCCTTTACGCAGGAATTTGAAAAGCATGATCCCTAGGCAAAGGCTAGTTATAGATCCAATATGAAGCGTAAAACGTGAAAACAGCAATCCGTGGCAGTGTAGAATACCATTTATTTAACTCGCGCTGATGCTTTTCTTTTTCTTTTAAATCTGCTCCCAGGATCGCCGCCCAGTGGTTCAGTACCCATACCTGCCAACTCTCCCGAATGTTTCGTAAAGTTTACGAATTCTGGCCCGTCCCGCGATTTTACGAATGTTACATCATTTTTCTTTTTTTTTTGCGGAATACAGATTCTCTTCGCGAAGATGTTTTGAAAGACGAGATACCGCGTAATTGCCACAAAATGCACGCAAAAAAAAAGAAGAAAGATGCGATGCATACCGGCGCTGCTCTCTTGAGAGCGATGGGCACATTCCTCGAGCATGTTTATTCAAGCCAAATTCCTCAAGCAGTCGAAATCGGCAGCACCACAGTCGCTGATAATTTCACTGAAACAAGGTTGTCAATAGGACCGGCTGGAACAGCGATTTGCTGATCCGGCGGGCGCGTGGAGTGGCGCGAGCCAATAGGGCTATGAACTAAGTGCTCTGCCCTACGAAGAAGACGCCGCGCCCAAGCGCAAATGAATGCTTCGGTATCCTCTCTCTTCGTCGAATAGCGTCACGCATGCATCTTCATCGTGCTCGTCACCTCGCTGTGTCGACACCTTACCCTGTGCGTCCGCCTGAGTTGTTGTTTCCATTCGGCACAGCTTTTGCAGACGGCTTAGTGCATAAGCACAAACATTGGTAGCCATGTAGGTTGAGACCTGCGCAGCGCATAAACACAAACACTGCATGAGATTAGACGTCGCACACGATAAATACAGGCGTCGCTATAAAAGGCTTATGCTGAGGGTAGAACTGCACGGCAGCGAATAGTGTGGTTTTCGATATTTTAAGACAGAAACAAGATCAGCCAAATATTTGCTTATGTAACCAGAAAGACTACGGAGGTTATACAAAAGGTTATTTTCGTGGCGCTGCCTTTAAGATTGGCTCCAATGGCGTAGGCAGTGCGTAACCTCATCCAATGCTTAAGAGGAAGCTTCAACCCGGGCCCAACTCCGACGCGGCCTATTCAAGTACATGTAAAACGCAAAACAAAACGTTTTTGTGAGATAACCCATAGACCGATTTTAATGAAATTTACTGCATTTGAAAGAAAACGGTAAATTCTAGGGACCGTTGGAAGCGTAATTTCGATTTAGGGCATAAACTTTGCGAAAACGATATTCAAAAATTCGAAAGTTACGAAAAAAATAGACGCACGAATTTTATAAATTAATAGCTGTGCATCAAGAACAGATGTCGCGTTTCTCTAAACAGGATCCATTACATCATTCAAAGTGGACGAATTCGATATGTCAATTTATGTCTTCCGTGAATTCGTTACGCTGTGTACAAGGGTTCTGTAAAAGCTGTATTTCCACATTACTGAAGTTTTTAGATTCACGTGTGACATATCAATTTTGTCCGCTTTAGATGTACTATCAGATTCAATTCAGAGAATTGGGATATCAGTTTTCCTTGCTGAGTTACGGAGCTGTAAACTTGAACTTGCGTTCTCTGAAAATTCTGGATTTTTTCCAATTTTTGATAAAAAATTGACAACCTAAATAAAAATGTTGAAACCAAAGTCGCTAGATTTTAAGTTCTTTTTTTTGTGCAACAAACTTCGTCAAATTTGGTGCAGTGGTTGCCGAGAAAAACGAATTCTCCCTTTACATGTATTTAGATAGGAGCACCGGAGCTAAAGCTTCCCCTTAAGTGAAGGATTGTGTGCGTCTTACCAGGCTATTCTCGCTTGTTAGGTAGGCATAATCCTGTCTCACTTGGTTTCGGGCCTTGCACATACACAACAAGAAAATAAGAAAAAAGAAATTGACTCGTCATCGCGGCCTTGCGAAAGCGAATGTCCAGCGAAGCTGTTGCGAAACCATCGTTACAACTGCTGAGGGAGGTTTGCAATGCTTTATTGATGAATCGGACGCTTCTTTTGAGTTTCGTCTTTATCGAAAAGTATGTTGTTCTGTGTGTTGTGTGGGTGATTTCAATGAACGTATGCACTGTTCCCTTCACTTCTCTTAGCGCTTGTAGCCTCTGTCTTATGGGGGTATGACCCATTGCATATTCGGGTTATTTACGGGAGTACGAGCCATTGAATTATTTGCTTGTTTGCGAAGATATGAGCCAAAGCTGATGGTGATAGATGCTTGTTTTGAGCATGTTCTTTATTGAAAGGCACGCTGTTCTGTACGTTGCATCTGTGATCCCAATGAACGTATGCACTATTGGCTTCACCACGCTGAGTGCTTGTAGCCTCTGGATTATGAGGGGGATGGGCAAATACATTTTTTTTTTGCTTAGGGGAGCATGAGCCATTGCTGATGATGATAATTTTTGTTCGCGAAGGATAATTTTTGTTCACGGGGGATGAGTAAGGACATTCTTGCTTGCTTAGTGGGATATAAGCCGTTGCTGATAATATCTTTATTCACGGACTGGCATGAAAATCGTCGACCACCGAGAGGCTAACGGCTTCGCTGTATAGAGTAAACGCATTGGTACGCATCGCCAATAGTTTCTAATGAAGCGCGTCACTGAAGCTTCGGTTCGCTTAGATTCAGACAAGTGCATTGGATATGGATCATTCTTTGTGTGCGTATGGGGGGGAGGGGGGGGGGGGGGGGGGGTTAGACGGTGCCCCGCATTCTAAGCCGTTGTTTGGCTAACCCGTCCGAAAATTTTCTGGCCGCTACTTGAACCGCTTTGATTGATTCGCCGTATGTTCACAACTTACATGCCTTTGTTTCTTTCTTTTTTGTGTGCATGTGTTCTTTATCGTTTTTCATTTAACTTAATCTTTTATACTCAGGCGTAACGGTAAAGTTCTGGGTGTACATTGCGTCTCAAGCTTTCCTGAGTCTCGTGCTCTGTAAGGAAAAAAATAGTAGGAAATTGAAAGCATGTCAAGGAACAATCTTCCAGCGCGGGTACACTTTAACTTGAACGGATGGAAATGGACGAGTGAAAGCAATGGCGGTGTTTTACATAAGATGGATGCAGCGGAACCTTTACCGCGCTCGTTTCGGGCCAGAGGAGCTGCAGGAAGCGCTAAAGGACAGGACTAACTGGAATAAGGAGCCGTCTCATAAGATGGCCTGAACGGCTCTAGACACGTAAAAAAAAAAAACGCGAGGAAGACAAGATAGGTTACGGCTTTTACGTGCAACTGGCCCCGAGCTGGCTGGCCGCTTCAACTACAAAATAACACTGGACATACTTATTAACGCTCGAGCTTGTACTTTGTGCATGGTTAAAATCGAGATTAGTTGTTGTTTTATTTTTTTATGTAATTAAAGGAGAGGTTGGCGCCTTTAGTGGCGCTGGCTACTTCCAAACACAAGAAAAGCGAACTGCAGCACTGCTGTGTTCTGGGCGCGTTGTTACGCGAACTTTCAGCAAACCTCAAAGCAGAAAAAGCACTTAGACACACCGGGGATAGTGAAATGTTACGAACAAGTCCCGCCCAGGAGTAAAGGAAGATACAGAAGCGAGTCAAATGAGAGTTTGAGACAGACGCAGTTCAGCAAACGAGTGAAGGTGCACAAGCAGAGTAGATTAATGACAATCTTGCCCCTTTCACATACTTTCCTCCATCTTGCGGAAACCCGCAGAACTGATTTGCCAGAGGAGCCAGAGGAGTCTCTACAAAATGGGTAATTGGGGTTCTTAAGTGCCCCCAAAACTGTTGCTAATGATAGATAACTGCACACTAATAAAGAGGGAAATTTTAGGCAGAAAAGAAGTACAAGTAAGGAGAACATTCCACGTTTTGTCACAATGTACTAGGAACATCCCACGTTGTTGCCATGTGCTAGTAACGCGACACAAGGCTGCAATTGTACAGATGCCACGAGTAATTTGGAGTCCACGCATGACCTTCGCCGAGCTTGAGTGCCGTCTAGTCATTTTTGCACGTCGAATTCATAGCAAAGCGCAATGGTCACCAAACACCCATGAGTAATAAACGAAATATCACGGTATACCTCTACAAGCAGTGATCACACGCTCGGTGGTACGTGTCAAAAGCGCGTCTGTGAATATCTATTGAGTAGTCTTCTTGTCGAACCTTGAAAACATTATTAAACAGAAATCTAGCGAGTAATGTCACACTTCACAACAATCTGAACGTTTGTCCGCAGCAGGCTAACGACAGGCATTGCATAGCAGTGCGTTTGGTAAAGAGATCCTATACACAAAATGACAATCAAAATACAGCAAATGAACAGGTACCAGTTAAAAAGGAATGTCGCCGTTGTGCCCCACCTACATAAGACGGCCCACTGTCTTGAGATGATTGGCAGTCGAGTAAAAACGAGGGTATAGTTTTTTTCAGCAGCATATCAACGAATCAGAGTGTGCCGTTTGTTCAAAACTGCCGCAGAGCTGCCCATGGTAGTTCGAAGAGGCATCGTAACCGTTTAGTTGATCGTGTAAAGGCAGCTGTGTATAAACTGTCATTGTCATGTGGTAGCAAATACATAGGACAATCTGGACGATGCCTTAATGGCCGCTTAAGAGAACGTAGTTTAAAAGTAAGGGATCACCACGGCGCTCATCTGTCTGTTCATTATCAAGAGTGTGGATGCGCACCTTTCTTTACTGATTGTGCTTCTTCTTGCCAGACACAGAGGTAAGGACGTGCTCTAAATTATAAATGCAGAGGCAATCAAGTGGAAAGGTGAAACGTGCGTTAGTGCTTCATCGGTTGACCTGCTTGCTAAAAGGCTTTCTTTTTTCTTTTTGTTTTTTGAACGAGCGCTATGACTTTATGACCGGGAGTAATGCGGTTTCGCGTGGAGTATGCATGCACGACTTCGCCAAGACTAAATTGTTGACAGCGCGTCATGGTGTGTACGTTCCCTTATGTCACTGTCCGCTTGCGCAAGAATGTTATCCAAGTTCTAGTAATAAAGTTCAAGTCACTTTGTATTCCCTATGCCCCTCTCCTCATATACTTTTCTTTAGAATATTGGAACACAGCCAATGTGTGATGTGACAACACATTTCCGTTAACCTGTTCTTTATTGCCTACTAGAACAGTCGTCACCGCAGTTGTTACTAATATAGCTGGAGGTGAATATAATTGTCATGCGAAAATATACGTCGTAGTGTGAACCAATGGCCAGTGTATCCGTGACAGCGCTTCTGGTTGCAACCTTGACACTAGATGGCGACACTTATCACTGTTATTTCCAAGATATTTGCCCAGCAAGAAACGCTGGGAGCTTCCACATCCCAGACGCGCTAGAATACACAGCCGATAGGACCTGGTCAGCGGCCGAGATAAGAAAAAGTCGTTTCGAGCATTGGTAGGGAAAAAAGCAGGGAAGCGATCAATAGAGACGGGGCCATTACAGGCATAGTTAACTGCGCAATATATAGGCATAGGTTTTAATGAGGACTGAGAAGATCGAAGAGAGATGGGAGAAATACTAGACCGTAATAGATGCCGTACAACCTGACTACCTCAAGGACGCTAGGTGTCTATTTGTCACCACACCATTTCAAAGGTAAATTGAATACAAATTGTCATCAATAGTTTCATTATCATCACATGCATTGTGTGCAGTTTGATTTTCATTATGTACTGCTTCAACTGGGCTTGCACTGGAAACACGGCTGCCTGAACGCCGCAAGGCTGGCAAATTCAGTACAATTTTCGTCATTTCTTGCTGTTAATATTTTATTAAAGCGGCTAATTTCATTGTTCCCGGGCTGAAATGAAGAAGAAAATGTTTTACGCGGAGGTTTCCTGAGCACGAGGGCAGAAATCGCCCTTTGACCATGATAATGGCGCGGACTGTACTTTTGACGCATTGTTTGAAAGAACGCAATCGTTGACTCCAGGTGGAGACCCTGCAGAGGCAGCTGCGGAAGCCGAGCAAGAAGTCGACACCCCGGGCCATCCCCGAACTGCCCGAAGGACGTGAGCTGGTCGAGGAGCAGCTCCAGGAGCTGACGCAGAAGCTGCGCCTGCTCGAGGGCAACCTGGGACAGACCGAGCGTCAGGCGCAGAAAGTGCGTCGCGAATGGGATAAAAAGATGGAAGAGGTATGCGTATTATATGCTTGCGTCACGGCGTATCCAATAGTTTTCGCGTCTCGCAGCTGCACACAATGCCACGGTTACAACGTGCCGCATCAAAAGAGTCGAACTGAAAATAGCCACAATCGGTTACTGAACTTGAGAGTTGACACTGAAGAATCCAGTGCATGCGACACCAGCGTCCTGTCCCGCCAAAATTCTTTAACGAGCGTATTAATCATCAGGAACATTCCGCACTCCGCTCTAGCTCTTATTTCTGCGCTGCCAACAACGGCTTTTTTTTTATGCGAAGCATATTACGAGAGCTCAACCCAGCTCCTCAGGCGCGGCGGTGTCGCCTCGAATACCACGTGACACCGTGACGTCACGACAGAGGAGAAGTGCCTTTGGCTCAACTCTTGCAAGATGGGCTGGGTGGGAATCGAACCAGGGTCTCCGGAGCGTGAGACGGACACGCTACCACTGAGCCACGAGTACGATGCTTCAAAGCAGTACAAAAGCGCGTCTAGTGAATGCGGTGTTGCCTTAGAAACGAGCCGTTTCTAACGCTCAGGCGTGCGTCGCTTGCTCAGGCGCACATTTCGTTGCCGCGCCGAACGCTGCATTGCTCGACGCTCACCGCGTCCAATGCGGGGCGCGCAGTCGCTGCGCCGTAGCCCATTCTCTTACACCCCTTGGCGGGTCGACGGGAACGCTGTCGCGTTCCACTCTTGAAGGCGAAGCAGAGTAACGCATGAGTTGTTTCTTCGTCTAGCCGAACCAAATATAGCCAAGCAACAGCAGTTACCAGGCTAAACAGTGGTTCAACAACTAAAATAAAGGCTAGTATGCTTCGCATCCTGGGCTTAACCTTACCTAAGCCACAGCCATTTTTTTTTTCACTGCGTACGATTACTGTAGCCGATTTCCCATGCCCAGATCGCCGGTAAAACAAAAGGCTGGCTTCTCCGCACGGTGTTCGTTATTGTGGGGAAGCCGACTCTAACGAAGGCTTTGTGGCGCGCTAGAGAAGCGAACGCTATTGAAGCGCGCTCCGGCGCGCGGGATCCATTGTAGCGGAAAAGCAAGCTTTAGGGAACACATCGGTGTGCGCATCTGAGGCGGACAGCGGGAAGCTGAGCTCGTTATCGCAGATAAGTCAACGTTGACTAATGCGTCAGCATACACGTGCCAGCGAACTGAGTCTCCCCGAGGCGGGCTTCTCCGAACAATATCTAGTAAAGTGGGGAAACCGATCCCGATGAACGCCGCTGTTGAAGCGCGCAGGTGTTCCGGGCTGCAGTACTGAAGCGCATCTTGAGCTCCGCGCGCGCGCGAGCGTTCATGTGATGCAATCATCGTGTTGCATTATTAGTGGTTTCAATAACGTCATTGGAGGTAAGCGAGTTCAAATACACCTGCGACAGCCTTGACTCATTTAAACTATAGACGGTGACAACCTCAGAACTACATGGTTATAATCATGTACGCCCGTGAGCAAAAGTATACGGACCAGGAGGTGCGGGATAACGCCGTTTTTTTTCCTCTGCCTGTGAACGCAACTTGAACTTGAGGAGTGCAGTCCAAACTCGGCATTGCGAACTTTTCTGCGTACTCGTTAATTAGAGCTTATGTTTGTAAATTACGAAGAAATTCCGTATACTTTTGCTCGTGGGTGTGCGTTGTGAAACTTAAACCTAATACACAAAATGCACAGATGCGTCAGTCGATTTGGTTCGCTTATTTGCCTGACTTCAGTCATACACTTCGGTCTTTCATTTCAGGTTTCAGGATGAAACCTGGAAGTCTATAAAAAACTTAATGGGTGATCTTGATATGACTGATTCACCATAGGTAACATCTTAGCTTGAAACAACTAGCTTTTATTTTGGGATTAGCCTAGCATTTAATTTAGCAGAGAAAAATAATTAACCTGTGAGCGGACTCTACTCAGCATGCTCCGCTCTCTTGGAGAGCTAAAAGCCAGGTGCCTGCCTTCTTGTGGCAGGAGCCCATTTGTAATTCTTAGGTTATCACCGACTTTAATAATTAAACAGCTCAAGGCTCACTGGGCCCAGAGCAGTTAACGACGCGATAACAATGACATGCCGTGAACGACGACGACGAAGAATACAGTACGATGACAACGAGTGCTCGGCACCGACAATGATGATACGATTTGCGATGGCAGGCCGACAACAATTGTCATATCCTGTCACCATATCTCTCACGGCCTGACCAGGAGAATGGTCTTGACCTTGTTCAGCTGTAAAGAATAGCGTTGCATTACAGTGTTAGACAGCTAGCATCACGCTACCAGCGTTACTCTGAAGCTGTCTTTTCTTGAACGTGGCTTCTATTGCTGCGCAAAGCGTTACACGAAATCAGATAACACTATCGTTTAGCAAGATCTCCCGTTAGTTGGGCGGGTTGATTCATTTACTTATCAGGGTGTGACAGGACGCGAAATGATGTGAAGAAACCACTAGACAGGAAAGACGTTCTTTCCTGGGCACTCGCCACAAGGTGGCCGAAGCGAACGGACGTGCGGCTTTTCGTCTTCGGCAGTCAATGCTTTCCTTCTGTTACTTTGGGCCTTAGGGCCCAAAAGTCGCGTACACCGTGGTCATGGATGATGCAGAGGCAGCGTTCGACGTTCCGTTACCCGACGACATGGAGTTACAGCAGTTTGAAGACGCCCTCACGCAGAGGATGCGCTAACCCTAACGTGCACCTCGACTGACGCCATGGTAGGCACCACCGCTTCGAGGAAGACGTCGCTGCGTCCAGACGCGAATCACTTCGCTGCGCTTGCTGATGTTGAGCCACCGATTGATAGCAAAGGCAAGTGCGATTATTTACTCGTCTGAAGCCCACTCGTTGTACCCACCGCCAAGTATGGGCAGAAACACGCACGCGGAACGCTGTCCCTGATAGCTGCAGCTGCAGCAGCTAAACCGAAGGCCGCAGTTCGTCATGGCGTCTCTCGCCACAACGGCGACGCGTTGCCAGACTCTAACGCCGTTGACTCGGATTCGGCTACCGCTCACGAAGATGACAGCGAACAAAGATCGTAGAAGACCGTCACTTATAAAGGCCGCGATCCAGGGAAGAAACAATTGATCGCGAATGTTCAAGGCCCTTCATACGCACACACTGTGATCCTAAGACCTCAAGATCCACACAGAATCATGGTTTAAAATTTCATTGTTATCGATGAGGCTATCTGGAATCAGTTTTCAAAACGCTCCCTCAACGCATAGAAGGGAAGCTGATTCGATCGTTGGCATCAGATACTTAGGCAGGAGTAATCAGATAGCGGTTGACACCTATGATCGTGACATGCAGGATGCCCTTCTGATTTTAATACAGCTTCCAGTAAATGACAACCCCACTGCATTTCAAGTATACGAAGCCATACAAAGGGATCGAATCCGGGGCATTATCCGCAACTCAGGGGAAATTACTGCCGAGCAGCTTATGATGAACCTGCACTGCCGAAAATGCGGCATTGTCAGCACTCACCCCATTGCGAAGAAAGGCACAGCTGTAGTCACTATTATAGGGACTAGCGTTCCGCACAAAATCGTGATCAGGTATTTCACAATGCTAGTCTACCCGTTCAAGTCGCATGCGTGCGCTTGTAAGACGTGCCACGCATTAGGGCACGGAAAACAGCAGTGTCCGAATGTTAACAGCCCGCGTTATGCCACATGGGACGGAAAGCAGCATGGCAGTGACGAAGTCTGTCCCAACCAGGAGCCTAAATGCCACATTTGCGGGGGTGGACACTTTGCAATGGCTCGAGACTGTCCCAAGCGCACAAAGATCAACAAACAGTTGCGCGTGAAGTCAAAACACCCTCAGAAGCCATGCCTGAAGTCCATGGAGTCACAACTGCAAGTTCATGAGCGCCTTCAAGAGACTGACTATGAGACACAACTTTTACCCTAGCCCTCCCCGCACCAGTACTCACCTACGGGGCAGTAACCTGGAGGCTTACGAAAAGGGCTCTGCTTAAAGTGAGGACGACGCAACGAGCTATGGAATGAATGATGGGTGCAACGTTAAGGGATAAGAAAAGGGCAGATTGGGTGAGGGAACAAACGCGGGTTAATGACATCTTACTTGAAATCAAGAAAAAGAAATGGGCACGGGCAGGACATGTAAGGAGGAGGGAAGATAACCTATGGTCATTAAGGGTTACGGACTGGATTCCAAGAGAAGGGAAGCATAGCAGGAGGCGGCAGAAAATTAGGTGGGTGGATGAGATTAAAAAGTTTGCAGGGACAACATGGCCACAATTGGCACATGACCGGGGTAGTTGGAGAAGTATGGGAGAGGCCTTTGCCCTGCAGTGGGCGTAACCAGGCTGATGATGTTGATGATGATCGAGTAGGTAGCGAGCTCCGCTCCTATCATCATATAGGGGGTTGGAGTCTCACAAGGGGCCGTAATTTCCTCAACATTATTTAACATCGTCTTAACAGCTGTTCCTGAAAAACCAGAGAAAATAACACGCATTGAGCATGCTATTTACTCAGATGATGTGACGTTGTGGACTACGCGAAGCTCCCTGGGAAAACAAGAGGAGGCCCTGCACACAGCGTCAAATAACATCGAGAGCTTTGCGAGGGACATAGAGCTTACGCTAGCGCAAGAGAACACCGAGTTCGTCGTTATTCTTGGTGGGAAAAGGTCAAAGTCGAAGCACGAGGAAAAAGCCAGCGTCCATCTGTCGATCGGACAGACAAGCATTCTCAGGAAGCGGGTCATCCGCATACTCGGAATGTTTTTGGACGAGGCGGAGGTATTTATTGTGATAGAAAAGCTGAGAGGTCGGCATGAACCAATATTCTGACCTGCTGCTCGGCTGTTTTTGGACAAGCTGTGTATATCCACAACGTGGTTCAACCAAGCACTAAAGGTCGCCAAGCAGGCCACCCAAATGCCCCGAAGGATTGCCAAGCGTACGAGGGGCGTTAAAGAGAAAGAAATGAGACATTTCCTCGCATCCTGTACTGCACCGCTTTTCACCCCGTCACTCGAACGCAGTTACGTACGCTGGAACGCCTCAACAACGAGGCAAGGAGAGTAATGACAGGACTGCCAAGATACAGGCCACTCCCTGTACTCAAGAGTTGCTGTGCTTTGGGGGACGTTGCTGACCTTATTTCAACGTATGAGCATACTCACGTGACACGCCTCAAGGCCACAAACGCAGGAAGGGCCACTTTGGTTAAAATTGGGCATGTCATCTCTAAGCTTCCGGTGCTTCCACGCATATTGGTACGCAATTGGTACATTCCTCCTTGGGGGCACGTACCAATTGGCAAGAAGATAGGCCTGCGCCAAACGCCATGGGAAATATACGCACCAACTACGCGAGGGCAACGACTACTCTGGCACGTGCCATATTGTCTATGTGGGTACTTCTATCGGGTGACCAGAAGAGGTGCCATTGTTCACTACGACGTGGACAAATATGGAAGCAACCGAACGGGGTAGTAAACTCCATCTCTCGAGAGATGTCGTTCACAGGTCTACGGCAGAACTGCATGGCATCCTCGATTTTGCCACGCATGCTGAACACACTGCTAACAAATTTCCAACAGATGCTGAGCACCACTACAGAGTGTTTACGGACTCTCAAAATGCCTTTAAAGCTTGTAAGGACACTCGTAGAACCAGTGCTGGGGTCCAACAACTCCGCCTCCAAGCGCATCGCCTGTGTGACCAAAGTCATGATTTCAGTTACACTGGATCCCGGGCCACACGGGTATACCACGAAATGAAGGTGCCCACCGACTAACGCGAGCCACGTTACTATCCGCGCAGTCGAAACTGCCCGAACAATTATTGAACAACGTACCCGAAGACACGGGAATACACAGTCAGCGGTGCGATCTCATAGAAGCAATAGCCGAAGCCTAGCGCCGCAGGCGCAGACACCTCCTCACTACACCCATGGACATTCCTCCCCTTCCCTCCAAGGCTGGTACTCGTCGACAGCAGGCTCTGCTCCGGCAGGTACAGACTGGCACCCTCCTTACTCCCTTCCTCGTGCAGCGTTTTCGCACAAAGGAAGACCCTCGTTGCCTAGAACGTTTTGTGCGGGTACCTACAGCTCCTGCAGCACCAGGGCGGGCCTCGAACGCCTAATCTGAGACTACCCGCTGTATTCTGGCCCCAGGCAGAGTGTCCTTGCTTTGCTCCCAGCGGAATGGCGACCAACCTCCCTACAGACTTTTGCAGTACCGAGACACAACAGCGCTGCGACCGCCAGCGAGCTCTTGAGCTCTGGCGGTCACTGTACGAATTCCTGGGTGATCCTGAGGCTCCAGCCACTGCGACCAGGCTTCTTCATGTCGAGCGTATACGCGAAAGCACCGTACCTAATGTAGATAATGAAGTCTCTCCAGCCACTGTCTCCTTTACCTTTCCACCCCTGCTAGTTTCCAAACCAATTCACCGCAGCCCTTTGAGGACAAAAAAAATGGGAATAAGGACGTGTAAACAACAACGTTCTTTACTGTTCCGTAGTTTCTTGACGTCGTTTCGCATCATGTCACACAGTAACAGCAGGGAGCTAGGTTATTAACCTGGCTGCGCCGCTTAATCGAAATCAAAGAAAGAATAAACATGGGCCCTATATCCAATACTCTCAATGAACATATAGGGCGCCCATTTAAAAACCCGCATGTTCGCATGTATCATATGGAGCTTTCCCTCCATATAATGTATGGAAACACACGCGCTTTCATAGAGCATGTCCATACGTTGGTATAATCGTAAGCGGCATGCCCCATAAAGTTAGTGTTTCAATATGGATTCCCATACGTTCACACGGGCATCATTTCGACAATGTCCCATATTATATATGTCAACAAACTGGGTTTTACATCGGACTCCCACATGTTCACGTGGGATGAATGGAGGAAACGCTTCTAGGTTTTCCTTTTTTTTTTTTTCGAGAGGGTTCTTGTCGGCTACACTCTCTGTTTCCTTCGAGAGAGAGAGAGAGAGAGATTGCAATGAGCCTCCCGTGCGCAGGTGTACCAGCACCTGTTCGAGAACAGGTACCTGTCTCCGGAGGACGCCTTGCGCGAGAACTGGGCCGACTCGTCGGCGCCCCGCATCCTGGTATCGCGGACGCAGGACGAGGGGCGCTCTGGCGGCTCGCTCAGGGTGCGCGCCGCCAAGTTCATGCCCTCGTCCCGCGCCAAGAAGAAGGAGGAGGCCAGCAACAACGGGTCCATCATCAAGAAGTCCGCCTCCAACACCTCGCGTGAGTATACGCGTCCCACCCGCCGTGGTTGCTCAGTGGCTATGGTGTTGGGCTGCTGAGCACGAGGTCGCGGGATCGAATCCCGGCCACGGCGGCCGCATTTCGATGGGGGCGAAATGCGAAAACACCCGTGTACTTAGATTTAGGTGCACGTTAAAGAACCCCAGGTGGTCGAAATTTCTGGAGCCCTCCACTACGGCGTGCCTCATAATCAGAAAGTGGTTTTGGCACGTAAAACCCCAAAATTAAATTAAATTAGTATACGCGCCCCGGTGGTGCGATGTCCTCCGGTGCATTATTTACGCGTAGCATGCGCCAGGGAGCCACTAGCTGTATTATGTAGGATTTCATTTTCCATTCTTCATGTGCTTAGTCGTTGGCGGGTTCGGCGTCGTTCGGTCTTCGTTAGCACCACTCTCGGCCACACTGTCGAGCGAGTGAAAAGAAGTAAAAGATATGGGCTCTTACGTGCCAATACACTTTCTGATTATGAGGCACACCGTAGTGGAGGACTTCGGAAATTTCGACCACCTGGGGTTCTTTAACGTGCACCTAAATCTAAGTACACGGGTGTTTTCGCCCCCATCGAAATGCGGCCGCCGTGGCCGGGATTCGACCCCCCGACCTCGTGCTCAGCACCCCAACACCATAGCCACTGAGCAACCACAGCGGGTGTGATAAGAAGTAAAGAAGAATCGAAGGATATCGCGTGTGCTATACCCCAAACCTGAATGGCAATATACGACTGTCATGTTGTATTTTATATTGTTCTTTTTTTTTCATTTTATCCACATGATATTGTATTGTTTGAAATTCAAAGTGTTGTATTACTTGAATTGTGAAGGTTGACGTATCAACGTTGTAATTAAACCAAGCATGTGACGGCCTGACGCCCAGTAGTATCGTAAATTGAAAAAAAAAACTAAACATTACCTAGCACGACGTCCAAAGTCGGTAATTTGGAAGGATTCTTTTTATTTTTTAATCAAGCCTGTTACTTCATTATAGTATAACTGCTGGTGATGGTGATATCGGGTTCATGTGAGCTGATGTCGGACAGCGCCCCCCCCCCCCTCCCCCCAAAAGAAAGAATTGGCGCAGGCCCGGCTGCTGTGTCGAAACCACGAGAATGCGCACCGTAATTTCCAGGTGTTTTCGCGGACGTTCTTGCCCTGGTGCTTATGCCTGACGTTGTTTGCTGCCGTAGCGCTGACGTTCTATTTCTGCTTTCCGCCTCTTCGAAGGTCCGCCTCGATCGGCGCCTATGGTGGTTTCGTCTCGCCACCTACCGGATTTATACCACAAGATTACGATACCGTAATCACTTGCACGTAGGCGGGCTGCTCGAGACGATTGATGAGCACATGCGTACACCGTGTTTTAGTTATCGTTTTGTATGCGTTTGCTTGCGCTGGGTCCACCACACTCGAGAGACGCCAGACCCGAGTCTTCCGCGGGTGCGCGTTGTGCTGTACTCCAGATGAGCCAGACAACCACCGAGCAAATCCGGTGTACAGTACCTAAAGCAAAACGCCGGTTTAGTTCCGACGCAGAGTAAAGAAAGAAGCGATATGCAGCTAACTAGAGGAGAGTCTGGTTGGCGAATTTTCTGGAGAGCGACGGGGAAGTGGAGTCCACGCGTCTGCATGCACTCACAGCGTCATTGCGTCCTCTCTCTTTCCGATCTGCCAACAGAGAATAAACACAAAGCTCACATATTGCGGTCCGAGGTATCACTGGATCTTCCGTTGAGCTCGTTCGCCCGTAAAATTTCGCGCAGCGGTTCCACTTGAAGCAGGCTCACGAGCATCTCGACTGCGGGAATTTCAAATATGGCCGTCTGTTGTACATGCTATAAAAGAAAAAAAAAGGGCGAAACTTCATTAGTGCGTCTTCCTGCTCAATGGTGCTTGCGTTCTTTGTCACGTTACGAGCCTCTGCTTACTCTGACCAGTAAGTCTGGCTTAAATTAATATTTCGCTTTGTCTTAAGCATCCCTACAATGGTGATTGATTGATTGATTGATTGATTGATTGATTGATTGATTGATTGATTGATTGATTGATTGATTGATTGATTGATTGATTGATTGATTGATTGATTGATTGATTGATTGATTGATTGATTGATTCCAACGCCTACAAGACGCAACCATGGAGGTTATGAAAAGCGCTGTAGTCTAGGGTTCCAAATTATTTGTGATCCCCTGTGGCTCTTCACACTGCACCCAAAGCTCCGTACACAAGCGTTTCTTCTTTTTTCACCCGATACTCGAACCCGCGATGTCGTGCTGAGAAGCAGGACTGCCTAGTCGCTGGGCTACCGCTCCAGTGGTCTCTTTCTTCGGAGCTTTAGGCTTTAATAGGGATCTTCAACAAAGCGTGTTTCTCTGTCTAACGCAGTCAACAATGGTGCGGGCAAGGCAGGCGACGAGTCCGATGACACGACAAAGAGTTCGGACTCCAAGGAGATGGAGGACACTCGCACCGCTTCCAAGAGCCGCCGGAGCCCACTGCGCATCATCGGAGACTTTCTCGAGTCGCGAAAGGGTCGTTTTGGAAGCACGCACAAGAAGGTACAAGGCCCGCATCGCCTCTCGTATACCATGCATGACGCGGCTTGTGCATAGAAAGATCGTAAATCGTAAATATGCTCGTTTAATAATGAAAGCTCATTATGGTAAACTATAGTGCCGCTGTTATCCATCTCTGTGTAGTTCCTTGAACAATGCTATTTTGTTGGATTGTCGACACCGCAATCATACATAGGCAAATTTCGCACATTGGGCAGCAGACCTGTCAGGTACGGGAAGAAATGTTTGACATAAAGGGAGTCATAGAGAGAGTTGTAGCATGAAGGGAGGCAGTGCGATTACCGTAAGAGACTTTGGTAACCCTTTGACAGACGGCAAAAGCACTACGTTGCAAGTTACGGCAGATAGTCGCTTTGCAGCAACGAAGTTGGTTATGATAGTACGTCGTAACCCGCCAGTGCTTTAACGGAAACGGCAATTAGTGCGAATAGGATTACAAATCAAGGCGAGTTATGGGGCGAGAAGCACACCACGACACAAGACGACGAAGTGAACACACACGGTTTAGCGCGAGCTGTAGCGTTCCTCGCGCTATATGTCACTCCTTGAGAATGTTAACTCACCAAGACCATTTTGCCATCCTGAGCTATGCATAAGCTCGACGCACGCTGATGTGAAGTATCGGCAGGAATCCATTGCATACGTGGTGATTGTCGACTGAATTGCAGTGTGGGAGATTGGGCTATAGTTTGTGTTTCATGGTTAAACTTTTCAGCGCAGACACAATGAACACACCAGACGGGAAACTACATAGGCAAGAGTTTTGTACGTCGTTCCCCTTTGCCTTGTTCAGTGTTTCTGCGCTAACAAGTTTGATCATGATTTGCAGGAACGCCGGGAGTTTCATCCGGGTGATCACTCCGACAGCACACGTCCTTGCACTTATGACGGTAGCTGAAACCGCCTATCGTCATTTTATTGTTGAACATATATACGTAATAATTCACCCAGGACAGATTCCGTTAATTACAGGGACGGTATATCAAACCTAGAATAATGTATTCATGGACCCTAGTGCCGTTCTTTATTTGAACTCGTAAAGAAGCGAATTTGTGTGCTTGTAACTACATCTTTTTACTGTGACTTAAGGCAGGATTCCAAAGAAGAAAAAAAGAAAAGTCGCGAATCTCTTGCTTCTCGTATAGACTAGCTGCCCGGGTACACCGCGGCGCTAATCTTTTGTTCCCCCATTCCTCTAATGCCCTTTTGCTGCGCAGTCATTCCGGGGCCGATCCGAGTCCCAGAACAAGCGCCTCAAGGCGCACCACGGCGGAGGCGGCGGCGGCGGTACCGGCGCTGCTTTAGCGACGGTCGGCGCTACCGCAACGGCGGCCTCGTCAGCCGACGCCGCCTCGCTGCTGTCGGCCGAGGAACAGCACCTGGAGCTGCCGTACCTGCAGCTCCAGGAGCAGGAGTCGCGCCTCCCGTCGCCGGTCGTGGAGCACCCGCCCTCGTCGCACGGGGCGGCGTCGCTCGAGGGAAACGGCCACCCGGCGTGGAGGTCGGGCTCCTCGCCGCCGCCAGAGGATCTGGCGTCGCCCGGCGGTTCCGAACCCCGGGGAGCACTGGAAGGAGGAGGAGGAGGAGGAGGAAGGGGCCCCGGCGAAGCCAAGGACGGCGACCACGCCGCCCTGGTGGCGGCCGTGGTGGCCAGGAACGAGGAGCTGCCCCTGCTGCACACAGACAGCGGCAGCTGCTGCTCCGAGGACGACGCGCACAGCCTGGACAGCGGCTCGAGGCTGCTCTCCGAGGACCCCGACGGGAACGTGCGCTGTCACATAGACCCGGAGATAATGGCCGAGATCGACGTGGGTACACGCGCCTTCGAGAGATTTTTTCTTTCTCCGCTACTTGCGGGCGGCTACCCGGCGCGATCTGCGTGGTCTCCCTTCCCGGGCTCAATGGGCTGCAACTGTATAGAGTAATGTAGCGCTACTATAAGGTGGCACACACGCAGGCACACTGGCACGTAAACACGGGACACGAACTTTCCGACGCGAAGCTTTCTTCTACGAGTCACGCCAGATTTTGTAGGGGTGTATCTCGCGATATATAGCGGCGGTTTTGTTGGCCGATTCCTATGACAGAGCAGTCTAAAATTATGTGCCACTAGTTATGAGCATTCAGTATCAGCCCTGGGGCCACTGGGTAGGCGGAGGAGGAGGAGGAGGATGGAACTTTATTATTGCAGAAACCGTCGCGCGGTTTATTACCGGGTGGTTCCCTCTGAGCTCCACTGGCGATCTCGTCTCGCCGGGCCTGGTCGAGGGTCGCCAATTGGCTTCCCAGGTCCAGTTCGGAGAGTCTCGCCTCCCAAGACCACGTAGTGAGGGTGTGTGCTGTCACTCGTGGCGAAATTGCGTCGCCCGGACGGTCGCTGCATTCGTGTGTTATGTGCGCGAGTGCCGCTGTGTGGTTGCTACACCAGGGACATTTCCGGGACGTATGGGGAGATTGGGTGTAGACGAAGCAAGTGTGGGTATGTGTTCGTTTGCAGGCGGCGCTTGTCCCTTGCCTGGAGTTTTTTTATAGCTTTGTGCGGGGGAGCGTATGTGCCCTAGGGGCTACTGCGTATGTGCCACTGAGTATGTGTCCCTGGGGCCATTGTGTATGCTCCACTAGACATGTGCTACCGGATATGTGGGTATGTGCTCCTCTGGCCACTCGGTATGTGCGACTTGGCGTGTGCCATTAGGTATGTGGCCCTGGAACCCATTAGTCGCCGTGGTGTTCCTTACATAGGCATGCCTATCTTCAATTGAATTTAAAAGTTGCAGTATCGCCAGGCAAAGCACTGAAGCGACAGCAATGTAACAGACAACTGCACGAAGCAAGATTCGTAGTATTGGCCATGTAAGCTGTAACAAACATTCGCTTACTAATATGTTGACAAGCCGGTTGTCACGCTAGCACAGGCAAACATGAAAAGCTATCTCTTTCTCGATGACCGCGGACACTCGCTGTCACAACGCTGCCGTGTTGAAGAGTGGCAGCAGCGACCACCGAACGCGTCATGCATCATGCAGCCCCTCACTAAAACGCGACTCCAAAACATGAGTTACGCGGCCTCCAACACTAGACGCGCGAGAACCGAGCGCACACGAAGCCACCAGTCATCCCGGCTCGCCTAACTTTGCACTCGCACAATGTTAGCTCCAAGCTGAGGCATGCGCGGTCATGCGCCGCCACGGCCATGCTAGAATAGAAGACGAACGTTCACCTCACCATCTTTCGTGTCCACTAGCTCAATCCCCATATCTTAGGGTCACTTTTATTTCATTCATTCATTCATTCATTCATTCATTCATTCATTCATTCATTCATTCATTTATTCATTCATTCATTCATTTCTGTGCGGCGACCCTGATTTAAAAACGTATTACTGTACTTGCATTCACAATTCAAATTATCGCGAAAGCTAGTCAAATAAAGTCAAATGTGAATTAGGAATTAGTGCATTGTTCGTGATTCCGGGTGAGTTTGGTGTGTATTGAGTATGCTTTCCTCTTGTATGTAGTCTATTCTAACTTTCTGATGCATCTTGTATGCTATTTTTACAGCAGGTCTCCACGACAGTTCTACGCCGCGATCTGTCTTGCTAACCTTTTTCGTGCAGTTAATTTTAAATCGAAATCAATCATAAACCTTCCCTTGCATTAGCGTTGGGGCACTTATGCTTGCCTGCGACTCACTGCGTTTCTTTGCTCTTCTTTTCTGGTTGCAGGCCTTCGAACTGATGGCGCAAACCTACCTGAAGCGTCATGGTCACGACTTCCCTTTTTGAAGACGACCGTTGTTGTTTTCTCGCACCCTTCTTGTACAAAGGCACAACTTTTCTCACGTGGTATATCTTTTTATCTGCCACCGTATTTTGAATACGACGACACCTAAAATAAAATTGTTATTCACAACTGACGCACAACGGTTGTTTGCACAAACAAGATTTGTCTATCTATCCCTTTCTTCTGCTTGAACAATTTCCGTTTTCTTCTCTGTTTTTTTTTTCTCCATGGGCAAACTTACCATCCTCGGGCATCCGTGCCCGTGCGCATTCATACTTTCGAAGTTAAACTAGAAGCAACATTCGAGGAAATTGTGCTTGATCTTCAGATGTACCAGGCGCAGAACACAATTGATGTAATCTTTCCGTCTCCGGCATTCGAAGAAAGCAGTCCAACTTTATGCGACACCGTTGCATTGCCAACATATCATCGAAAAACAACAGTGAAGTACAATTCATGTCGAGTGTGAAAAACACGAGCAGCCACGCATAACATGCGTTTTTTGCTATGCTTACAAGACGTACCAAGCTAACGCAACCGAACGGAACAGATTGTCACGTTGTCCATATATTTACAGCTATACCATCTTTCCTGATATATATATATATATATATATATATATATATATATATATATATATATATATATGTGTGTGTGTGTGTGTGTGTGTGTGTGTGCGTGTGCGTGTGCGTGTGCGTGTGTGGGGTTTCAAATCAGTTGCGATAAAAGCGCTAAACTGCGTATGCAAACTGTGCCTGCAAAGACGATTTCCCGCTTCGGCCGACACGGTTATTGCGCTAAATTGGACTCGCCAAAGACTTGATTACCGAAAGCTTTTCTAGATTTTTTGTATATCGCGATCATGCCACACGTTCATATTTGAAGTGTTAAGATAACCGTATCTCAAGGCAGCTTCAGTTTGTTTTTTTATTCTCCTAAAGCACTTCTTTTTCGCCGACATCCGCATTGATACCGAGCCACCTAATGTTGCATTCAAAAGTGTGGATCTCAATACAATGTCAAGCTCGCATCGTTACGTAGCTTACTATCTGTGCCACATCGTTTGCAAGCTGAGCAATAATAGGTGCGCTCTTTCTCTGGGCTCACGGAGACAATCCCCGATTGACTTTTATGCGAAGCATACCAGCCGCACAACCACGCTCTTCCTTGCTGCGCCGCGCACGGCCGCGTAGCTACCATTGAGGGTATGAGCCATTGTTCATTGCTGCGCGTCTCATATGTGGGTCTATTCTCTTTTAAGTTTGCTATGTTTGTTACTAAGTTGCGTCTATTTTTATGCGTTGCATATTGCAATCACTCAGTTCAGCCCTAGGGCGCGGCCGGGCAGCCACCATTGACCTTTAGCGCAACCAAGTGACGTGACGTCACGACAGCCGGAGGAAAAGCTGGGCCCAAACTCGCGCAATATGCAACGCATTCTTTGGCTTAACCAAGCTAAGCCTGGCCATTTTTATGCGAAGCATACTAGCCGCACAACCACGCTCTTCCTTGCTGCGCCGCGCGCGGCCGCGTAGCTACCATATGACGTCATAACAGCTGCAAAAGCGGAGGCTCAAATCGTGCGCTCGCTTGCGGCCGCGTAGCTACATAGCCGGGTCTCAGCTCGTGCGCTCGCCTGCATGAGTTGTTTCTTCGTCTAGCCGAACCAAATACAGCCAAGCAACAGCTGATCACCAGGCTAAACAGTGGTTCAACAACTTAAATAAAGGCTAGTATGCTTCGCATCCTGGGCTTAACCTTAACTAAGCCACAGCCATTTTTTTTTTTGCCCTCACGTTGACGTTTCCTCGCGGCTTCGAACGAAGAGAAGTTGTCTTCAAATACGACTGCTTTAAGGTTTCGAATATAAGCGTATACTTTAATAATCATATAGCTAGAAAGTTGTTAGGAAGGCTTTTCCTCTTTTGTAATTATGCGTTGGACGGCTCTAGTTGTACGCGTCCGCAAAACATCTAATCCGCATCATGGTATTCTAAACTGCAGCACCTGATTTTGAAGCGCTGTTCCCTCTAAAAAACGAAAAACACTACATACCTGCGATTAGGCCGAGTGGTAGTTCATGGACCCTGCTTACTGGCTTCTTTACAACCGGAGCAATGATTAGACGCGTCAAAGATTAAAACACGATCGTCGGGCTCATGCAAGAAATTCGGCTGCATTGTGCTAAGGGTAAGATTGTGCATCGATTTATGAAAGCGATTTTGCCGTCATTTCCTTCACATCACGTCCTCCTAGAATGATGGGTCCACTTTACTAGTGCTACTTCACTAATTGTTACTTTAGTAACCGCTGAGATACTTACACGATAATGCATTTACGATGTGAAGCCCCAAAACATTGACTAGGTTGACATTTCAATCTAAGCAAAAGTGCGAAATGTTTCAGTTTATTCCTTCTCTCATTAGTCCTGATGCACAATGAACTTGTTAAGGTAAGCGTATACTTGTTATTACGACTTGGCGGCTGCAACGAAGGCCCGTGGTTCTAAGCTAAAATCTATTAAACGCCAGGGCCTCGATGTGCCCGAGGTTACAAGTTTACCTCCTTCAAGTATTGCAGCATTTGCCAGTGCACCCACATTTCCGGACCTAAATGCGGGGGGCGGGGGTGGGGGGGAGGGACTAGTTTCGAGGTAGCTGGGCAAAAACTGAGCCCCTGTTCAGAGAAACCTCTTGTACGCAAATGACATCCGAAAATTGCCACCGTCTCGTTATCACGGCGATCACTAGCACGACTGGGGAGCACCTGCATGCGACTGACGCACGGCTGGCAAGGGTGGTTGGTCGGAGCCTAGGCGTAATGACAAAGACGTCGGTATAGTTTCCGGGGCGATGTTTTTTATTGCTTGTATATAGAATAAGGATGAATGAATGAATAAAGCCTTTATTTTAAGGAAGGGGACGGCTCTAGGCCGCTGGTGGGGATTAGGAGGGAAGGGAATGTGGGTACCCAGACTGTTGGCTGAAACACTTCTTCATCTCAGTCTGGGATCTTCCGCTTTATGCAGGCTCAGGTGCATGTTCAGTTCCGCCGCTCTCACATGGGCTGATCGACCCCTTCTACACTACTCGAAACAGACCACTTTGTCTGCCATATGTCGCAATGGCTTTCTGTAAAAATAAACATACTTGTTCCATTTGGTAGAGCCGCAGCACAAAAACGACCTGCTCCTCTGGCGCAGCTCGGCATCCTGTTCGTGGTTTGCTACCCTAAACTGGGAAAGGATAAATGGATTACGCAAGTTGATGGAAGGGAAAGGGCGAAAAGGCCACGCTCATTCACGCACCCAAGCGCGGTTATCTTTACTGCGCACTCGAAACTAAAGAAAGTAACCGCGTACTTGATATTATGCACCGTGGGCGCTACTGTTGTTTATCTTGTCACATCATTGTTGAGAGGCAAAGGTTAAACAATTGTATTGTGTATCATGCGGCTATCCAAGGCCTGAAACATGGTTCTCTTACCGTCAAGGCTTTCCGAGCCCGGAATCCTAGAAAAAAAAACGAAATTTCACCACAACCACTTGCATCCGCTGTCAAGCAATCAAACGAAAACGTGGCATAGTGGACACTTCCGCTTACAAATACCAAGCGTCTCACCTTGAATTTCAGTCAAGAGCGAGAATTTCACTTTACACTGCCGCACAGCGCCATTCCAAGTCCGACATGAAGCCAATGATCATCAGCTACCCGCACATTCCAACAATGGCTGCAGTTCTAACTGCAATGTGCCTCTTTCTCCCCAGGCTTACAGGCGCAGTCGGAAAAAAATTCAGCTTTCTTTAGCAAAGTAATTTTAAAGAGAAAGTAAGACATCTACCCAGTCGTAGCAATTGCTACAAAGGAAACCCATTCGGGTTCCTTGAAAGAAAAGCCTCGAAGTTCAAGAAAAAAGTTCAAGGCTTTTCTTTCGAGGAATCCGTGTGGGTTTCCTTTGTAGCAATTGCTACGATTGGGTGGATGGTTCATCTTCCCTTTAAAATTAATTACTTCTCTCCACCTTGGAGGTTTCCGCAGAACTATTACGTCAGTCTCTTGCCTTTGCTTCGAGTAGTTGTTGACAAGTTCGACTTCGCCCTGCCAGCTACTAGGCACCGGGTTAGCTCAGATGGTAGAGCGGCTGCCCCGGATAGGTGGTGGCACCGGCTTCGAGTCCCGGACCAGGATGAATGTTACTGCGGAGCTGTGTACATCTACCATCCAAGGAAATTTTCGTGTTTTAAGCAAAACTCCCCGTACGTGGGCCGATACCGGAGATAGCGCAATACCGGGCCTACTCGCGGTGGAGGTGAAGCAGGCGTTAAGCACTCCCCATGCGTGGGCCGATCCCGGAGATAGTGCAACGCCGGGCCGACCCACGGCGGAAGTGCAGTTCGCCATTAAGGGGTCCACATACACATCTTCGCTGGTCATCCTCCTTCACAGAGTGGAAGGGCACTGAGATTGCTTTCTTCAACTTCGAGGCTTTTCTTTCGCGGAACCCGTATGGGTTTCCTTTGTAGCAATTGCTTCCATTGGGTGGATGTCTCATTTACCCTTTAAAATTAATTACTTCTCTCCACCTTGCGGGTTTCCGCAGAACTATTACGCCAATTCTTCAGCAAAACCTGCCCTCCTAAAGCTTCTGTGGAGGTCGGCTGTACAAGGATAGGAATATGAATAGAGCGACGCCACAAAGTTAGCAACAAACATATTTGTCTTTATTGAAGGCACATTTTCAGTGCCTCTAAATCACAATCACAATGGCCAAAAATATTGTTCTCAGCATAATTCAAGACGTAGAAGGGAAAAAAATCAAGCTAGTATAGTGACATGTAAGTGTACAATAACAACAATAAATAATGAATAAGATATGGCCGCCATTTAACCTATGATCACAGTAGCGCGCTTCCCGCGCATACAAACGACTAGCCGGTGTTTCAGCAGCACCGTACCATCTAACGATTAAACATCTGACAAAGCAAAAACAAACGACACACGATAATGACGCCGTAACCACGTAGTTTAAATCTTGACATGAAAGACACGAAGGTTTTGGATTGCTCGATTTCGCAACAGCAGGGTTGGAGAAACAAGCGTCATTTCATTTTTATGCGATTGCCTTTCTCTCACAGAGCCCTGAATGTCCTTCTCCCGAGAATCCAGCTCGCACCACTCGGTAATGCTGAGTCTTTGATTGAGAATAGCGTAGCAAGTACGGTAATCGGTGCTGTTACACAAGGTTCAATCAATGATTCTACCCGACAGCACTTAGAATTCCACAGAGGAGTTATGCATGACGGGCACACCTACTTGATTGATTGAGTTTTGTGGGCATATCAAGGCAATCTTCCTTGCGCGAAGTCACTCACCACTGGCATAAAGTTGCCTTTTTTATTTCCCTTCCGGACAGAACGCAACTGTCGTTTAATAATACTACCATAAAATAGCTTGTTGTGTTCTCCCAAGACACTGTGTGAACCGAACGACTACCTGAGAGTATCACGTGTCACGACGAAACGTATTCACTGTAGCCTCCGAGATCGCGTGAGGGGACTATCACGTGTCATGGTGTGCAATATTCAGCGGGGCCTCCGAGATCACTACGCTGCTCCACTCTCGTCGGCCACGTACTCTACAAAGTAGGCCTCGCCTCGGCCGTGGGCTGCGCTGGCTAACACTCCCAGAGCTAAGTTTGCACACGCACACAGATATTTAAAAAAAAAAATGTAGACGAGAGGATAGCGCCGTTGTAGCTTAATTGGTAAAGCACCGCACGA